>NC_056679.1:167847002-168162002 GCF_018350215.1 Panthera leo | reverse complement strand
ATATGTAAATAACCTAAATGGAAGATAGTACAGAATACCTACCAGCAGAGCAGGCTTTCCTGAGCCTTGTTGATTCTGAGCTTTGCCTCAGGCCTTGGGGTAACAATATAGCTCACATTTCTAGTGATATTGGCCTTGTTTGTGATTTGCAGACTTGGTTTAATTCTAGGTCTTCATCTGTTTCCAGTCTTGGTGATCTTGGCCCTTTTTTTCTCATGGCTTCTTAGCATTTCTTTTTTTTTTTTTTTGAGTGGACTTTACCTAGGAAGACATTTGCTCAGAGAAATCCAGGAGGCAGGATGTCTTCATCAGTTGCTCCATTTTCATTTCAAATTTTACTCTTAGACGAGAGCAGATGTTTCTTTATTTGTCAGTATGTTTTTTGAGTACCTATAATGGGCAGAGGTAAAGGTAATTGAAAGGTTGTTTATAATATATGAGATAAGAACAAGACACCCTCTCAGATTTCCTTCCAGACCAGTCCTTTGAGTCAGAAATTCTTCTAACTGAAAGGGTTAGAATCCAGACATTGGGTTTTACAGATGAGAAAACAGGCCTAGGGAGGTTTAATGGTTTACTTAAGGGCAGGGAGCTGGTTATTTTTGGAGTCAACAGAGGGGCCAGTATTCAAATTTGCTAAAATTGTACATGTTTATCATGTGCCTGTTTTGTTTTGTTTTGTTTTGTTTTTTTGCTAAGCACTTTTATATAGATTTCCATTCTATCACAAGATCTCTGTGTTTTTATTTCTGCCCCTCTCCAGTGACCAGATAAAAAAATGTGGAATCTGTTTTTAGTAACACCTTCAAATCTGAGTTTTCCCAAGTGATTTATCTAAGGTTGCTTTGTTAGAAAGATGCTTTAGAAAAAGGATGTGTTGTTTATAACAAAACCTTGGAAAAGTTTACATCATTTTGGGTTTTAAGACCCTTGTTATTTGATTTACAACCAATTTAAAGTAATATAATCTGTGTAAACAAATTTAATGTGTGGAAATAAGTTAACCTGTTTGACATGTTAGAAATAGCATCCTAGGAACTGGAACTAGATCACGTAGTGGGCCTGATCAGTCTTTTATGAGCACAAACCCAGAGGACTGCTTGGAGTTGGGACTAAATATGAACCCAACATAGTTCTGTTATATTCCCTCAAACCTATTGTGGGAAAATAGGAAGTAAGAAAACCTGTTGCTATTGAATTAAAAGTCAATTATTGGATTGTGTTGAAGAAAAAAAAACCCAACACACCTGAAACCTATTCTTTCTCTTCTATGAATTTGCTTTTGAATCTACCTAAATGTAGGGATTCGTGATAGGTATTAAAAAATCCTATCAATTTCTAAGTTTCTGATTTTAGAAAATACTACAAAGAAAAGATTATAGGAACAACCAAATGAAAAAGTTAAAATCTATTTTACAATGTATATATATTAAAATACTCTGGGGGCGCCTGGGTGGCTCAGTTGGTTAAGCGGCCGACTTCGGTTCAGGTCATGATCTCGCGGTCCGTGAGTTCGAGCCCCGCGTCGGGCTCTGTGCTAACAGCTCAGAGCCTGGAGCCTGTTTCAGATTCTGTGTCTCCCTCTCTCTCTGACCCTCCCCCCGTTCATACTTTGTCTTTCTCTGTCTCAAAAATAAATAAACGTTAAAAAAAATTAAAAAAAATAAAATACTCTGCATGTTAAGCCTTCAGGACACTGGAACATACTTCTTTTTATTTATAAAATAATTATCTTCTGCCACAATTATGTTCTGCCTTAATGTTCTTCATGATTTTAGAAAAAAATATATCTCTGTTTGCCAGAGAATAAACGATAAATGTATGTTGAGATATGTGTATATGGACCTTTCTTTAAGATTGATTACATAATCTCTTTGATGGAGATATTGCTCAACACTCTGTTCCATTAAGTTGTACAAGTTCTTTGTGCACTCACAGAAGCCACATTAATTATCTCACATAGCAGTGATGAGCGAGTAAAGCATCATATTTCGTATGCAGATTGTATAGTGCTCCATTGCAATAAATCTCATAGCTGAGTAGCATATGTGTAGCCAATTCGAGGAGGAGGACATTAGAGTTAATTTAAACATTGACACTAAATGGTTTTCTGAAGAGCATAATGCAGTACCTCTGAAAGCCCTAATGGAGGGAAAAGCAGAGGGTAGGGCTGTCCTTTGTTCTCTGTTCTCACCATTATAATTTATCTCACCTTTGTGGGATAAAAGTATATTTTTGTGAAATTATAGCTTATCTTAAATTATTAAATCTTATTTCTACAAATTATCATATTGTATCTTTCCTTGGAATACAATTAAATAAGAATCTGTCACTCTTCAATATTATAGAATTGATGCTTGAGAAATTAGAGGCATTTATGATTTCCATTTTCTCTCTGTTTGATTTACCCTTTGGGAATAACTGATGTCTTTAGGATGTCTTGATGATTATTTCGTGTCCTTACTGGATCTTCAAACTTAGTCACATCAGTGATTTAAACAGTGGAAAAAAGGAAAGCATGGGGGACAGAGTTTTCTCTCTAGGTGGGTATTGAATTAGGGAAGAAGCTATGTATAGGCAGAGAATTTTAGACATTAGTAATTGGTGTCTTGTGTCTTCTGAAACATAAGAGAATATGTAATTTAGCCAACTCAAGCTCAACTGGGGAAATGGACTTGAATATGTTACAATTTTTTTTAAACTTTATTCCTCTTTCTCTTTTTGAAGCACAGTTTACTGTTTAAGAGCTATTTTACTAGTAAGTTTCTCATTTACCAGTAAGTTTTTTTTTTAATGTAATGTACCTTGAAACTCTTTTAATTTGGAGTTTTAAATTTTATAAAAAGTATTCTTGTCTTGTTTCCATGAGTACAAAAATGCAAATTTACCTAAGCATACCTATATTGTGGGAAAAGGTGGTTTCACATTTATTAGTGCTTGTATCTGGATACTTCTTTACAAATTCTAAATTACTTGCCTAATTACTTCTTAAAGTGTTGCTACTTCTAATTATCCCTTATGACTACTGCTAGGTGTTAGAACCGAGGAGGATGAGCCAAGTAGGGGGGTCATCTGGTGGCAAGATCCGATATACTTTATTCATTTTCTCTTGTAAAGAAAACAAAAATGAAATAGGAAGGAATTAGTGGAGTAGCTCTCTATCAATCACTATGTCTACATCTCAGCAACGTAATGTTGAATGAAAAGATGAAAGCAAATTGTAGAAAGCAAATTGTAGAAGGATATATATACAATATGTGATTTATATAGATAATAAAACCTGTAAAACACCACTTATGTGATGGTGGAATATTATTTGGCTTTACAAAGGGCTTATACAATGTGGAGAAATGTGTGTTGTGTATAACAGAGTAGAAAATTGTCTATGATTATAGCTCCAGGGAAGTGGCTGTATAATGTGTTTACTGTTCTGCATCCTTCTGTTTGTAACTTGCTTGTCCTGTAGTTTTGCCAGCTTCTTTTGGCTCAGTATCAAAGAATCTTGTGAATTTACAAAAGCAGATATTAGATTGTATCAGAATAATAAAGTCTGGCTGGGGGAAGATTTCTATTAAACTGTTGTTCTATTTATCTCAGAAAGAATCAGGCATTTATTGAGTAGTTGCTATATATCAAGCTCCAAACTAAAGGGATCAGACTTGATTTTCTTGTTCTCACTAAACAAGATAATAATAATAACTGAAAACAGCCATCTTTGAATAAACATATGAGATTTGCATCCTTATTAATAATGAAGAAACCCTAAATGAGAACAATGTTGTTATCTTTTTTACTTTGGAGGTTGGTGAAAGTGAGAAGTATGATAATTCTCACGAGTCAAGGATGTGCAGGAAGGGGTATTCTCTTCAGTGGCTCGTATCAGTGTAGTCTGTCTGGAAGACAGTGTAGCAAAATCTCTCAAAATTAAAAAGGCACATATTCTTGGATCCAGGAGTCACACTCTAAGGAGCGACTGCCGATACCTTGCACATGCTTTTTAAATTGTACTTATAAATAAGGATATTCACAGAAGTATTGTTTGCAATAGCAATACAAAATAAATAACAAAATGGGAGACAACTTAGATATCCATCAGTATAGGATTTGTTAAATAAATTTGTGTTTTCACATGATAGAATACGGTGCAGTGATTAAGATAGACCTCTGCTTGTTGAGATAGAAGGGTCTCTAAGATATTGTAAGTGAAAAAAGAAAGCTGCAGAGCAGTGTATCAAGTATGAAACTGTCATTTTATAAAATTAAAAGGAAAAATAAACAAGTACATATACTATACACAAGCATATACATCGAACAATTTTTTTTATAAGCGATTATAAGAAATCTTAAGAATAATTACTTTTGGGTGATGAAAATGAAGAGGAGAAGGCTTTTACTTTTCATTTTGTACCTTTAATTACACTTCATATTTTTTAAACTAAGACGTGTTAATGTAATGTTTTTTAAAATGGCAATAGGATTTACCTCAGATTTTCTGTCTCCTAACCCTCCACCCTCATTCCTCCTTTAATGATAAAATGACACAAGCTACAACAAGGAAACAAACAAAAATCAGCAAGCGACTGAGGGGTTATTTAAAACACAAAAACAATTATGTTTTCAGTGAGCAGAGACGGTGAAAAACACCCTTCAAAATAGGTCATTATTAATAGTTATTTATTGTCTTGTTAGTTTAAAACATGATGCAAAGGTCAGGACAGTAATGGCTAAAGCCAATTGGTCATTAACTGTGGTAATCATTGACCTTAAAAAGGAGAATTGGTCTTCTAAATGATTTTCTGAAGTTGTTAATAACTGTATTTGAAGATTAGCAGTTATATTGTGATGGTGACAAGCGTGCCAAAAGACATTGGCCCCATTCGTATGACAAATTATGTTTTTGGTGTGTAATTTGCAATAGTATTCGTCAAAATTATTCATTCTTTCTAAAAGGAAAAAATTGATTGGTAGCAGTCACAGTGCCAAGGTTAGCATTAATGGTGCTGAAACATCTAAATTTCCTGGCTTTTAAACCTTTTAAAAACCTTTGAAGAGATTTATATAGCGTCTTAGATATGTAACAGTTCTTAAAAAATAATAAGGTCACTTTTTTCTTGCATGCGAAAAATGTATTTTCCTAGATGTAGAGGAGAGTTGTCAGCTTTCCTTAACTGTTTTTACAATCTCTTTATTCATTGGGGTTTACTTTTGGGTAAAGGAAAGAGAAGGTGGTTTCCCTGCTCTAATGTGGTGGCTCTAGTGGATTTCTCATATTTTGTTAGTATAGGAACGTGTCTCATTATGGGCAGGTGACCTCTAATAGCATGTTCCAGAAAATACGGGTCTTAGCTCTGCACTGCTCCTCAGGGCATCTTGCTTGGAGTAGTGGATTATGAATGGAGGTGAGAGTATTTCTGAATACAGGAGAGCAGTGTTCCATTTTCTTTCTGTATATTTTGCATTCCTATGCAAGTTGATGACCTACAAAGGTAGCAGATCTTCACTCTTCAAATAAGTTAAATGTAGGGGCACCTGGGTGGCTCACTCAGTTAAGTGTCTGGAATTGCCTCAGGTCATGATTTCACAGCTCTTGGGTTTGAGCCCCGGGTCGGGCCCTGTGCTAACAGCTCGGAACCTGATGCCTACTTCGGATTCTGTGTCTCCCTCTCTCTCTGCTTCTCCCCTGATTGCACTCTGTCTCTCTCTCTCTCTCAAAAATAAACATTAAAAAAATTAAAAAAACCGCAAATAAGTGAAATACAGAGTTCTCCTAACATGCAACAAAATATGCATGGTGCTGTATGTAATACTGATTAGATATGTTTCTGTAAATTAACATGCTGGTACAGAATAAAACAGTATATTTTATACTGTTTGGCCAGATCATAAGTAGAATCAGCTTTCATTTTTAATCCTTTGTTCCTACCATAGTTAAAAATAATGTTCAGGATTTTCTCTAAGTCAGGTGCCTTCCTGGCTTGTTGCGTCCCTTTTGTAGCAGAGAGGGAGAGAGACTGAAATCCTCCTTCTTAAAGCTGTAAGGGTGGGGGTAAAGCATGCTCAGTCATTACAGTGCAGGATCAGAAGGAGTTAGGTCTCTAGGCCAGGGAATCAAGATCATGTGTCCATTTGCTGGTTGAGAGAGGGAAGGGAATGGGAAATGGAGATTGCAATGGGCTCCCTGGTTGAATCTGGCTTTGAATTTTTCTCAGCCTGTTCCTGCTTTAATGTTTCTATGTCAAATATAATTTAGAAAACTCAAGAGAAGGAAAATCTAGTGTATTAGTCTATATTTTAACTTTTTCTCTTGCTCCTCTGTACTTTCCAATGTTCTGAGATTCTTTCTTTTAGTATTTCCTTTCATTTCAAGAACTTCCTCTTGTTCTTTAGAGTAGGTCTGCTGGCAACAAAGTTTGTTAAGTTTCTCTTTATCTGTGAGTGTCTTGGTTTCCAGTTCATTCTTGAAGGATATTTTTGCTTGTTACGGGATTCTGGCTTGCATTTCTTTTCTCAGCACTTGAACAATATTGTCCCGTTTGCCTCTGGTGTCTATGGTTTCTGTTGAGAAACCTATTGTAATATTGAATTGTTTTTTGAATTCCACAATAGATTTAGCTGCTTTCAAGATTTTGTTTGGTCTTTAATGTTTAGGAGTTTGATTATGATACATCTTGGCATTTTTTTTTTGGTCCTGTTTGGGGTTCACTCATCTTCTTGAATTTGTAGGTTTATTTCTTTAACTAATTTTTTTAAGTAGCTAAATTCTCTGGATTATTTTTTACCTTATATATCCCTGACTGGGTGCAGGAGAAGCCAGCAATCTGGAAACATCAATGAGCACAGACAAAAAACAAACAAACGAAAAACCCCTCAGAAAATGGCCTCAGGAAAACTCTGCTGTCTTACTGTTTCTGGTCAAAGGATCAGAGTCTGAATGTGTTTGTTTTATATATGATGCCCAGGGTTTTTGCTGTACTTAGGAGGAAGAGTAGAATAGTTCATCCTATTCTGGAACCACAGTGCTAGCTTGAATGTTAATCCCTGACACCTGATGGGTAGGAATCATGTCCCTTCCTAGCTTTGTCAGAAGCCATGAGCCCTCCGAAGATGTTTAGAAGGCAGTAAAAGTTAAGTGGCATGAATAAAAATTAAAATATGCTCAAAACTTTTTAAAAATCAAATTTGAATATCATAAATTTATATACATTAATTTTAAGGGCGCAGTGTGTTAAAAATTTCAAATCTGAGGTTAGAATAAATCTGATATTAACAGAAAAAAATTTAATTATAATATCTTATATTTTTATGTGAGTGACCTTATTTATGAAAAAGCCTTAATCTGATAGTCTTATCTTCATTTTACAGAAGGCAAAACTGGGGTACAGAAGATTCAGTAATGTATCCAAGGTGGCCACAGTACTGCCTAGGGCACAGCTGAATTTGATACCTGGATGTTTTCATTCTTTCCATATACTTTCTATATTCACATCTCTAGGCCCTTGAGCCTCTTATTTTGTTGTGGTCCTTCCTTACCTCCATGCCTGGAATGATCTTTTAAAGGTCTTTCCTTTTTCAACTTTCATGATACCATTTGGTCCCTTTACACATTTATAAAACAAATTGCTTTGTCTTCTGTGATCCCAAAGCAATTTTGCAAAACTATTTTAGCATTTGTCTCATGTTATTATGGGTATTTGTGTATATTACCCTCCACTACCGCTGCACACACATACGTGTTAGAGCGATCCTTTACATAGTTGATGATAAACTTTTATTAACTGAATTAAGATTAAAATCTGACTCCCAGCTAGAGACTTACTTTCCTATTTTGCATTGCATTCTCTGAATATAATGAAGTATACAGTGTTGGGTAGGTACAAATTGCCCAAGATTTTAAGAGACCAAGCCTCTTCACCTAACTAAACCAAAAGCCTGATTGAACAAAGATGTTTGTTTTGATGCTTTAGTGGTTTGTTTTCTTTATGAAATTCTGAAAACTTAGGTTTTACTCCAGATTAACATATAATCTTTTCTATCTTTTGCCAAATTAACAGATTCATTTGAAAGCAGTTACACTGAGCTTGTATTATACATGGGTCCTTTACATGCATCATCTCTTAATTCTCACTACAACTTGATGGGGGCAAATACTATAGTCGCTCTACTTAAGATGACAATATTGGAATTTGGACAGATTAAGTATGTGGCTGGTATGTGGTAAATTAGTATTTCAAATCCAATTTTTGTAACTCTAGATCCAAGTCTTAACCATCTGAAGTTGTAGAGATGCTGTTCACCCATTTATTTTTATATACATGCTTATACGCATAGTGTTTGCCAGTGTCTGGTGTGTGCATTTTGAAAACAGGAAGAAGTGGGAAAGATCTGTGGTCAGAGGACTAAGGAAAGGGGCAAGTTGTATGTAATCTCTTCCTCATTCAACACCTTGTACTTGGTTTTAATTTCTGTGGTTAGAGGGAAGGGGCCTGAAGCTATATGAGAGACAGACAGACATTGTGAGGTAGTGGGCCCCAACAGAAAAGCTTTGGTGATTCAGGTGAAGGGGGTTGGCAAAAGTCATGGAGGACTGATTGCCCTGGTTCCATTGGTTCTACTTCTGCTGAGATTCCAGGAATGGAGCTGCGGGAGATCACCCTGTGACACTGGGGCGGTCATGAGAGCCAGGACAAACCTGCAGCTCTGTTGAGAGGCTGTGCTGTAACAGACATGGAGCAACAGGAGCCAGAGCAGGAGGAGCAGAACAGGTCAACACCTTATGGGAATAGCATCTAACAGATGGGCATTGGGGCAGGAGTGAGGCATTACTCTGGACACCTCACAAATGACTGTGGAGAAAATTTAGAGTTGCTAATTTCCATGCATCAGGCAACTGGGAAATTTTAGCTCCCTAATTAGGTCATTAAAAGCAAATTTGACCCTATTTTATAGTCCCATATGAGTGAGGTCTGGGATACATTTGATTTGTATTGTTTTCAGACAAAATACAGGTGAGAAGCTGTGTGATACAAGCATATTATCACTATGTTGTTGAAGCGGTTTGCTTTGTGAATCCCTGGAATGCATCCCTCCACTAAACATCATATATTTCTGTACATTGAAAGTATCTTTTAATACTGAGTTCTAGCGTATATCTTGTTTTGTAATCTAGCTGTGTGTTGGAAATTTTTCCTATTTGTATTTTGGTTCTAAATTAGTGAATTGACTATATAGTATTCTTCTTGTTCCTTAATAATTTTTAAAAATTTACATGTTTTTACTATATAGGAAAAAGATATAAGCAGATTCTTAAAAACTTGGCTTTGGTCTATCCAAGCAAAGTGTACTTAGATGTATTATATATTGCTTTATGGTATATTTTCTTCTTCTTCTTTTTTAAGTTTATTTATTTTGAGAGAGAGAGAGCGAGCAAACAGGGGAGGGGTAGAGAGAGGGAGAGATAGAATCCCAAGCAGGTTCTGCACTGTCAGCGCAAAGCCCGACATGGGGCTCAAACTCACAAACCGTGAGATCATGATCTGAGCCAAGATCAAGAGTCGGATGCTTAACCAACAGAGCAACCCAGTATATTTTCTTCTTATTGTGTAGTTTATAGAAGCAATTTTAGAAGAATAAAGGCCATTGGGGCACCTGGCTGCCTCAGTCAGTAGAGAATGCAACTCTTGATCTCGGAGTTGTGAGTTTGAGCCCCACGTTGGGTATAGAGATTACTTAAAAATAAACTCTTAAAAAAATAAAGGCCGGGGAGAAGTATAGTACTAATTTACATTTAATATTTTAAAACTTAAAATAACTTATGTTCTATTTTTTCCAATTTCTAAGAAAATTTATGTTTTTTCTTAAATTTTTCTAAATTGGAAAATTTAGAAAAAGAATAAAGTTTAAAAAGCCCTCTCCTGTGCTTTTTCCTTTATTAGCAGTTTTCTTTTATGACTATAAGAGTAAAAATATTGATGTAGAACTTTGGAGAATGAGAAAAGCATAAAGAAAATTAAAATCACACTTAGATAATCCCACCCCAAAGAGGTAGTTAACATTTTATTTTTCAGTTTTTTCTCTCTGCATATATACCTAATAGAATCATATTTCTACTACTAATAATTATATATTCTGCTTTTTCATTTACATTATATTTTCCTACTTCATTAAATGTTTTAAGAAATATGATTTTTCCTGGCCATGTAGCACTCTATCAAAAATATATGCCATCATTCAACCATTTTAATACATTTGGGAGCTTTTAGTTTTTTCATTACTACAGATAGTGCTGCAGTGAGCATTCTGGTCCACAAATCTGTCTGCTTCTCTGCTTAGCCTGTTGTATAGAGGTCCCCAGAAGTGTTCTTCCTGGGTTAAAATGTGTAAACATCTTTAAGACTTTACACTGTAGTTTAAATAAATATAAATGAAATCATCTAGCATAGTACCTGGCGAATAGGCACTCAAATACTGACTTTTTTCTTAACAGTAGAAATCCTGCATTTTATTTGTTTCATCCTCATTGATAATTGATTTTCCACTACCTGCCTTTCCAGGATTTTTTTAAAAAAAGTAAAATGTATAGCCAAAGTGGGGCTCGATCTTGTGACCCTGAAATCAAGAGTTGCATACTCTACCTACCAAGGTAGCAAGTTGCCCCTCCTGGATTTCTTTTATTCATCCGTTCATCTATTCAGTAGATGTTTATTGAGCACCTACTATCTGTCAGGCCCTGTGCTACTGGTACATGTTAACTTGGACTTGGGGAAACCATCATGGAAATACTTGAAAACTTCCTTGACCCCTATACCTAGAGAAATGAATCAGTTCTTGATCTTGTACAACATGAGCTCTCCCCTTCTGAGCTTCTAATTACAAAAAAAATGAAGTGAAACAGATTTATACAATTGACATTTTAATTTTTTTCTGCCAGAATTGACAAAGAAAATGCCTCCTTTGCATTCATGTTACTTAGCATGACATCTTTTGTGAAGGTTAAGTGTGTGTACCAAGTGGACTAGGTCAAGGGTGGGTAATGGACTCACCATCTTACTTCCAATTATTGTGGGAACCTTATTAAACGAGGTGGGATTTCATAAGCTGTTTGAAATGTAAGAAAGAACATTTAGTGAGCTATGAATGTATTTGTCTGACATGATGAAAAATGTATAACCTAATTTTAGGTTTTGTTTTTTGATGATAGGTTTTCTTGTTTAAAGAATGTTAACGTGAATATGTAAGAAATGTTCTATATTCATACATTAGGGTGTTTGTACTCTTTTTTTAAAACAAGTCATTATTGTCTTTCATTTATGATTAAAACACAGATTGTTAAGGCTTTATACCTTGGTAGATTTTATTCATCCTGGGAAGCATTTTCTCCTGTTAAAATATTAAAGCCTAATCTGAAATATTTTCACAAACACAAGTGACTTTTTGAAGGTTGTGCTCTTGCTTCTGTGCATTGTCTTTTTGCATATTATACATCAGCCTCTCAGAGAGGGGTGTGTTCTTTGTTGCTATAGAATATTGTACATTCAAATGAAGTCTACTTATATATTCATGACTTAAACACCTTTGTAGAAACCTTCCTTATAAACACAGGTGAAAAAAAATTTGCTATTCTACTTATTACCCAGCACCTTGTATATTTAGAAGCTTGTTACAAAGCCTCATTTTGGGTGTGTATACTTTGTTGTGCCTTACAAAGTCTTTAACAATAGTAGGAATATGCTGTCAAACCTAAGTGCTTAGAGTAAAATAATTTGTCAAGTTAGAACATTAATAATAGAATCAATGTACCCAAACAAAATAAAGTTATTTGGGTTATTTCCTTTTATTACTTATTATTTAAAATGTATTGCAAAATACAGGTAAACCTGATGTGTACAGTTAAACTTGTTACTGATATTTTACCACCCAAAGACTCATTTAACTTGTGTTTTTTTCCCTTCGATACCAAACTTCAGACTGGTGGACATGTATAGAGTAGAACAGTTTAGGTATTGGTATTTCTATTTATAATGACTTGGTGGTGGATAGGTGGGACATATTATAACAGAGAGTTTCATTAAGTGCCGATTTACATTCTATCAAGTACGATGGTAGCAATAAAATTAACTTAGTATAGTAATGTTCTAGCTCCAAGGAATTGGGGAAAGGAAATGTATACATTGAGTAGTGGCTAAATTTTTTGAGCACTTTGCATGGTAGGTGTGTAGCACACGTCTCTTGGAATGCTCATAAGAATTCCATTAGGTTCATATCTTATTTTCACACTTTTTGGATAATAAATAACTTCCCTAAAGTCACACAGCTAGAGAGAGGTTGATCTGGATTGCAACCCAGGCAGTCTGGGCTCAGTGATTTCTTAGACAGCTGTATAATACTGCTATTTCTTTTTGAGATAAATAAAAAATGTAATATCACTGATTTGAAATTAATGCAATAATTATATTTAAAAAGCTTTCATGCCACATTATGACCAGCCACTAATGAAAACGTATGACAGTGGCCATAAAAGATGCAGAAGAAACATGAGGAAAAGGAAAGGAAGGACCCAGAGAAAGGAGGTGAGGTGAGGTGACCGATTGAAAGGGGAGAGGACAACAAACGAAGAGGGATTCTGGCAGAGGTTGAGGAAGGAAGCAGAGAATGCTAGTTACATAGGTAAGAAAAGAACCAGAGACAGCTTAGAAGTCTAAGTAAAATTGCTTTTTTCATGGCTGGCTTTTCCCTTGCTTTGTGAGTTTCAGCATGCCTTTTGGAATACTAACTTTTCTGCAATTCACAGTTCTTTCACTCTTCTTTGTGTGTTAGCCCTCTGGGACTTAATTTCATTTCATCCTTTATGATGAAACTTCATTCAAAGTTGGATGATTCAGAATTCAAGTTGTATATATTCTTTTTTTTCCTATTTTCTTACATAACTCATGATACACATCTGCATAATGAAATTTTGGTAAGTGATCTGTCTGATGGATTTAATTTAGTCTTCAATCATACTCTTGTGAATTTCTCTTTTATACTTTTGAAATGAATCCTCAAACTAGCCATATCTGTTAATTTAAAGGTTTTATTTACAAACAAAATAAAGTTTGACAGAATAGAAGAGACTTTACTTTCAGAGAATGAAACTTTTTTTTTTTTTTTTTGGTGATATGACCAAAGAATGAATTATATGTTTATGAAACAACTACTTTATTTTCAATTATGTGTACTTATTACTTAATTGATTCCAAATTTAGTGCTCAAATAGATTATTTGGTTTTATTTTAAGTACCTTACTGATTATTTTGCAATGAAAAGAGCACTGGGCTGATATGTAAACTTGGACAGGTTACTTTATCTATTTCTTTATTTGTAAAATTGAAATCACACCTGCCCGTTTATCTCACTGGGTGAGTATGCAAATGTGTATGTGTACTAGAAAATACCTTGTAGATATTGTTGCTAAATACACCTATGGTTGTTACATTAGTATATTGCTTTTAGATTCCCCTTTCCATTACTTAAAAGATGAGCAGATACAGAATAGACTAATTCTTCTGTTTCATTTAGATTATCCAAATATTGAATTTCAATAAACTAAAGCAGTATTAGTCAAAGAAACTTGGTCAGCAAATTGCAAGGAAGTGGTTAAGTCATACCCAGCCTATCATACATCTTTTTAATAGGGACAAATATCTATGCCATTAGTTCTGGACCAATGTCTTTCCCTTTCACAAGACTTTTAATGCATAACTTATAAATCTCTTTATCAGCCAATCTGACTTTTCCAAACCCAGACTAACATTAAGGAAGATAGAATGAGTAAAAATCAGGGAAGGTCAAATAAGCAATCAAATGATCAGATTCTCATTGGACACTAATGGAATTTTAGACTTTTAGAAAATGATTAGTTATGAATTTCAATGCCCTGTTGACAAAGGGTCAGTTTTTGTAAAATTATGGTAAAATCTTAATGAGATTTTTAAATCACTGTGTTGGATTATTATCTGCATAAAAAATGATACATAGTTCATATTAAGTCTCACATAAACATTTTTACTGAAAAGATAATGGTATTATGGCTATGATTTTTTAAAGAGCCTTATCTTTTAGAGATCTTTTGAAATACTTGCTGATAGTTGTGATGTTTTAGAAGTAGATGGGGCTATTGATGAAACAAGGTTGGCCATGAATTAGCAATTATTGAAACTCGATGATTGGCAAATGCAGGTTTATTTTACTGTTTTGCCTACTATTGTAAATTGTTGATATTTTTTATAATAAAAATAGGTGGGTGGGAGGATGGGTAAAATAGGTGAAGGAGATTAAGGGGATTAAGAGATACAAATTGCCAGTTATAAAGTAAATAGGTCACGAAGATGAGAAGTACAGCATAGGGAATATAGTAATAATATTGTTATAATGTGGTATGGTGACAGAGGATAACTACCTTTATCGTGGTGAGCATTGAGTGATATATAGAACTGTTGAATCACTATGTTGTATACTTGGAACTGGTCTAACATTGTAAACTACAGTTCAATAGTAAAAAAAACCTAAAATTAAATTTTAGTACTTTGTGTTTCTGATATACTTAGTGAAATAATTGTGTCATGCTAATTTAAAGTCAGAGTTGTACTGGCAAATGTGAAGTCTTAAAAAATCCTTGTCTTTTTCATGATCTATAAAATCAGGGGAGCCGGTCTGGCTCAGTTGGTAGAGCGTGCAACCCTTGATCTCGCGGTTGTGAGTTCGAGCCCCACATTGGGTGTAGAGATTGCTTAAAAATAAAAATTTTAAAAGTTAATATTTTTTATAGCTCTCTATTAAAAAGATATGAGGCATGTAATTAAGACTCAGCTTAAAGTGTTTGGGAAAAACCTTATTTGTAACAAGTACAATTTTTAGTCATATTTTTGGTTCCTTTCCATGTGAACTACCTAAGTATGGCATATATAGAAAATAATAATTCAATGACTATATTAATAGAGTGAACACATTTGTAACAAATGTTTAACATTTGTCCTTCTCACTAAATTGTAAACTCCATGAAGTCAGTCTGTAGGTCTTAATCATTGTGTGGAACACAGTGTGTAGAATATAACATATGCTCAGTAAATATTGTTGTGTGGTCATGGTTTAAGAGAAAACTATGTTTAAATAATCTGCCTTTAGATTTCATTTAAAAATGTATTAAAGATACGAAATTATTATTAAATGAAGAGCCCAGTGATGAAGGTCTTACTGAAATGATTTATAAAACAAAGCTATACTAAGTGTTTGTCTTCATAATTAGGTATTTCCTTTAATGTGACAAGTGCGATTCTTTGCTGTTTTTTTTGCAATACTGTGTCAAAGGAGAAAGCTTTCTAATGCATTAATTGTGAGTGTACCTACTGCACTCTGTTGAAAGGTATAATATAGGAAAGCAAAGGAAGATGGAAATGAAATAGTTTTTGTAGATTTTCAATATTTGAATGAACAAAAGGAGACATTTTATTCTGTTCTGATTTTTTTAATGTTTATTTATTTTTGAGAGAGAGAGAGAGACTGAGCATGAGTGGGGTAGGGGCAAAGGGAAGGGAGACAGAATTTGAAGCAGCCTCCAGGCTCTGAGCTGTCAGGACAGAGCCCAATACAGTGCTTGAACTCATAAATGAGATCATGCCCTGAGCCAAAGTTGGTCACTTAACTGACTGAGCCACCCGGGCACCCCTATTGTGTTCCATTTTTAAAGCTCCTATAAGTATAATGTATAGTCACTGGGTATTTAAATAAAATTTATTTCATTTGGGATTTTTATCATTATGGTACTTGACATATTCTTTGTCAGTTGTCAGATGTGGGTGCTTACTGATTATGGCATGTGTCTAGGCCTAACCGAGGTAACCTGTGGTGTGGTATTCTGCTGTTTCCTAGGGGGCATGGACCCTGCTGTGGTGATAGCCTTCTGGCCTGCTTCTCTGAGGCCAAAATCTCCCTTTGGCTGGTTCTGTGTGTACCTGCTGGACTTCGAAGTACAACTCTCCCTTCATCACCTTTCTCTTAAAGCCTTTAATTAATGGCTCTGTTAGTCATGGGCCTGCAGTATGTGTTAGCTTTACATTTCATACATTGCCAATAGGATAGATACCCTCATTATCAAGTCTTAAGTATCCTGTTTGGTTTTCAGCCCTCCGTAATCTGGTTACGTCTTCCATCTTGGCTTCAGATCTAATCAGAAGGCCTTGGGAAACTGAACTCCACTAAATTGGGATGCAGTATACAGACTGAAATATTCCCAGGAAGCTTTCTGATAGTTGTGGGAGCTAGATCTGTTCCTATTCCAACATGTAGCTTCTGTTCTTAGAGGCAGGGACTGTACCTTATCTTGATACTGCATTAGTGCTTAACATGAGGTGGTATGACTATCATAGGTACTCAAATATTTGGTGATTGAAAGGGGCTTAAGAAACTGAGCAACCCTGAGTGAAATAAGCCCTTCCTTAAAAACACTGTAAGTGTGTCTTTATTTCTAAAGATATTGCTGATTTAGTAGACTCGGGTAGTCATTTACTACTGGGGTCACTTTTCTTTCTTAAACTTATAATTCATTCAAATGATTATTACCAAATGGTTATTACTCAGACAACCAAACTCTTTTCCACCTGGCTTTTGCCCAGAATCCATAAGGCTTTTCTTCTCTGGTGAATCTTGTAAACTGGAACACATGGCAATATTTTGCCCTTTGGTTATAATGTTCAGTTAGAACCCAACCTAAGCAGATTGCTTTATGCTGGCTTTATTTTGCATTCAGAAGATGAGGGTACTCTACAGGCCCACTGACCACTCTGGCTGTAAGAGATGGAAAAAATAATTAAAGGTTAGCATTCCTCCTGAAAAATTCCCTAGGAAGTAGATTGACTCTGCCCTTGATCCTTGTTATTCTTTTTTCCTGGAGATAGAAAGAAGGCTTTTAATTGGTTCTGAGGTCTTGAGTGAGATTAGATAGTCATGCCAATAATTTCCCCACCTTAGTTTTCCAGTCCATTCCAGAATCGAAGTGCTGCTGTTGCTTTCTTTGAAAATCCTGTCCTTCACTTCATGAAGCCGTTTGTCTCATTCTTAGACTCTTGGAACAAATAAGACCAACAATTCACATTTTCTTGGCATTAGAAGGATTTGTTTTTCAATACTGGGCCAACAAGCCATTAATGTGCATCAAAACAGTACTTCGGGGGCGCCTGGGTGGCTCAGTTGGGGCGCCTGGGTGGCTCAGTTAGTTAAGCGTCCGACTTCAGCTCAGGTCACAATCTCACGGTCCGTGAGTTCGAGCCCTGCATCAGGCTCTGGGCTGATGGCTCAGAGCCTGGAGCCTGCTTCCGATTCTGTGTCTCCCTCTCTCTCTGCCCCTCCCCAGTTCATGCTCTGTCTCTCTCTGTCCCAAAAATAAACGTTAAAAAAAATTAAAAAAAAACAAAAACAAAAACAAAACAAAACAGTACTTCGTTCATTTTTATTTTTGGACCTTCTGTTGTGTGCCAGGTCCTGTGCCCAGCACTGAGGATACAGTTGTGTGAATGGGATAGATGGGGAGACCATCACATAGTGAACAAGGAGAGAGGACGGTGGGATTAAAGGAGAGATAAGAGACAGGAAGGAGGCAGATCATGTATGGCTTTGTAGGTTATAGAAGGAGTTTGGATCTCATTCTTAGAGTAATTGGTACCAGTGGAAGATTTTGAATAGCAGACTGACATCTAATTTTTAAAATCACTTTTTTTTTTGAAAGATCACTGTGGCTTGATGGGTGGAAAACAGATAGGTGGAATCAAGGGCAGGCAGAAAGAGGTCCAGTGTGCAGGATATTGAAAATGTGCAGGAGAAGGCTGGCACACCGTGGACCATGGTGGTGTATTGTGGCAGTAGAGGTGGCAAAGAGATAACCCTGAAGTGTACCCAAGACCATCTTAAATACTAATATTTGAAAGTTGTAGTTAGCTATGGTTTTTAGATTTAGTAATAGGATTGTTTCTGTCTTGTCATTTGCAACGACATGGATGCAGCTAGAGAGTATTATAGTAAAGTCAGTCAGAGAAAGACAAATACCATATGATTTCACTCATATGCAGAATTAAAGAAACAAATGATCAGGGGCCACTGGGTGGCTCAGTCTGTTAAGCCTCCGACTTCAGCTCAGGTCATGATCTCACTGTTCCTGAGTTCGAGCCCCGTGTCTGACTCTGTGCTGATAGCTTAGAGCCTGGACCCTGCTTTGGATTCTGTGTCTCCCTGTCTCTCTGCCCCTCCTCTTCTCATGCTCTGTCTCTGTTTCTGTCTGTCTGTCTCTTTTTTATCTGATCATTTGTTTCTTTTATCTTTATTTTTAAAAATTTTTTAATGTTTATTTTTGAGAGAGAGAGAGAGAGAGAGAGAGAGAGAGAGAGAGAGAGGGAGAGAGAGGAAAACCAAGAAACAGACTCTTAACCAAAGACAACAAATTGATAGTTACCAGAGGAGAAGGAGATGGTTAAATAGGTGTGCACTTGTCATAATGAGCATCAGGTGTTGTATGTAAGTGTTGAACCACTAAATTGTACACCTGAAACTAATATTACACTGTATGTAAACTAACTGGAATTTGAATAAATTTTTTTTTTAAAGACTGCAAAAATAGGGCTATTTCTGGATGGATTCTATAAGAATCAAGGAAACTTGTTAAAAGTGTGTATTTCTGGGTCCTGGATTAGTAGTTTTGGGGTGAAGTTTAGGAAAAACATTGAAGTTTTCTGAGCAAGGTCAAGAAATAATTTTATATTATTTAGTGCATTCATGTACTATTTAGTACACTCGTACGTTCTATAATGCCAGCAGCATAAACATATCGAAAGGTTGCTCTACCTTTTTAGAGTCAATACTAAAAATTCCTTTCATTCCCAGATATGCTAACAATCATTCCCCAAAGTTAATCTTTCAGCTCAGATTACAAAAATCCCTTTCATTGAATCTATCTTATTCTGATAAAGATAGATCTCTCCTTCCAAGTTCCAAGAAAACTTTTAAGTGTTAAAATAAGAATAAATTGCATCTAAAAATAAGGTAAAACCAGAGAGACAAACCATGAGAGACTCTTAAGTACAAACTGAGGGTTGCTTGTGGGGTGTTAGGTAGGGAGATGGGCTAAATGGGTTATAGGCATTAGGGAGAGCACCCAGGATGAGCACTGGGTGTTATATGTAAGTGATGAATCACTAAATTCAATTCCTGAAGTCATTATTACACTATATGTTACCCTGTCACTCTGCTTCTTTGGGGCTGAAGGGAAGGCCTTGACTTAGCTCTTGCATTTGAGTGAGATTAGCACCATGAAATGAATCACAGACACTCCTTACCACCAATGCTTTTTCTTGTTGTAACACTAAATGGATCTGCATCCTCTTTATGCAGATGTAGAAGTGTAGCTTGGCTTTTAGAATGCCAGTTTAGGGATAGGGTTCTAGTTTGTATAAGGTAAAGAGCATGGGTCTCAAAACCTAAAAGACTAAAGTGTAAGCCCCACTTTGCCACCTTCTAGCTGTGTAATTTTGAGGAAGTCAATTTCTAATAGGCCTATGTTAGGGGCCTATAAAATGGAAATTATGATGCTTCTTAAAGCTCTTATGAAGATCCCAGATGATGCATAGAGAAGACTTAGTGTGGCATACAGTACTGCCTTAGTAAATAGGGCCGTTTATTATTATCTAGCTGTTTTATTACCTACTCCCTCTTCAACTCTTTGGCTGCTAGTACCCCTAATCTTGGTTTAGTGTGAGCTGTGTCAAGAGATGAAAACACAATCCAAAAGCACATTTATAAACATTTACTCACCAAGCAAAATTGGTGACCCTGTACTGTCCATCTTCTGCTCTTTCTATTCCAGACAAGAGTTTTTCAGTCATATATGGCCATTTCTGCCACAGTGGCTATTACACTTCCCCTGTATTAGAATTTTCTAGGCCAATTCTTTCTTTTTTTTATTTTTTAATGTTTTAAGTATTTATTTTTGAGTGAGAGATACAGAGTGTGAGTGTGGGAGGGGCAGAGAGAGAAGGAGACACAGAATCCGAAGCAGGCTCCCGGCTCTGAGCTATCAGCACAGAGCCCGGCGTGGCGCTGGAATTCACCAGCTGTAAGATCATGACCTGAGCCGAATTTGGACACTTAACTGACTGAGCCACCCAGGTGCCCCATAGCCCATTATTTCTACTTCCTGAAGATGTTTCTCTCTTGTCTCCACAATTAGATCTCAGAAGAAATATATCTGATCGAGTGTAGTTCCCAAGAGCTTATGAGAACCAACATCTTTTTCCTTTGTCCCTTTGTACTCTGCATTTCTGGTTTTCATTTACTTCTAGGTTAGCCACTGGAGAAGGCCCTCTTACGATTCACAAACTAAGGGACACCTGGGTGGCTCATTAGGTTAAGCATCTGCCTCTTGATTTCAGCTTGTGAGTTTGAGCCCCTTATTGGGTTCTGCGCTGAGAGTGTGGAGCCTGCTTGGGATATTCTCTCTCTCTCTCTCTCTCTCTCTCTCTCTGGTCCTCCCCTGCTTGTGCTCTCTCTCAAAATAAATAACTTCAAAAAATTTTAAATAAAGATTCACAGATTGAAGCTCTACTAGAATCTTTGTGCATGTTTGTATTATTCAGGCTTTTTATGGTTCTCTCAACTCTGAAGACATACACTCCTTGCCATCATTGCTTTTTCTCATTGGAACACTAAATGGACCTGCATCCTCTTTATGCAGATATAAAAGTGTAGCCTGGCTTTTAGAATGCCAGTTTAGGGATATGGTCCTTCTCTACCTCTGCCATGTGAAGAGATAATGCTATTGAATCTGAGGTTCATCTTCCTCTTTCTCTCCATCACAGCTTTGACTCAAAGATTAAAATCTGCTTTGTAAGCTGATCTTATTCTTCCCTTATTTTTTGTTGCTTCTTTCCAAAACCTGAGCTACATTTCTGTTTGCATAGTAATTCCTATGTGCTGCCTGGTTTCCCACAGTCTTTGAGTTAGTGTGATCCTTCAAGGCCAACCATTCCAGGTTGGAGCTTTTTATCATTCCTGCATTAATAATAGAAAGGAAAGAACCATACAATCCTCTCAATAGATGCAGAAAAAGCATTTGATAAAATACTACAGAATCCATTTTTGTAAAAACCCTCAACACAGTAGGGATAGATGGTATATGCCTCAACATCATAAAGGCCATATATGGAAGACCCACAGCTAATATCATCCTCAATGGGGAAAACCTGAGAGCTTTTCCCCTAAGGTCAGGAACATGACACGGATGTCCACTCTCACCACTGTTGTTCAACATCATACTGGAAGTTCCAGCCTCGGCACTCAGACAACAAAAAGAAATATAAGACGTCCAAATTAGCAAGGAAGAAGTCAAACTTTCACTCTTCACAGATGACATGATACTCTACGTGGAAAGCCCAAAGACTCCACCAAAAAATTGCTAGACTGATAACATGAATTCAGCAAATTCACAGGATGTAAAATCAACATACAGAAATCTGTGTCATTTCTATACACCAAGAATGAAGCACCAGAAAGAGTGATCAAGGAATCGATTCCATTTACAATTGCACCAAAACCATAAGATACTTAGGAATAAACTTCACCAAAGAGGTAAAAGATCTGTACTCTGGAAACCACAGTATGTAATTTTTTAAACAAATGGTAGTAGGACAGTTGGATATTTATATGCAAAAAAGTGAATATTTACCTTACTTTGCGCTATTCACAAAAATTAACTCCTAGAGCACAATAGACCTAAAGGTTAGAGCTAAGACCACTATTAAGAAAATGAAAAGACCAGGCATAGAATGGAAGGAAATATTTATGAAACAAATATCTGATAAAGGACTTGTGTCTAGAGTATATAAAGCGCTTTTAAACTTAGTAAGACAACAAACCAGTTTTTAAAATGTGTAAAAAATGAAACTTACATGACTCAGCAACTCTACTTC
The DNA here is from genome assembly GCF_018350215.1 of Panthera leo. Classification (NCBI taxonomy): domain Eukaryota; kingdom Metazoa; phylum Chordata; class Mammalia; order Carnivora; family Felidae; genus Panthera; species Panthera leo. Next base: position 168,140,019 of record NC_056679.1, on the reverse strand, counting down.
TAGATATTTATCCAAGAGAAATGAAAATATATGTCCATACAAAGTATTATATGTGAATGATCACAGCATGATTATTTATCAAAGCCCAAACTGGAGACAATTCAAATATTTATTATCTGGTGAATAGATAGGTAGTAGAGCTATACAGTGGAGTTCTGCTCAGCAATAAAATGAGCCAACGACTGATCCATGTAGCAAGGGTGAACTTCCAAAACATTATGCTAGTGAAAGAAGCTAGAAACCAAAGACTACTTATGGTACAATTGTTTATATGGAATTTCTAGAAGAGGCAAACTATAGAGATAGAAAGCAAGACCAATGGGTGCTTAAGGGTGGGAGCTGTGATTGCCTGCATATGGGCAAAAAGGATGAAGGGCATGTTGGGGATGGTGCAGTCAAGGCACTTTAAAAGGATTGTGGTGGGGCATCTGGGTGGCCAGTGGGTTAAACGTCCCACTCTTGGTTTTGGCTCAGGTCATGACCTCGCGATTTTGGGAATTTAAGCTCCACGTGGGGCTCTGTGCTGGCAGCAGAAGCCTGCTTGGATTCTCTCGCTCTCTCCCCCTCTTTCTGCCCCTCCCCCACTTGCACCATCTCTCTTTCAAAATAAATAAACTTAAAAAAAATTTTTTTAACTGCATTGTGGTGATGGTTGCACAACTGTATAAGCTTACCAAGACTCAATAAACTATATCATAAAATGAGTGAATTTTATGGTATATAAACTATACCCCAATAAATATGTTTAAATAATTCTCCATAGCACTTGGGTTATGAGATAACTACCCAGTTTTTGCTTCCCTCTCCCCAAGAAGATGTCATAGCTCCTTGTCCCTTCAGTAGTATTTCTCAAGCTTTAAGGTACATGAGAATCACCTGGGCTGGGGGGATGCTATTTAGCTGGCTCAGTTGGTAAAGCATGAGACTCTTGATCTTGAGATTGTGATTTTGAGCCCCACATTGGGTGTACAGATTATTTAAATAAATAGTAAAACAAACAAATAAACAAGGAATCACCTGGAGATCTTACTAAACTGTAGATTAGGATTCAGTAGGTCTGTGATGGGGTCTGAGATTTTGCATTTTTAACAAGCTCCAAGTTGATGCCAGTGCTGTTGGCCACATTTTGAATGAAAGGCTTTTGAACTTGTTCAAAACTCAGGCTGCATGTTAGACTCTCTCTGGGTTGGGGGGGTAGCTTTTAGAATAAAATTAAGGCAGATCTCCACCAGAAATTAAATCAGGAAGCTCTTCAGGTAATTCTGATATGCAGTCAGGCTGAGAACCTTAACAAAATGGGATTCTTTTTACCATAATGGTTCAATAATAAGCTTCTACCAATGTCTCCCTCACTCTTGTCCCACAGTTTAGCCCAAAACTTAGAGCCCCCAAATTATGATCAGAATCTCTTGGAATAAGTAGGAGGGTAAGCCAGCAGGCTTTGACTACACTTTTTTTTTTTTTGAATTATTTTCTTACACATGTCAACCCCTTAGTCCTGGCTAAGAACTAGAATACAGAAGAAAGGGGAGCCTGGGATGATTATGATGATAATAGCTAAAATGTGTTAAGCAATTACAATGAACCATGTCCTGTTCAAAACATTTTATATGCATTTATCTAGCCTCATATTTTACCCTGTGAGCTAGGTACTGTTATTTTCTCTGTGTTATAGAAGGAACAAAGTATAGAGACATGAAATGACTTGCTTAAAATCACACAGCTAATAAGTGGTCCACCTGGGATTTGAAAAGAGTTAGGCAAACTACTGGGTCCCAGAGAAGCTGATACTCACCAGTACCTGCTGCTTGCAGTCTATACTTATTTCTGCCTGAAACAAGTGAGATATTTAACCCCAAATTTCTAACATATCTTCTATTCTTCGGACTGGAGCCAGACCCTGCCCGAATCTTCAAGGCCCTTTGATTAGTCTCCTAAAACATACCCAAGCGTAGTAAGAGTGTTTCTATACCCCAAGGACTTACTCTGGTCTTGCTTGACTTATAGGACTCTGTTGGTGCTGGAGGCTCCTCTGAGTTCTCTTGTTCTGATTGCTTGAGCTGAACGAGGAAGACCCGCAAACCAAATTTTTAATACCCTTTTTTCTTCTCTCTGCAAGATTTAACACCTTGGACCTGAGCTTTCTTGTGTCCTTAATCCTTATCTGAGTTCCTCTCCCCTCCTTGAAGATGGAGGTAGGAAAGGCTAGATGTTAGAGTGAGATTGGGCAGGGTATTTAACCACCTGACCATATGTATTTAACCTCTGTTAACCCCTACCCTCTTTTTAAAAAATAGAAATTGGTTTCCATTGAGGCTTCAGGCGATTTTAGTGCTTGAAACATTCTTTGTTAACATAATGTTTTTTAGAAAGCTGAGTGTCAGGAAGGCCCATTTTTAATTTATCAATGGCACCCTTAGCCTTAATATGCTAAAGCATACTTTACTTTTGAGGGCAGAATTAATCTTTTATCAGATGTACCATGGATGCTGTTGGTTTCATTATTTTAGGAAAATGTTCTTGTGATTGTTTTAGAATTAATGCTACCCACATACCTTTATTTTCCAATATCTATTCAGAATAGATAAGGAAGATACAAAGTGTCACCCATATTAAAGCTAATGCAAAAGAGATTTGTCACTGCTGTTTGAAAAACTAACAAAGGTGTTTAACTTGTTGATCTCATCTTGACTGTGAAGAAAATGAAACTGAAGCCTATGGTAGAGAATATTTGGACCTTCTTTTATAAAATACCACTTTGTGGAACAGTGAAGAGAATTTTAGCACAATTACAAGAGATAATTTTATACACTGAAATTTTCTGGAGGTGGGGGAAGACAAAAAAGGAATTTCACTTTGCCCTTTGTTTAAAGCAGGGCCAGGTGGAAATGTCAAAAGTTGTCAGGGTAACTTCTTGGCAGCACTTGGGCCTCAAGCTTTTACATGCCTAGGAGTCACTCAGGGGCTTATTAAAAATAGGGATTCTTGGGCCTCACCCTTTTGGCTCTGAATATTTAATGAACTCCTCAGGGAATTCTAATATGTATTACATTAGTCAGGGTTTTCTTGAGAAACAGAATCTGTATGAGAGAGAGAGAGAAAGAGAGAGAGAGAGAGAGAGAGAGAGAGAGAGAAAATGTGTGTGTGTGTGTTTCTATAAAGAGATCATCGTAAGGAATTGGCTCACACATTTATGGAAGCCAAGAAGTTCCAAAACCTGAGGTCGCAATCTGGAGACACAGAAAAGCTGATGATATGGTTCTAATCTGAGTCCAAAGGCATAAGAACCAGTAGAGCCAACAGTGTAAGTTCTAGTCCAAGTTTGAATCTGAAGGTAGGAGACTGATGTCTCAGCTTGAAGATAGCCAGGTAGAGAGAGAAAGAGCGAGAGCGAGAACAAAAGAGCTAGAGTGAGAGAGAGTGAGCCAAGTCTCCCTTACTCAGCTTTTTTGTTACATTCAGAACTCCAGTGGGTTAGATGAGGCCCACTCACATTGGGGAGGACAGTCTGCTTTCCTCAGTACACCATCTCAAATGTTAATCTCGTCACAAATATCCTCACAGACATACCCAGAACACTGTTTAACCAAATATTTTGGTGCCCCATTGTATAGCCATGTTGACACATAAAATTAATCATCACACCACCCAAATTTAAAGAATTTGAAGCAGCGAGGGGCAAAGTCAGATTCCTTGAAAGAAACACTTGAAGGTAGAAACCTTATAAAGAGACCATTGTTGTCTTTTAGGAACCAGTTATATAATTTCCATGATAAAAAATGTTCAGACCAGGCAAATCCATAGAGGTGGAAAGTTGCCAAGAATTGAGGGCAAGAGGTGGATTAGGGGAGTGACTGCCAATGGACATGGGGTTTCTTTTGGGGGTGATAAGCATGTTCTAGGGTTAGATGGGTGCACAATTGTGAATATGCTAAAAACCACTGAACGGTACCCTTTGAAAGGGTGAATGTTATAGTGTGTGGATTATATGTCAATAGAAAATATGTATATTGAGAGAGATTGTTAGGAAGAAGTGGTGATGGAGAGAGAGTGTTGACATCTTGGGTGCCTGGCTGGTTCAGTCAGAAGAGCATGTGCCTCTTGATCTTGGGGTTGTGAGTTCAGGCCCCATGTTGGGTGTAGAGATTACTTGAAAAAGAAATAAAGTTCAAAAAACCCACAGGAGATATTGCTGCATGTTTGTAAACAGATTAAAATGAGCCAACGGAAAGGGAAATATTAATGATGCGAGGTAGGGCAGAGGGAATTTGCAGGAGCCAAATCCTTAAACTCGCTGGGATGCCACCTTGAATAACTTTATTCATGTCCCTTCCCTAGGTAACAGATCAGTCAGTGAAAGCATTTGCTGAGCACTGTCCTGAACTTCAGTACGTTGGCTTCATGGGTTGTTCGGTTACTTCTAAAGGAGTCATTCACCTAACCAAGGTAGGTTCTGTGGCTGCATCTCCTTAGCCTTTCTATCATTCATATCAGCACCCTAGCATTGGTAAATGTATTTGAGTGAGGAACAGTCAGACCATTACAGGACTGTACTAGGATTGGGGTGCCTGGGTGGCTCAGTTGGTTAAGCATCGGACTTCGACTCAGATCATGATCTTGAGGCTCCTGAGTTTGAGCCCCGCATCGGGCTCTGTTCTGACAGGTCAGAATCTGGAACCTGCTTCACATTCTGTGTCTCCCTCTCTCTGCCCCTCCCCTGCTCACACTCTGTATGTCTCTCTCTCAAAAGTAAACAAACATTAAAAAAAAAAATAAAAGTGTACTAGGATTTGGTAGTTGAGATCAGTTTAAAGCAACAATACAAAATTTATCCTTTCTTAAATGGAACATTCATTTAAACAAGAAAGCTTACTTTCTTGCTTTTTCATTGCCAATGACTATGAGATAAATATATGCATTAAAGAAACTGATCTATCTAACAAAAATTATTTAAATGTTAATTTATTGCATTTGGCTTTTAGGAAGTACATATGGCTCATGCATATGATTAAGCTGAAAATGAAAGGTGAAAAGAGAGGTGAATTTATGTCAAAAATTAACCTTCTAGGAGAGTTCACTTTTATACCAAATATATAAAATATCATATTTTGGCAATGATGAAAATGCCAGTTCCTTTGTAATCTCTCACTTATGTCTCATCTTTACTCCAGAGCTTTAAAATAATTAGGAGCTAATTCTTACATGTGTGTAGTGAAGAATGGATGACTATAAAATTTACCTGTGTATTACCTGAAATTTGTCATTGGATAGATTTCAACTGCATCATATTATACTTAAGATAATGGGTATGAGTCCTTGCCTTTCCCACTTTGTAGTTGAGTAACCTTTTCATTCACTTTTCCTTCATTTCACTACTCTTAGGAAACTGTTGTGTTAGCAGCACAATGTTGAAATAAAACGTTTGAGATCCCAGGTTTCTTAGGGCTTGGTCTCTTCAGGTCTCTTTAAGCTTACAGTTTAGTGGGAAATAATCTTTTTCTTTTCTTTCTAGGAAGAGAGCAAATGATAATGAGTTACGTGGGACTCTCCAATAAAGGCACAGGGGATAGTTGCCTGGGCTCTGTTGTTAGCTTGAGTTTGAATCTTGTCTTTGGCACTTATTAGCTGAGTAGACAAATATTTTTCAGGGTATTAATTGAAATAATACATGCAAGGTGCTTGCCTCAGTGTCAAAATTGCAGTAAATGCTAAGTTAATGTTACTCCTAATATTAAAATGGATTTTGTTATATCTAAGTTGCTTGAAAATCAGAGCAAACTTTGAGAGAAGAATATCAAATCACTGTTTTGGTCTGGTGTGTCTGAAACAGATCCTGTGATTGTCCTGTGTCTTAAATGACTGATAACTGGCCAACTTTAATTGTTTTTTGAGGATCAGAGACTAAAGCTGGTGGAGAGGAAAAACACATCATTCTCAATTATTGTTCTATCAGAATATCTTAGTGTAACCAAGACCATACATGACCATAATTTTTATTCATTTCCTATAACCTTGGCCTGGAACATCTTGGTGGATGAATGTTTTTCTAGTCACATCTAATGTTGTTTATAGTGTAGAGTAGAAATGCCTTTGGATGAACAGATTGTGCACAACAAGTGTTATAATGACCATATGTGGGATTTTTATGATCGCTAGAAATTGTACTCATTAAAGACAAAACAAGACTTATTAGATCAGTAAGTGCTTCCCTGAGCATTTTGAGATGGCCAAAAATTATGGTACACTGGTACTTAGAAGATCAGAATTACTCTCAGTGACAAAATAGCAGCTATAGCAAATAGCAAATGTCTGCGTTGGAGGGCTGAATTTGCTGCGAATGTTCTTCTGAAGATTATAGGCCAGAATTGGTGGTTTGGACTGTCAGTAGTTCGAATCTACTGGATTAATATCAAAGCCAGTCCACAGACTTTTGAGGATCATTCTTTGTTGGTCAATAAAGTCTTTTGCTCTGATGAGAAGACTAGTTGGTGGTATAATATTGCTTATTTTCCTGGATTCAAATAAAGGCAAGATAGAATTTTAAGCATGCATAGCTTCTCTAAAGCTATTTTAATTGTTTTTATCTCTTGAAAACTAAGGGTAGAAATCATGTTTTAGGGGCACCTGGGTGGCTCAGTTGGTTGAGCGTCTGACTTCCACTCAGGTCATGATCTCACAGCTCGTGAGTTTGAGCCCCACATGGGGCTCTGTGCTGACAGCTCGGAGCCTGGAGCTTGCTTCAAATTCTGTGTCTCCCTCTCTTTCTGCCCCTAACCCACTCACATCCTGTCTCTGTCTCTCTCAAAAATAAACAAACATTAAAAAAATTTAAAAAAGAACTCAGGTTTTAATAAAATAAAAGCTTTTGGGTTAAAATATTTGCATTCTGACAGTTTTCATACTCAGATATTGCACAAAATGTAATTTACATTCACAAAATGTTTATAAATATATAAATGCTCCGAGGAAGTTGTGTTACCCTTCTTATCATCGTGGTATATAATTTTTAAATTAATGATTTAAGAGATGTGAGATGCAGAGTGTTGAGAGCTATTGGTGTAAATATGTTTAAGTTTATATGGTTTAGAAATTCTTTCCAATATATTACTTTTCTAAGTCTCTGGCTCTCAGTTTGCTAAAAGAGGCAAATGACATAAAACCTCCATGATTTAGTTTCCTGTCTATGAAGAGATGTGTCTAAATTAGATGATCTATCTTTAGAGTTTTTTGTACCCAGAAGAACCTATGCATTTAAAAGTAATTGACCTATGGGGCACCTGGGTGGCTTAGTCGGTTAAGAGTCCTACTTGATTTCGGTCAGATCTTGATCTCATGGTTCTTGAGATTGAGTCCTGTGTCAGGCACTGTGCTGGCAGTGCAGAGTCTGCTTGAGATTCTCTCTCCCTCTCTCTCTGCCCCCCCCCTCTCCTGTGCACATGCTTGTTCTCTCTCTCTTAAATAAATAAATTTAAAAACAGAATCATTAACTTAGAAGGGACTATGAGGGGGGTCTCCCTGAAACTAAGAGACCAAATTAATAATTTAGAAAGGAAAATTGGGGAAGATTTGGAATAGGTGGAAAAATATTGATATCCTATTACTATGGTTCATTGGGCTCAATTTTACTTTGATGCTCTCAGCCTTGACTAGACTGTTACTCATTTTGCAATATTTATTGACGAAATACCCTTAGTCTTCAGATAAATTCTGCTAATATCAAATAATCTTTGAATAGGAGGTCTTCCTTCTAGGCTCCTATGACTGCAAATTAGAGTCCAGAAATAGCTAAGACTGAATGCAGCCAAGTTGAGAAGATAAAGTCAGGTTCACTAGGCTGTGTTTGGAAACATTGAGACCCATATTTAAGAAGCAATAATAAGAACTTTTGAGGTCTCCATTTAACAGTTGAGAATCTTAGTGACGTGTTATATGTGACAGAATTGAGTCTTCTCCAACACAGGTATGTTTGTTCTTTCACTGCAATGTATCTGTTTATAAATATAAAATATTTCTATATTGTTTTCCCTCCTACTCTTCAAAAACAGATTTAGCAAATGCAAATATGTAATTAACCCCTAGCGTCTAGATGGTGGTGCCTAAATATCATTTGCCACTGAACTAATAGAAACACGTCAAAAGGACCCAAAGTAAACATGAAATGGTTCCCAGTGGCCTAAGTTGGCTTACTTTGAATATCAAAAGCCATTCCTAATGGCTGCAATGGGTTAAAGCAAACCAAATGTACAAAAATCTTGAATTCATAATGATATATAAAAAACAGAATAAAATGATTTATTTTTCTAGCTAAAATGGAGCAATAGGGACCAGATTTACTCTTTTCCTTGAAATATCCCGCAAACCAGGCAAAATATATGTAACAGTAGTCTTCAAGACACTGGCTGTCAGACAACTAAGGACAGTGATCCCTGAGATATGAGAAGCAAGAGGAGTCCTATGATTGCTTCCATCTAATGCATTGAAAGAATTTCCAGCACATAGCACAGGGTGGGCATGGGGGAGGGGTGGTAACCCAGGCAAAACTCAGCAGACACTCTTGAGTTAAGACAGAACAGGAAGTCCAGGGAGACCAAGGCAGCCAGAGTTCAGAGGACAGACCACCAGAGTGGAGAGAACCCCATAGAGAACTCATAGGGAATCCCAGAGGTCTGTAGATGATCTCTTTTGCGCACCCAATCCTAAATAACCCATGAGTACAGAAGAAATCAAAAGAGAAATTAGCAAGTATTTTTAACTGAATGAGAATGAAAACACAACACTGATGATTTAGTGTGATCCTGCTAAATTACCCTTTAGGTAAAATTAAATAGCACTAAACACCTATATAAGAAAAAAAAAGAACATCTGAATTTGGTGACTTTCTATGTTATAAACTTTTACCTTATGAAACTTAAAGAAGAAGAGCAAATTAAACTCAAAGTAAACAGAGGAAAGGAAATAGTAAAGATCAAAGTGGAAGTCAATGAAATGGAAAACAAAAATAAAAGAAAAATCATTGAAATTAAAAACTGGTTCTATGATAAAATAGATCAAATTGATAAATCTCTACTTAAACTGATTAAGAAAAGGAGAGACAGAGAGACAAAGACAAGACACAACTTGCCAATATCATGTCATAACTACAGATTCTACAGATGTTAAAAGGATAACAAGGGAATTTTGTATGTGTTTATGCCTATAAATTTAATAAATTAATGAAATGAAAAATTCATTTGAAAGATTACCAAAGCACACTCAAGAAGTACATAATCTGAATATCTCTGTATCTGTTAAAGAAATTTCATTTGTACTTAAGAATCTTCCCTCCAATAATACTCCAGGCCCAAATTGCTTTACTGGTGAATTCTACCAAATATTTGTTATATTTAAAAACTTTGAGGCACTTGGCTGGCTTAGTTGGTGGAGCCTGCATCTGTTGATCTCAGGGTTATGAGTTCACACCTCATGTTTGATGTAGAACTTAAAAAATAAATAAACAATCTAACTAAAAAACTTTATCAGTAAGAGATACACATGAGTATTTACTGGTAACACAGTGTTTAGGCATTTGGTTTGAAGTATTTCAAAGAAGGTAAAAAGAAGAAAACGTGGATTGCCCGATGAAAAATGGCAAACTATAGATAATTGAGCTAGATTATAGGACATGGAGGTTTATTACCTTATCCTCATTACTGTTGTTTGAATTTGAAAATTTCCACAATAATAAAAAAAGCTTTTAAGAGGTCAAAAATTTTTAAATGTTGATATTAATGTCACATGATAAAATCACACCGTTCAGTATCATACTTTTTAAGAATGCATATGAACATGGGAAGTGTTCAAGATAATAATTAACAATAATTTATATTAGCATATAATATTAATTTAAAAATCAGTTGAACAGATAGATCTATGGAGTCTGAAATGTCAAAGTGGAAAGTTATTTTTACCTGTAGTTGGAGTACAAACTTCCAAAATGCTGTGGGTTCGTGAATTTAATGCCACAGATCCGTTGTAAGTTTACATCAGATCAGCTAAAATGATTTTAATCTTTTATTAGATCTTACTTTAAATATCTACTAACGGGGGCACCTGTGTGGCACACCAAGCGTCGACTCTTGGTTTTGGCTCAGGTCGTGATCTCACGGTTCATGAACTTGAGCTCCATGTTGGGGCTCCATGCTGACAGCACAGAGCCTACTTGGGATTCTCTCTCCCTCTCTCTCTGACCCTCCCCTGTTTGGGTGCATGTGTGTACCCATGCTCCTCTCTCAAATAAATAAACTTTAAAAAAAATTAAAAAATAAATTACTACTATGGAAGGTGGGGAAGAATTTTTGACAAAAAGCTCACTTTTATTATATACCATGTAAAAAATTCATATTTGTCATAACTTAAAGGTAAATGTATTTTTTAGATTGCTGATATATTTTAAAGTTATGAGTGTTGATATTATTTTAAAATATGAATATAGTAAGATTACTAAATATTATAAAGCTGTGAGTGTTAATTAGTTAATAATATAATTCTGATGCTACATTAGGTCTTATTGTTGCTTTAGTTATTCAGTTTATAAACATGACCTGAATTCTTGGGATATGTCAGGTATGGTTTTGGTTGAAGTTTTTTAATGTTTGTTTCCGTTTTTAAACAGAATTTTTTGGGCAAGGTAACAGACAACTAAACAAAATGCCCAAACTTCTGATATTTTTTTGGGCCATAATCACATTTAAAGAACTTTAAAAAAAAAACAACACGTATTTTAAAAGTGCTTATGGTTGAAAGTATGAAATGTTTTCTAAAGAAAAACAAAATTGATTTTTTTCAGTCAATTTAACTTAAGTAACTGAAAGAATGTTCATTCATGCAACTAACTCAATTTTTGTCTTCCCTTTCTTGTGTATCCAGAGACTAGAAATGAAAGATGAACTTTCTTGCCTTTTAAATTTCCAAACAACTGATCAGTTTAGAGTACTTTATTCTACAGTTAGAATAAAATGTTTTGCTGCCTTAAGGATGATGTTGCTGTTTAGTTATAGATTATCATTTCATTTGTTTCTAAGTAATTATAGTAGTTGAGTGTTATTGTGAGATATGGAAAAATACGTGTTCTTAAATTCATTCAGCTCTAAAATATTTTGTAGTAAGTATGAGCCAGTGAGTATTATGAAGATGTGTTTGTTAGATGACCATGCTTTGGTTCTATTTAGCCTCCAGAGTTAGGAGTTGAGCCCAAAACCTGAATGTTGAAAATATTGGCGATGATTATCTAGATCTGGTGTGATCCATTAATTGATTTTTTTTTAGAAGTTTGCAATGGACAGCAAACCACTTACTGCTGTCATCAAAGCTGATGGTATGATGACTAATTGTATGACCTGGGGCAAATCACCTAATTTCTTTGCCTCAATTTCCTCATCTATAAAATAAGGATAATAATAGCGTCTACCTGCTGCTCGGGTTGTAGAGGAAGTGTGCTTGGGCTGTAACTAAAGTAGTCAAAAAATAAAATAAATAAAGTAATGAGAAAAATATTCATCTTGGTGTCCAGAAGTTCCTGGTAACTCTTTAGTCCTAATCTACTCCTATTCTTTCATTAAAATAAAAATGTAAAATAAATTTTCGTGAAAATAAATCTTACTTAAAATCTTTATGATCCTTTTATTTCTATCTCAGTGCCAATACTGAATCTTAAGATTAATAACCATATGTGTGCTCTTCATTGTTTTGTTTTGTTCTCTTCCTTTCCCTGCCAACACCCTTATGGGTAAGTTCATGCACTGAACAACTAAAATAGTATTTTTAATAAAATTATTAATAAATTCTTAACTGCAGCAGTACACTGAATCGGAATATACTGTTGTACCTTATTATTATTGCACAAATTAGTGACTTTGATTTTTACTTTGCTAAATTAGTATAGGCAGTATCTACATAAGCTATGGCAATTTATCACATTTAGTTTTTTATTCTGTTAAATCAGTAACACCTGTCCAATGAGGTTACTCTTTTTATATTTTATAACCCTGTTGCTCACATTCTAGTTGTAATACATATTTGTTTGTGCTACCTTTTCATTTCAACAACTACAGTGGCAGGGTGTATCAATGTGACACGAGTAAAATAAATGAATTCATCTTTCAAATGACTCCGTTTGTGAAAGTCCTAACAAGTAAAATGAGCAGATGAGTTTCTTTGTTATATCTATCCTTTGATAAAATGGTTGCTTCAGGCTTTAATATAAATATATAATATAAAATGAAGAAAGTGGGCAATCTTTTTTGAAAGGGTCTTTCTTGGATCTTGGCTTTTATATTTTAAATATTGTTTTACATTGCTTATATTATCCTCATTTTACCCCTTGAATTTTTATCACACACTTCTTATTCATAAATTGTGGTTTTGAGGCAGATATTCTTATATTCTTATGAAAAAGGATTTCAACTTTATTTATCAGGTCTCTAACACATGAGGTCAGTCTTTATCTAAGAAAGATTAGGAGATGTTGCTTTCATGCTTTCTTAGACTTTCAAATTCGTTCACACTGTTTTGTGAGAGAAATTTTATTTAAGGAACAGTGTGAGTCTACTTCACTCAGTATTGTGGTTTATACATAAATTGAAATAGTAGACACGGATGGGGCCCCAACAGAACAGACTGCCCGAATTAGAGAAACCATATTTGGGGCCTAATGAGAATAAATTATAATGAAACTTAATGAGGAAATATATTACTGGGAAAAAATAAAGTAAGCAGATCTCATTTATTAATTTAAAATAAACATTTATTGAGAATTAGAGCTAAATAGAAACCAAATTTATTTAAGGGACATAGTCAATTATATAAAACCATTGACAGTTATATTCACTTAATAGCTTTGAATGATTATACAATATTTACCAGCGTTTTATTTTTAATTAATTTAACTGTGTACTTAAGTACTAATTTCACTGCACCTGGGCAGATCATGTTAGCCACAGGGAAGTGCCTATGTGTGAACATATTATATTCATTCACACACATAATTAAATACGGTACACACCCATACCATGCCAATCATTAATCATTACTCAGAAACCAAATAACCAGATTTTTCTTTACAATTTTGCTTAATATTGTATGATGTTTATAATGATGAAGGGGCTCCTGGATACTGAAAGGAAGATAAATTATGTTGTGCCTTTTTTATAGTCGCATTCTTGGACAATAGGGAATTCATTTCCATAGTAACTCTCTGTTAGTCAAAAGCTAATTTATTTATGTGACAGTAGAGGTATGTGTTCTGAAATTTTAGCTTGAATCCTCAGTATTTAACCAGAATTTGAGCCAACATATTTTTACTCATTATTTTCCATAATCATTTTTGGAATAAAGTTTGGTTCTGAGCTCCTTCTTCTCCAGACACCGTGGCCCAATAATAGAGGCCAATCGAGTCCATTGACTAAAGGCAATTGAGCTTCTCACATGTTTGCTATCCAGCCCAGAGGTATCACAGGCATTTACACAAAAGCTGTTGATCACACTGTATTTACAAAACCTTTAGGAATGTAGCTGCTTCCCCTCCTGTAGACTTCCCTTCAATTGATTGTATCCTAGTGGGATGATTGGCCATCAACATTTTTTTTTTTTTCCCAAGAGAAAGCTTTCCACTGGAGCTTTCTCTTTTATATTCACTAGAGGAAATGCTTGGTTATTATGTTTGATCAGAGGTACTTTTTCAACATACAATTGGCTATCAATCTTGGATCTTTAAAAATGAAACAATACCCCCGTGCCTGAGAAGGCAGCACAAGTGATGACTTTTACAGATTTCATCTAGCTGGAAAAGAAAACAAAGTTGGTTAGCACTCTGTGTTTCTCAGGCAAGTTGCAGGAATACTCTGGCAGTTAGGCTTCTGGGTTGTTATAAAGAACTCCCATTAGATTGACTACTTTTTTTTATTGTTGGAAACTGGATCTCCTAACCCTCTTACTTTGTTCTCACCCCTAGGTCTATTAGTCCTCAGATCCTTTTTTCTCTCTAAGCTATGTGCTTCTGCATCACAGAGGGCTTCATTCTCCAGGCTGCATTCAGTGGGAAGCAGCTAGGCCAAAGGAAGTGAGAAACTAGTGTATTTCTCTCCCTCCCTCTCTGTCTCAGGTAATATTACTGGCAACAGCTTTATTTCCTCCATGGTTCTAGCCCTGGACAGATCCCCTGCAGCTCCAGCTTGTATTGGATGGCCATAGCCCATGGATTCCAATAACACTGACCCATCCTTTTGTCCTTCCCTCCTTGGGTGCATGTTGTTCCTGCTGTTGCAAAATCTCTGGCTTACACTAGCCTCTCCAGTTTTTCTTCTCAGCCTCTGCTTCACCAGAATAACCAACTTCCTTAATGAAATTCCCTTCGTGTAATTTTAATAAATACTTATAGTGGTTTCTGTTTTCCTGTTTGATCCTAATGCATCTTTCTTTCTGCATCATTCCATGTTTCTTATATGAGACCCCCTTTAAGAGAGTAGAACCAATAATTATTTCCTCTCAGAGGATCTTGTAATGGTGGCGATCAAAGCACAAAGCAGAGAATTGCACATAATGTAAGATTTAAGTTAGTCTTGACCCTTCCCAGAATTATCACTACCTGTACTTCTGCTCTGGATCTAGACAAGCTATAGCCAGAGAGATAGAGACAGCTAGCTATGTGACAGTTAAAAACAATGAAGCTACAAGGCCATGGTGAGTCCCCAAAATAGGATGATGGACTAGCTGCTTAATTCTCAAAAGATAGTTTGTATACATGCTCCTAGAAAGACAAAATTTAAATGTTTTCTCAGTGCTATAATCTATAATGTCCATTCATAGAGGCAAATTTGAAGAAAAATATTTGACTAAATAAGCAGTTGTGAACTAGTTATCTGAGTTATTGGTTATTAGTCACTAGTTAATTTAAGTTACATCTTAGATGGTTTTGACTGATAATTTAAAAATAACATGCTATCATGTCTACTTCTGTTTATTTTTTCATTTTCAAAAATCTTGGTCATGGTTTTTTTTATTGATATGAGAGGGCATAAGTGACTCAGAGTACATATTATTAAAGTAAACCATAACTTGATATTAAAGCTATACCTTAGATGTACACTGGCTATTTTATTTTAAATTCATCTCGGTTGAAGCCTTTTACTCATAGATGGACAAAATAGGTTGAGAGAGTAGCATTACAGAAGGATAGTTCTTTGTATCAGAATGTGATACTTTAACATATAAGGCAAAGTTATAAAATTTTTGCAGCTTACTTCGGAAAAACTTGTATTTTCTATTTAATGATAATGTAATTTCATGGTCTATATTATTTAATTACCTTTTTTTTTAAGTTTGTTTATTTATTTATTTTGAGACAGAGTGTGTGTGTGAATGGGGAAGGTACAGAAGGAGGTACAGGGGTACAGAGGGAGAGAGAATCTCAAGCAGTCTCCGCACTTTGAGTGCAGAGCCTGGTGCGGGGCTCGAACCCATGAACCGTGAAATCATGACCTGAGCCAAAATGAAGAGTCGGAAGCCACCGACTGAGCCATCCAGGAGTCCCATGATTACCGTTTCTTACTGATAACCGATATGCTGCCTGTAGCATAGATATTAACCTTGATTTTTAGATCATTCACTTTTAGCTCTTGAGTGCCATTAGCAGAGTGAGGAACTAAAGTTTACCAATTTCAAATTTAAATATATTTTAACCAAATGCTGTTGCTTCTCAAAATGGTTATTATAGAACAAAGGTAAAACAATTGAAATCTGATTTAGTGTTTGGAGAGTTCCTGACTTGGATTTTGAGTACACATCTTTACATGCCCTTTAACAAGTTTGAGTCTTCTAAGATTTTTCTCACGTGGAAAGTGTTCATTCTTTCATTATCATAGGTGATTGGGGCACTTGGATAGTACCATGAACAATTAAATCAAGTACATTGCCAGAAATGAACACTGTGGAAGAAATAGCATTTTTTCCCAACTTACATCTTGATTTCTTTTTGGATGGATTCAGTGACTCCTTTCTCGCTAGTAGTGGTGATCCAATTGATTAATTGTAAGTTTGTTAGTATCAGATGTGTCTTCCAACTAGAAGGAATATTTGGGGTTTTACTTGGGTACTGTAAGGGGGAGTGTAGAAAGAAGTGTGACAAATATGTTTTGGAATGTTTCTTCTCATAAAAATGGCTTTGAGATTGAGAGGAGAGAATGCTGCTGATGGATGCCTAGGTGAGCTGTTTTCTTCCTTGGTGGCTCAGGGTGCTCCAGACTTATAGGGCAAACCTCAGAGAGAAGCTGCATGTACCTATTGACAGAGGCCCCATGCTGTTCCGCCATGTGTGTTAGGAAGTCTTTTTGTGGTGGCATGGAAGGCCAAACACTGGTCGGTGGCCCCGCTGGTGGTTATTCTGGGCACCAGCGTTTTTTTGGTTCACACTCCATGACACAGTACCTGGTCGCAGAATAGGAAGAATCATTTCTGAAATTAAGATTTAAGCACTTTTCCCTCTGAACTGTGGCTTTAGGCTGAGGCCCAGAAATGAGAGTGTAAGGCTATGAGATTTTCGATGTGAAGGTGAGTCCCAGTTGCATATTCTAAATTGGGAAGAAAGAAAAAAACAGACATTTTATTTTACAGAGTAGGTACAACATTTTGGTAACATTTCTCGAATGCCAAAAAAATATATATGTCAGAATACTTTTTTAAGTTAAAAAGCATTAATGGCATCCTTTTGTTTTTCAGCTGCATACATTTAAAAATAAAGACTGGAATGATAAGACTTTTGCCTGAGTAGCATGTGATCAAGAGGTCAACGTACAGGTCGCTTGGCTCGGATATGACAAGCTTTTGTCCTGGGCTAAGTTTCATTTATTTTCCTACTTTAAAAAATTAGGTCATGAAACTTTTATTTGGAAGGTACCTACCAAACTTCTGACACACTGAAGTGTGGTATATGATGCCAGTCACTGAGATAGGTTCCAAATTCCATGGACTGTCTTTTGTTTTTATAATAGATCTCGGACCTTGTTGCAAAGAAATGAAGGACAAGTACCCAACCAGTCCAGTTAGATGAAATAATCTCTCCTTGTTTACATTCACATTTGACTTAATTTGCCCTTAGTTTATTTAAGCTTTGATTTTTTTTTTCCTATGTGAGTGAAACAGTGTGAACATTTTATTTTTTTAATTGAGGAGAAGTTCTGTTTCTTAGCTCCTGCCGGGTAAAAAAGTGACAGGGCTGCTTAGTGCTGCTAACTTTAAGTGCTGTTTGTAGTTTGTTATGAGCTCCAGAAATCTTATGTGGAGAAAAGAAAGGGATCTAGTGGAAAGGAAAGTCCTAGAAAAAAGTCAATTAGAGACTGCTGCCTGCCAGAGTACAAGATGAGGAGCAGAGCATCCATTCTGAATTGGTACACCAAGACGCAGAAATCCAATTAACAAATTCACATTTCTGCAGCAGAAGACAGTGATTACAATTTTGGTGAATTCTTCAGAATTCCTGCCACACACATCAAAATGCTGACAATTTACAGAGGCTTGAAAAAAAGAAAAACTGTTCTTCACTTTAAAAACAAATATGTAAACAGAGAACTGATTGTGCTTCTTGTTCTAAAATGACCTTTAATTGTGTGGAATGAGATTTTTTTTTTATTATTTAATACTTACATCTTAGTGAACTTTATGTTCACTAATGTTCAAAAATATCACTTTTAAAAACACGTAGCTTCAGAGCCTTAGATCCTGCATTTGATAGAGTTAGAGGGACAGATACCTGATTTCTGGAAATGTAAATAAATGAAAATATCTTTAAAATTTTGACCCTAATTTCAGATTTACTCAGTCAGCAAGAGCATTTAATGAATTGAGTTTGATATACCTAATACCGTGTAAGGCACTGGTGACATGAAGGTGAATAGCCATGGCCCTGACCTATAGTAGCTTGCCTTTGACTCTAGTGGGAGGAACACTTATTAGACCAAACTGTAGAGCAGCGTGTTGAAGGCCCTGGTGGGAGAATGACCACCATCAGTGGGTGTACGTAGGGCAGTCTCTGACTCTGACAATGGGCATCCCAGATGATTTTACAGAGGATGTGCCCTGGAGCTGTGAAGGCTGAATTATGCTTTGATGGGAAATGAAGCCAGCCTGTCACTGCCCCAAGGTAGCTCAGGATACTATTGCTGTTAATGCATTTAAAAATTTTTTTAGGGGCGCCTGGGTGGCGCAGTCGGTTAAGCGTCCGACTTCAGCCAGGTCACGATCTCGCGGTCTGTGAGTTCGAGCCCCATGTCAGGCTCTGGGCTGATGGCTCGGAGCCTGGAGCCTGTTTCCGATTCTGTGTCTCCCCCTCTCTCTGCCCCTCCCCCGTTCATATTCTGTTTCTCTCTGTCCCAAAAATAAATAAAAAACGTTGAAAAAAAATTTTTTTTAGAATCAGATTAGCCGACTATGTATTATATTCTATTACTATGCTTTTGTATGCTTGGATATTAATTTAATCAATCAATTAATTTTTTTTCCCTCACTGTTAATTGTACCCTACTATCATTGTATCCAGCTAACCCAACGAATTTAATCAATTGTAAGTGCCATTTGTGTGCTGATGACTTCCAAATTATCTTGACCTCTTTTCTTGGCCATCTAATGGGCATCTCAGACATAGCATATTCAAAATCAAACTCTTTTCCTATCTGCTACCAAACCATCTTAGTTAATTGGAGCAATACCTTCCAGGAGCTCAAATCAAAAACCTTAGAATCATCCTTGATTCTTCTTTTTCTCTCATGCTCCATAATCCATTTGTCAAAAAATTCTGTTGATTCTTCTTTCAAATATATCCAGAATCTGATATTCATACCACCTCTAGCTGCTATCACTGTGGACCAAGTCAGATATTGATTGACTACATTCAGTATAGCCTCTCTCTGCTTCTACCTTTGCTTCTCTTATAGACTCACGCAGAAGCTAGAAGGTCATTTAAAAATGTAAGTTAGATCATGTCATACTCCTACACAAAACCCTCCAGTGGCTTCCCAAATTCCTCAGAGCAAAAGCTAAAATCCTTACCTTGTCCTACAAGGTTTCATACAGTCTCCCTGTCTTCACTCACCTCTTTGGCTATGCCTCCTGTTAGTTTTCTTTCTGTTCATTCTGCTGCAATACCTCTGGCTCCCCATTCCAAAATGCTCCTCCTGTTCCCATCCCAGGGTCTTCGCACTAAGTCTGGGCCCAGACATCAACATGTTTTGTGTGCTTCCTCGCCTCCTTCAAATCTGTGCTCAATGATCATCTTTTCAATGAGATCATCTTTGACTGCCTATTTAAAATCATACCCCATCTCATCCCTTCCCTCCACTGTTTTCCATCTGCCTTGCCTTGTTTTATTTTTTTTTCTATAGTACTTTTTTTTATATAGGACTTTTAACATACTATATAATTTACTTACTTATTTATTTTTCTCCTCACTTTTTTCCAAGTAGGAATATAAGCACCCTATGGACAGGGTTTTTTTGTCTGCTGTGTTCACTGTTGTATTTTTAGCAACTAGAATAGCGTCTGGTCCATGATAGGTGCCCAATAAATAGTTATTGATCATATGAATAATATCTTATGCATTCTTTTTTAAAAAAATTTTAATGTTTATTTTTGAGAGAGAGAGAGAGAGAGAGAGAGACAGACAGACAGAGCATGAGCGGGAGAGGAGCAGAGAGAGGGGGAGACACAGAATCTGAAGCAGGCTCCAGGCTCCAAGCTGTCAGCACAGAGCCCAACGCGGGGATTGAACGCATAAACTGTGAGATCATGACCTGAGCCAAGGTTGGACGCTTAACCGACTGAGCCACCCAGGTGCCCCTCTTCTGCATTCTTTATTTGAGCGATTGAAGAGGCTGAGCTTTATGAATTAGTTTTACACTTTCAGGATTTAAACCTCAATAGCTCTGTATTAGAGAAGTGGTTCCCAATTTAGGCTGCGGTCAGCTGGCTATCTTTTTCAGAAATACTAATGACTGGCCTTACCCCAAGTCAGTGAATCAGAATGCCTAAGGATGGGGCCTCGTTATCAGTATTTTTTTAGAAATTCCCCATGTGATCCTAATGTGCAGCCAAGTTAGAGTCAGGTGTTGAGGAGACATTTAAGTAAGTAGGCACAAATGAATGAAAATTCACAACTATCCAGATATGGACCAGCTCAAGCATTAAGACTGGATGGCAAGTGTTTGGGGTGAAAGATTGTTCCTGAGCAGAAGAGCCTGGGAAGGGCTGGTTGAGTAGGAGGGGAGGTGGAGGGGAAGTGAAAGAGTTGGGAAAGACAAAGAGGGGTCTCCCAGGTACTTGTAGCAGGAAGGGAAGGTTGGACCCTGGTCCCTTGGCAGCTGCTGCCAATTGATGGTTCCTGTCTAAAGGGCATAGTTAATATTGGAGACTGTCTGGTTAATCATTTGTGTTAGGCAAGTATATTGTATTTCAATATACTTGAAGTGAGTATATACTCACTTCAATATACTTGAAGTGAGTATTGTATACTCACTAATTTTTACTCTCTCTAAAGTAATTGAGAAGGTTTTGTGGAGAAGTTGAGGTAGGAACTAGGCAGTTGAATAAGTGTCAGGGAGAGAAGAAGACACACTTCCAAGTTACCTGCATAAAAAGAGTGAAGTGAGAGCAATTTTAAAGTAATGAGCACAGCTCTTTGAGTACATTGAGACTAGCCTCTCAAAATTTGGGGAAAGATTTCAGCTAGCTTAACAGATTTCAGAAAATGGCAGTAATAGATAGTGAAGGGCTTTGATAGGCAAGTTCTGGGGTTCTTTTTTGCAGTTGAAATATTTTTGTTTCCTAAAAGTTTCAGAGAAGGTGAGAGATATGGTCAAAGTTATTTAAGGAAGATTAATCTGGCTGGTAATGTGCCAATAAGGAGTTAGAAGGTACAGCTCTGAGACACAGTGCAGTAAAGTGTGCTAGAAAGCAAAACAGGATGTGAATAAAATGGCAAAAAATGTCAGATCTAGTAGGAGAATGGCAGAGTGAAACAGACCTTGGATTTGGAAATAATGCAAAGAAACAGCAGCCCAGTGTGATTAAGAAGGCAGTGGATGGAAGGAATACGTAAAGTGTCAGAGAATTAACATAGTAGCTACTGTGTATGTGACAGCATTCAATACCCTGAAAGTCCTGTTTTCATGGTTAGATTTAGAAATTTTTATTGTCTATGCCAGGATCTCAGGCTGTTTAAAAGCTTTCAGTTACACCCTGAGGTTCTTGGTTCTGTGAGGTGCTGGGAAGGTTTCACCTGATTTCCTAAATGTAGCTTATCTAGCTTTTATTACCATTTCTATACTTGAGTGCAAGCCTTAACCAAGCTGAGATTCAGAGCTAGTTGATGAGCAGAAGGGATGCCCCTCATTCTCTCTTGTCCAACTAGATCTTCTAAATGTAGATATCAGAACCTGTGAAGATGTAGAAGCCATCCTATGCTCAGGGACAGAAATTCCCTCTCTGCCCCTTTCCTTCCCATTCCCAGCAGTCTTAATTTTTCCCCTCCCCCCGCTTTTTTTCCTGTTTTTCCCATGCAAGACCTGTGCTACAACTCCTTTCCTTTATTTCTTGTGTTTCCCTCCCTGTCGCTAATAGGAGACTCTTCCCCAGAGAAACTTTCTCTGATCCTTCTGTCTCCCTGTGCCTCTGCTCTCTCCCATGACCTCCATCTTGGCAGATGAGTATGTGGTGCTGATCTGCAGCCCCAGTAACCCTGATATCACAAGGCAGCCTGTCTTAACCCTTGACTTTGCTCCCTAAAGATTATGACTGATTGCTTTGAAACCCAGTCCCAATAAAACCAACATCTGCAGGGCTGGTAAGAAGTAATTTAGGACTGGTTGACCTTTGAACATATTAAACTATGCAGAAGTCTTTATTCTTTTTAAAAATTATTACCTCCAACTGGCTTCATCTGAATTATCCTTGTTAGCCTGAATTGATGGAACATCCCTGCTGCCTCTGCCAAGGTCCCGTGAGTCCTCTTATGTTGGTTCATCCACCATAGTCAATTTGCACAATTGAGGATTTTGTTTAATTTTTTACTTTTCCAGAGTCTTATGAGAACTTGGAAGCCATTTGAGGTCTTTTTATAAACCTTCAAGACTGTTTCCTAGGTAACATTTTAGTGTCTCATTTTACACTTAAGTACATACATGGCCATACCAATCATTGACTAATTTTAGTCTTTAACCTAAATTAGTTACAAGTAATATTTTTTCTCAATAAAAGCAAAATTAAACTGAAAGTTGATTACCTATAGTCTACATTCTGACTTGGGCTTCTCTTAAAATACCTTACTACATGTTTAAGAATTGGAGTGAAGCGTTTAGAAGATCTTGGTTGTAAACTTTGTTTATTCAGATCCTCAGTGATTTGTATAACCCAGCTACCAGTGAATTTATAAGGAAAGTAAGTTTAATTAAAAGGCCAGTTTCCTAAATGTAATTATTTGTTTTATACTATGAGGATTATTTTAGGTAACTTTTTATGAAACACTTGAGGGCACTATTATGAAATTCCCATAGCAAGGGAAGCAATGTGATAAATTTGACAGAGCTGTTTGTGGAGTTTTCAATAAAAAGTCCTCAGTACGTGTCTTGTAATAATGCTGGTTTCCAGGAATTAGCCTTCTGAAACTGCCTTTGGATACTGTTGTATTTCATGCTGAACTGGCCAAAATAGTCATAGGGAAGACCACATGAGCATAGTCAATGACTGTCAGCTCATAATAAAATGAGCCTTAATTGGATCCGAGAGTAAAACGCTCTTTTCAAGATCTCAGAATGCTGCATGTGATAGCCGAAGTAAACTTGTTTCCCCACGTATGAGTTTGAGCTCCATTGTAAGAGTAAGAAATGTTCCATTTATGGACAATAAACAGGGAGGCATCAGCCACAGGTGGGCCAGTGTCATCTTTGACCTGCCCTGCAGTGAGGAATGGTCCTGGATGCAGGATTTCTAAAAGCTAAAGAGTCAACCAACTAAAATTAGAGGTTTTATTACATAGAGATAGTTTTTGGAATTGTTACTTCTTACTATTCCATTAATTTTAGAAGATATCTTTGGATTTTCTTAAGTCTATAAAATAATTTAGATTTGCTAACATCTCTCTCCCTGTTATCTGTTCCTTAATAAGTTATTCAAACCTGTTTGGTCCTCAGTTATGTTTCATAATGTGAGGGGACTGAACTGCACAAACAGCTTTAAATTTTCTTCTTTACACAACTTTATTACAGCCTCCTTCTATGTCCTGGTTGATGAAGTGATTTTTCTTTTGTATCTTGGCCAAATGTACCTAACATACATAGTTCACCTTTTTAACCATTTTTAAGCGTACAATTCTGTGGTACCAAGTACATTTACACTGTTCTGTTATGATAAAGATAATTTACAGTGAAGGAACCTAAGAGATATGTAAGAATTCACATAGAAACTTTGTCTCAGAAGCTGTGGTAGACTCCAAAATATACATGTGTAGGAAATATTTATGTGACTGGGTAAAAATTTTATGAATGTGCGTCTTCCTAGGGACTATAATAAAGAATAATTGGAAATAAAGTGATGCTGTATATGTATTATACATGGCTATATTTAATAGTTCACATATGCATACGGTTACACATAGCAAAATTCATCCTTAACACTCAGGTTTAATAGTCATGCTTCAAAGTATTTTCTAGCATCTCTATGGGTCCATTTTGTGTATTTCTGATTTTGTTGTGGTACAGATATGTCAGGACATAAGCCCAGCAAGCCATCCAGCACCTGCAATTCAAAGAGGCTATTTGTTTCTTTATGCATTTCCAGAACAGTATATACTTAACAGTAGTACAGACTTTCGGGTGTTCACACCTAAAGGAACTAGGAAAAGAAAAAAGTTCGAAGGTAGTAGAAAGAAGGAAATAATAAAGATTAGAGCAGAGATAAATGGAATAGAGAGTGAAAAAAAAAAAAAAGAAAATGTCAATGAAACCAACATCTGGTTCATTGAAAAGATAAACACAATCGATGAACTTTTAGTCAGACTCATCAAGAAAAAAAAAGAGGCCTCAAATAATATCAGAAATGAAGAAGGAGAAATAACAACTGACACTATAGAAACATAAAGGAATATAAGAGAATATTATATATAAAAAAAACTATATGCCAACAGATATATAACCTAGAAGAAATGGATACATTTCTGGAAACATACAATCCAAAACTGAATCAGGAAGAAGTAGAAAATTTAAACAGACCAATTACTAGTAATGAAGTTGAGTCAATAATCAAAAAACTCCCACCAAATAAAAGTCCAGGACCAGGTGGCTTCATAGGTAAATTCTACCAAACATTTAAAGAAGAGATCTTACCATTTGTGACAACATGGATGGAGCTAGAGGGTATAGTGCTGGGTGAAATTAGTCAGGAAAGACAAATGCCATCTGATATCACTTATATGTAGAATCTAAAAACCAAAACAAATGAACAAACAAACAGAAACAAACTCTTAAATGCAGAGAACAAACAAGTAGTTGCCAAAGGGAAATTTGGCATGTGTTGCGGGGTGGCGATAGTTGAAATAGATAAAGGAGATTAAGAGGTGCAAACTTCTAGATGTAAAATAAATAAGTCATGGAGATGAAAAGTCCGGGAATATAGTAAAAAATAACATAGTATGGTGACAGATGGTGACTATACTTTTGTCGTGAACCTTGCGTAAAGAATTGTCGAATCAGTATGTTGTGCACCTAAAACGAATGCAGTATTGTATGTTAATTATAATTCAGTTTAAATATACAAAAACATATCCTGTAAAGAAAACTAACTATAAAAATAATGTGGTTTAAGAAAATGGTTATTTTTTATATAGGAAATACAAGTATAGGATACATTACTAAGAGGAGCTTTAATAATAAGAGTATCAAATGTAATAGTGACTGATCCTTGATATGTACATGTTCATCTTTGCTTAACTGAGAACAAGAGAACTTGACCAAAGAAACAATTAGCTACTTTTTTAAGTCCCAGTACAAATTCTTGTGAAAAATAAAAGATTTGTGAAAGTAAAAAGACAGGTCCTTACACTATTAAGATAGTTATAGGAAATGTGACTGTTTACAAAATACAAATTGAGGGGGCACCTGGGTGGCTCAGTGGGTTGAGTGTCTGACCAGCTCAGGTCATGATCTCGTGGTTCATGAGTTATGGGGCTCACTGCTGTTGGTCTTTCAACCAGAGCTCAGTTCGGATCCTCTGTACTTCCCTCTTTCTTCCTTCCCTTACTTGCGCTCTCTCTCCCAAAAAAATAAACAAAAAATTTAAAGAAATACAAATTGAGTAAAACCCAGGGGATATGCAAACATTTTCATGAAGCAATTCTAATAAATTCATCTTTCCGTGAGTGAGGATTGGTTTGAAAAATTTAACAAGACCTCCCCTCACTACAGTATGGAGCTAACAGGAGTGGCCAATTCAAGTTGTCTATTTTCCCAGGAAGTACTTTCTTGGCCTTTGAAGATACACCTAGAGGAGAAGGCTGAATGGACCATGCATCTCCTTCTATGCCTTTGTGAGCATCTACATCTAAAGGAGGGAAGTGGGCCTCAGTGTTTAAGGTGGTTAAAGATATTACCCTTGTCTTAAAAGAAACTTGGCTTCTTTTCAAAGATAGAGAACCCTGAAGCTGTTCTGTATTAATTTTCTATTGCTGCATAACAAATTAACACCAATTTAGAACCTAAAACAATGTACATTTCCAAGGGTCAGGAGTCTAGACACTCCAAAGTGGCCTTTTTTCCAGTGTCTCACAAGGCCATAATCAAGGTCTCAACTGGGGATGCATTCTTCCTAGAACTTAGATCCTCTTACAAGCTCATGTAGTTGTTGGCAGGATTCAATTCCCTATAGTTGTAGTAATGAGGTCCCCATCATCTTGCTGGCCTTCATGCAGGGATTTCTCTCAGTTCCTATAGGCTTCTTGCAGTTCCTCTCACAATATGGCTGCGTAATGAATGCTTCAAGACCAGCAGGAGAATGTCTCTGACCTCTAGACCATTAGTCTAGACCCTGACTAGGTCAGCCCTATCCAGGATATGGTCTTTTTTGATTAATTCAGTGTCAACTGGTCAGGCATCTTAATTACTGATGCAAAATCCCTTCAGCTTCACCTTATAAGGAAGATACCCCCCATTATATTCACAGATCCTATTCACACACAGGGTCAGGATTATACCAGGGCCTAGATCATTGGGTTATTTTGGCATTCTGCCTTCCATACTTGTTTATTTTCTCACTGTGTTTCTCAGGGTCAGTAGGTAGGGGCAAGATCTTTGCTCTCAGCTGCTTTCAGATTATCAATCTTCTACCTCTCATGAAAAATAATAACAATAAATATAATTAATAAAACACTGAGACTTTGAGACCTGTGCCATTTGGTGTTTGTTGTCTCCCATTTTACTGCCATCTTTTATACTCCTGGTGTCTCCTGCTCCTTCATAGAGATATTGGATGCCAAAGATTTTGGCACTTGACTCACAGCCTTCCATTTTGTTCCATGCCCAACTGTTACTCTGAATGACTTCAGTTTCTGTGCCCATCACATAGAGATATGTCAGAAAGAAAACATAATAAGGAACATATGTATTAGCCCTTTGATTCCTTATTAGAATTTTAGTAATATCAGAAAGACTATAAAAACTTCGGGGATGCCTGCATGGCTCAGTCACTTGAGCGTCTGACTTTTGATTTCAACTCAGGTGATGGTTCAAGCACCATATCAGGCTCTGCGCGAACAGCATGGAGCCTACTTGGGATTCTTTCTCCTTCTTCCTCTGCTCCTCCCCCATCTTAAAAATTAATAAACATTTTTTTTAACTTAAAAAACCATACTTTGCTGTTTATTTTGTATTATGTATTTATTTTTTGTTCCTGTAGATACTTCGAAAGGTTTTGATCATTGTTGTTTTATTTAATGCCAGTCTGCCTTATATATAAGGGGTAAAGGATAAGGATCAGGAGTCACGTTTGAGGCAGAATGTTAGAGCCTGAGCAGCTCATCTCTGGGCCCTGGGCTTGGTATTGATTCTCGTCATCAGAGAGAGGAATGAGGAGAACCTTGGGGAAGGGGAAACAGGGAGGTTGCCCTGATTCTGACTGGTGAGCTATCTGAAGCTACTGAAGTGGTTAGAACAGTCTGTTTTATTTTAACAAAGTGAGTGCATTCCCTGTGTACTTTGGTTGCCAAGTACCGATCATATTCTGTTGTTGGTAAGGCTCTGAGACCATGGTAACTTGAGTAGGAACTTTGTTAGAACCCATTCCTCCCTCCCTCCCTCCCTATCTCTCTCTCTCTCTCTCTCTCTCTCTCTCTTTATTTCTTTCTTTCTAAATGTTTATTTATTTCAAGAGAAAGGGCAGGGAGGGGCAGAGAGAATGGGAGAGAGAGAATTCCAAGCAGGTTCCACTCTGCCAGCTCAGAGCCCGATGCAGGGCTCAAACCCACGAACTGTGAGATCATGACCAGAGCCAAAATCAAGAGTCAGATGCTTAACCAGCCGAGCTGCCCAGGTGCCCCTGAATCCATTTCCTCTTTCCTGGTTCTGCCTCCATTCTGGAGTGTTGTCCTGAGTCTCACTTTGGATTGGTGGCTTTGATTATCTGACCCTATAGGCTGATTATAGAGACATTTTCCTAAATCTTTTTATGAATCTTCAGAATGCAGCCCTTAGTGTACAGAAGCTTGTTGTCTCAATTAGAAAGAATGTACCTATTATTGTGGACATTTTCATATTTCCTCTCTCTTAGCTATCTCTGTTTCTTTCCTCAGTTCTGCAGCATATATCAGGGAGCAGTGAATAGTTGCTCTGTGTGAACCTTCTCTGTGTCACTACTTCCTTTGTGAGCTGAGGTGGAAAAGAGGGTTTGAGTGCTGCCTAGTGGACTCAGTTCTGTAGAGCTGCTCTGCCCAGCGTTGTAGCCACTAGCCACATACATATATAAATAGTAAATGTAAATTAAACAAAATTAAATAAGATAAAAATTCAGGTCCTCCCTCACATTGGTGACATTTTAAGTGCTCAGTAGCTGCATGTGACTATGGTTACCATATTGGGCAGCAGCGATATAGAATATCTCCATCGTCAGAAAGTTCTCTGGGACCATACTGTTTTAGAGCATTTCTTTCCCTGTAGCCTGACAACAGTGGAGATTCCAGTGTCTTGCGTTGTCTTGGGATTGAAGCTCAATGAACCTTTGGGTGGAACTTGACTGTCTCATTCCTCTGAGGCCTTTGGGTTGGGTTACACCTGCAGGTCAGCTTCCTGCAGGACTAACCTGATCCCTTTATGGAAGGATTTGAGAGTAAACATAGAGAAGACTGGCTAGTTCTGGGAAAGCTCCCTCACAGTGCTAGAAATGCCCTATACTCATTTTCTACTGCTGACATAAAAATTACCGCACACTGAGTAGCATAAAATAGCACAAATGTACTATCCCATAGCTGCATAAGTCAGAAGTACAACATGGGTCTCACCAGGCTAAAATCAAGGTGTTGGCTGGATTGTGTTCCCTTCTAGCAGCTTAAGGGGATGATCTGTTTTCTTGCTCCTTCAGGTTTTTGATGGAATTCAGTTAAGGTTGTAGATCTGAAGTCCCTATTTCTTACTGGCTTTCAGCTCAGGGCTGTTCCAGTTTCTAGAGGATGCCCACAATCCTTAGCTCCTAGTTCTCTTTCTCCATACTCAAAGCCAATAAAGACAAGTTGAATCCCTTTCACAATTCTAATGTCTCCTACACCACCTTCCATTACATCTCTCTGACTTTAGCTGGGAAAGGTGGTCTGCATATAAAGGCTCATGTAATTAGATTGGGCCTACCCTGTTAATCCAGGATAATCTCTCCATCTCAGAATCCATAACTTTAATCACATCTGCAAAGTCTCATTTGCCAAGTAAGTAACATATTAGGGCTTAGACATATTTGGAAGGGGTGCTACTTGGTTTATCACTTGCATCCAGAATAATTCTTTACGTGTTATTAAGCAAAAATACCTTATTTGATTTGTAGCTTATTTGAAGAGGATGATTTCCATCTTTGTTTAAATGATATTATTAATTTTCTTTGGAGACTAAACATCAGGGGAAGACAAGAAACCTCAGGAAAGGAGGAGAGAAAAGGGAGAAATGGGGAAGGTGACACCTGGAGAAAAATCTTTACTTAAACAGCATTTTATATTGCTTTCCACTTGGTAAAACACACTACACGTAATAGTTCTATTTGGAGTTTATTGATAAAATATCACCAGAGTATCTCCGAATTAACCACTTACTCATATCTCATCTTTTAAAAAGTGCAAAAACCTATACAAAAGTGGTGTTATAATCCTGAAGATAAATATCTGAAATTGAACAATGTTAGAATAATCTTACTAAACTGTAGGTACTTAATGTGATATGTTTAACAGCTTTCCCACGTATAATGTTGCTATTTTTGATTCTTATGAAATGTCAATAAAATCTATTTGATTTTAATATTTATTGCCATTCATATATATATATATTGCCATTCATATATATATACTTCTCCATTCATTTCTAATTTAGTACATAAAATATTATATGAATGAGTTTAACTTGATTAGACTGTTATCTATTTTCAGTATCATACAGTGTGATGCTCTACTTTGTAATAAACTATATAAATTTTGAGAATGAATGTAGCATTTATCTTTCTCATCTTTCACTTTTTTTTTATCTCATTAGCTACGAAATCTTTCCAGCTTGGACCTACGTCATATCACTGAACTGGATAATGAAACCGTGATGGAAATTGTCAAGAGGTGCAAAAATCTTAGCTCTCTCAATCTCTGCCTGAACTGGATCATAAATGACAGGTAACCATTGTAACATCTTGAAAACAGTTTTCCAGAGGGAAACATGTGTTCTACTGACCAAATACTAATTATCATTATAACAAGGCATGACAATTTTAAGGAAAATTTAATGTAGCCATGCCTTTTGAAATAGATATATTTAAGATTTGAAAACCATCTAGACGTATGCTTTTAATCCATCCACTGCTTATATTTACAACAAGGTTTTATGCGTTTTGATTCAAATGTTTGCCTAAACAGTTATAACAGCAGTCTATTGAATTTTTCTTTGTCACCCATCCAGGATATATTGTTTGTTACTCTAATATTTTTGCAACTTTTGTGCTTGATTTACTGTTCACTTATCAAGGAGAATGATTCTAAGAAATGATTTCAAGTATTATGCATTCAGGTCCTTTCTCAAGGATGACATTTTGTTCTCTGCATCAATATAATTAGTTTTAAAAATGGAAGTCACGTGGTGGACAGTTTAATACATAGTGTCAAAATGTATAAAATGGGTAGTTTTCTTCTTGTAAGCAATGATAAACCCATTTTTCTTTGAACTATTGCATGAAAGAAAATTAGATGGAGGAGCCCTTGAGTAGACTTCTTTATAATGAAATCAAATGTGGAGTAGGACTATTCCGCTGCTACTGATTAATGTAGGTAGGTTCTGAAATACAGACAAGAGACAAGATGTTGGTCCAGTAACTTTGAGGGATAAATTGTGTTTTTGTTTTTTTTAAAGATAAGCCACCAAAAATAGTTTGCTTTCAGAATAGTACTATTTCAGTTAAAATTAGTACCTATTTAAATTTAAATACTTTTGCATAAATAGGAGCAATGACTTATTAAGTTTGTGTCAGATAATGCTTTAAATCAAAATACTTTTCCCCTCCTCTTTTAATTTTGTACTTACAATTAAAGTTACATGGACTCCATTTTCCCCCATTATGGTAAGTTCTAGTGACAGTTTTGTAACTTAACCCACATTATCCTTACAGTTATGTGATAACCTTTGACTTGACTCTTTCTTAGTAAAATTTTTCTTGAAAAATTTTCTAATCCAGATCACATGGTCATCATTTATAAAAGGTATTTATTGTTTGTGAGTAATAGTTGCCATATACAGTATATTGAAATCTACAGAAAATTGATAAAAATGTTTTTTAAAGAATTCTTCTTTATAATCAACATTCTTCTACAATTTTATGACATCTTAAAATAATCTTTTAAGTGTTTCTCATAACATCTAATAAGATAAAGTGCATAAGGGAACATGCTGTGATGTTTTGCCTTAGTTTAATATTGAGATAAACTACTTAGTAATACAACGAATTAAAAGGAAAAAACTGTTTCTTCAACAAAATGATTATGAAAATGATTTCCTTTTATTCCACAACAATTTTCTGTGTAGCTGACATATGTGGAAGAATCAGTAATTAAAGAATACAGAGGTAAATAAGAAGCAGCCCATGTATAATTAGAAAGGTTGTCTTCTAAGTAAACATTTTGCTTAGGTTTATATCATTTAAATAAAGATATTTAGGGATTTCTAATCTTCTGGCTCTTCAAATGCTTATGTAGTCCTAACTGGATATTTCCAAATGAGAACATGGGCACCCCTCACTTTGCCTTTCCTTTCCTTTCCTTTCCTTTCCTTTCCTTTCCTTTCCTTTCCTTTCCTTTCCTTTCCTTTCCTTTCCTTCCCTTTCCTTTCCTTCCCTTTCCTTTGTTAGGCTCCATCTTTTCAAAGCTGTTGCTATTTCAATAATTTTTTTTCCTACTTAACTGTAATGGTTATTTGGTATTTGATCCTAAATATATGTACTGTAGAGATTTATTTGCAAGGAATGAAAGTGTATTTTTATGTTTTTAATGGAAAAGTTTGGATTAATTGAGAAAACATGCATTTTAATGAGGCTGGGCGGTAGAGTTTTAAAAATCAGACTCTTTTAGGTTTTAATTACACTACTTGCACTTATCCTGTGTACTGTAATAGAAGTTTCAAACATTAAAACCCACTTTGCAGTATCATCTAAATTACTCATCTCATTGTTCTTACCATACTCTATCACTAAGCTAAGTAATATTCGTAATTATATTGGTATAAATCTAGGACTTCTCGTCAGACTTAATTATAATTTCCGCACTTAGCCAAGATGGGTTAGTAACCTTTCATATAGAGGGCACTGGAATGCACTAATGCATTTAGCCTATCAATTAGCGTCTGTTTTACATTTGTTCATTATTATTATCCTCTAGTAAATCAGGAAGCATTTATTAACCCCCTACTAAATACTTGGTACTGTGTCTCTGACTGTAGGTCACTGAGTCCCTCATGCTCTCAAAGGTTGCTCTCTTTAGGTGACAGAAGACTTAATGAGTGTAGTGAGCCTTGTAAGGAGAGAAGGGAGGAAAGTAACCTTTACTACCCAGGTAATTGATAGGCACTTTATACATGTTCTCTTTTAATTCTTTCAGATCTTTTGTTTAGTGGAAGGTCATACTATTCCTATTAAATTTAGACCTTTGTATGATTTTTCTTTAGCTTTTCCAGCAGATGTTTTTTCCATCATTGCTGCATTAAAAACTGGGTGAGGACAAATAAGAAAAAGCACATGGTGGCTAGTGAGTCAATTTTCCATTTCATGGTTGGGATTCACACACAACTGACATTAATATGTAAATTTCTTAATTTTTAAAAGGACTCTCATTATTTTTTTCTTTTCTAATAAAAGTATAATAGAAACTTTAGATGTTGTTTTATATGTAGTACATTTGAAAAGGATCTGTGTTTAATGCTGCTAGCCTTAAGAAAGGAATCCTTACATGAAGATAAACTTTGATATTCAGAACTTTACGCATAAGATTTATCTTGAACTAAAAAATTCTTATCTGTAAGCTTTCTTTTGAAGTTCAAAAATTTAAAATATGTAGTAATTGAAGGTCTTTATTGTTATGCTCTTTGTATCTTTTAGCATTTTTTGGTTCTTCTGTCGATGTGTATGACTAAGACATGCTGTTCTTTATCTTTGTTTTTCTAAAAGCACTTTTTGTGTTTAGAGAGTTAAACAGCATGATATTTTCTTGTATTCAGAAGGATGGGCTAGTAGTCATTTGACATTTACCATTGCTTTTGAATACAAATAAAATCCAAGTGGTTTATGAAAAGAGGACACTATTTCTATCAGTGACTTAAATTAAACGTCTGATTGTTATATCTACCCTGCTCTCTCTGACTCTAAGTTTAGTGAAATGTTTATTTGTATTTGATATAAATCTTTTGTTATTTCACATCCAATTTGGTCTTCTTCGTTTTTGTATGTTTGGCACAGAGTCTAAAAGCAGCATGCTTTGGATATAACAAACTGATATGTAAAAAACTGAACGGTTCTGAGCATCTTTAGTGATAGGCTTATAATGGCTCTTTTGTTCCTTTTTGCCAAGAAGAATTAAATGAAATCTACTTGATTTTAATAGATCTTTACAAAAACTATTTAAAATTTTTAAATTGGTTATTAAAGACGTAATAAATCTCCCATTTTCAGTTTTTAACATTAGTCTTGAAAAAAGTTCAATCGCATGATATTGTATACCCATTATCAAATATATGATCCACTCATTAACAGTTGACCATGCTTGCTAATGAATTAGGATAACAATATAAGAGAAATGAAAATTTCTCTAGCATCTATCAGCTAAAGTCACAAAACATAATAAATACCAGGTTGGTTGTTAAAGTAAGTTATGTTGCCAACCAGTCGAACTTGCCTAGCTAGCGATTTATGTTTTGAATTTGCAGTTAAAAAAATTGAATGTATTAAATTTGTTGAACATTAGTAACTGAGAACACTTTCTTTAAGGAGTTAATTGTGCTGTTTGAATCTGCTATTCATGTAAAGGAGTTAATTGTGCTGTGTGAATCTTCTATTCATGTCTATTCTATCAGTGGACATTCTAAAATTTGGAGAATTTTAAATCTTAGACTATTGTGACCGATTTCTTTCAAACATGAAATAGCATCTATAATATGTTAACATTTCACTTTATATGTCCTAGTGTTTAGAATAGTAATTATGGATAGTTTCTCTTTAAATGACACTTTTAAATAAGTTGAAGCTGCAAACTGGTGGTCTACAGCTGAGTCCAGTCCATAAAGCTGCTTTGTTTGGCCTATAAAATATTTAAAAAGTTGAACTAGTTGCCAACACTTTAAAAATTGGAATAGTTCACATAAAAATTATGAAGTTGGGCTCTCTGTTGGAAATTTGCAGATCTAGCAACATTGGACTCAGTCTTTCTGGGAAGACAAATAAGCTATTCTCTCTGGCGATTCTCCAGTCCTCCACCATTCCTACCAGGCATGGTACTTTTGTACTTTTTTTGTATTATCTGTCTATCCCCAGTCTACAAGCTGAAAATCAAGAATGTAGAGGTTTTTAAAGGGTATTTCTTATTTCAAAACAAATCGTTCTTTTTAAGTCCAGTCTGATAAACTATATTAACAGACAATAGAGAGTTAATTGGTCTACTTAAATTAGTTCTTCGTTATTTTAGGCATCAGAGCTTTGGCCAAAGGGTAGAAGTTACAGCAAGAGACAGAATTCAGCTTAAAATTAGCTAAACACTTTAATTTCATCCACTGCCATCCAAAATGGACACTTCCACTCAGTGTTCAAACAAGAGTGTTCTAAAAAAAGTTTCCTGAATTACAAAGAGAGCTGAGCTAGTTTATTAAATTCCCTCCAACTTCAAGGCTGTGATTTAAAGTTACTTATTTTAAAATGAAATGAATTTATTTCCAGTGCTCAGTATTTGAATCTTGATTTCTTTGTTTGTAGCATTGAGAAAAATCTTAATACTATTCTTTCTCCTCTTCTTCTGTGGGTAGCCCTATTTAGTCTTCTAGGTGTACTTAGGTTGAAGTTGTAGAATGACAGATTACTCCACCACCCCTTTGAGGGAGACTGACAGCGCCCTGGCTCATGGAAAACTCAATGAGGCTTTCTATAAAGATTTTTCTAACTCCCTTGATCTTCTCTGGATGTTTATTCTGTTTCTTCTTTCAAATTTCCGTTGATTCAATAAAAAACGGTGACATTTAGAAATAAAGTTCAGAGAGGATTTGAGCAGGTGTTGGTGATATAAACTATTTGCTGAGTGTCCATTGTGTTTTATTTCTAAGAATTGTTTTGTGAGCATATGCTATATATTGTATTTATAAGTGTTCGAGGACTGGGTGGATAATCTACCATCTTCCTGTGAATGTCATGTCACAGTGGACTTAGAATTTTATTTCATTTCAATCCCCTAATATTACTTAATTCTCCTAGAGACTGAGGTTTAAAGATTGCCCAGGGGGGACAAACCTATCCATTAAATCCAGCAGGCATAGTTGAATTTGAGTTTGAGAATATTTTGTTTTCTATTAAAGTTAAGTGGTCTGGAGGAGAGGAATACTTTTCACCTTGGAGTATTGAGTGGTGTGAAGTTTGAACAATTTTCTCTTATAAAAGTCTGAAAACTTGGAAATAAAGAGGCAGCAAAAATAACACTGACTACTGGAGCAACGCTGTGGTGGCATTTACAGCAGCACTGCCCTGCGTGTGTAGAGTATGTGGAGCCCTCCGTCTGCATACTTTTGGTGTCTAATATTGTGGCTGGGCTGCTCAGCTCCAGCTTTTGTGCAACTGAATTTTAGCATATTTTTGTAATCTGAATAATCTTGTATGCTTTCTCTGATATTCATATTTTTTGCAAAAAGAATAAGAAATGTTTTATTGAGTTCCGAGGGAGTTTTAGGGACAGAACGGAGTCTTTCTGAGCTAGTGACACTTGTTTAAGCCTGGCATATTTTTTGACACTCTCTTTTATATTCACAATTATTTGTAAGACTGTCCCTAAAAGAATAGTATGATATTAGAGTAACTACTATTCAGATGCTCAAGCTATCTGTAAATATGTCTTCTGTGTCCTTCTATCCATTAGACCATCTTTTTAAAACTGTGATTGGTTCTTGTAATGTTAGAGAGGCCAGAGGGTATAATATTTTCTCCCTTTTGTTTTTTGAACCAAGGATAATGAAGATAGCTAATAATAGCTATCATTTATTATAGTTTGTGCCATACACTGTGCTAAGTGTTTACACACAGTGTTTCATTTGTCTTTACAACAGCCCTGAGGAAGAAATTAACCCCGTTTTCAAATGAAAGGATTAAGGTCCAGAGAGGTTAGATAGCTCACAAGTAGTAAGTGGTAGAACATATTAAAATGAATCCATATTAAAATGAATTCATTTTAATATGTTTTCAAAGTCTGAGCTGTAACCACGAGGGGCTCATGTTCTCCCAGTACCTCGTTCTGCCTCAGACCTGGAGTGACCTAGTGTTCTCATTTGCTAGAACATTTCCAGCCCATTCTTGTTATTTTGAAATTCTGTCAGGTTTAGCATTTGTGCTTCACTGTTCCCTTCTGTGGTCCAAAGTGTCCTGGTGTGTGTGATAAATTATATGGTCATCCTATCTCAGGCATCATGCTGTGCTTGATCACTCTAAACATCATCAGAATGCTACCTTCTCTTTTCCCTTTGGGATATTTGATAGGTGACAAGTTTTGGATATCTTACTGTGTACATAAAGTAGATTTACAAAACAGCTAATTTTGTAGTGAAGAGCAAATTTTCCCCACCGGCTTTATTTGTAAATACTCTTCATTTCATACTAAGTTCCTTGAGGAGAAGTAGAAAGTCTTGCCCATTTTTGTGTCTTGTACCACACCTCGTTCATAGTTGGTATCAACAGGAATTTCACAAATGAAATTTGAATAAGGATTTATTTACGCATGTGATGACACACATTTGTTTTTACAGATATTTCATTATCTATAAAAGCTCCCTCCCAGTTGTAGCAAATGCTTAACCATTGCAGAGTAAAGGAGAATACTGGGTGTATATTTTGAGTAAGTTGTCTCTGGGTTAAAAAGAAGGAAGTTCATTGAATGTCTCAGTACCTTTGGCAAAAAATAATTGCTATAACTAGTCTGTACCGGTTTCCCAGTATATGTGATTTTTCACAAAACTGATGATATTTTTGTACAAAAGGCAAAGTCTCTGATAAAATGATTTGTGCATCTATCCTCAGATGAAATTTTTAGTGCATTCAAATGAAAGGAACTTTTTCATTGTTTGGTACATAGTGATACTGGATATTTGTTCTTTTAGTACATCTAGTGGCTAAGTCTCATTTTTAAGGAAATGTTAATTGATATATGTTCAAAAGTATTTAACCTAACAAAAATCACTTGAAAGGAAAATCTGTATGAGATGTATATGTCTCAGCTTGCTTTAATTTTTAACTGCATTTCTGAAGATGGGATGGAAGCTGGATTTGATGTGGATGAGTTTGTCTTATTGATTCTCCGTGTTCACATTATTTTGTCTTACAGAATAATGTGAATTTTTATGGTAGTTCTGACATGTAATGGCAACTTTAAATTTCTGCTTTGTGTGTGGTTCCTATTGTGTGATAAATACATAAGTAAAGATTTCTGTAAATAATAATTAACAGAGCTTCCATACAAGTATATCACTAGCTTTCCTGGATGTGGTACTCTAAACACTGCTATTGCTTTTGTGTTTTTCAGGCAATATAAATGTAAGTAAACATACATTAATCATTCAGTTTGGGGGACTAAAAAAAACATATGTCTTGCATAGTATAAAATCCGAATTCATGATCAGAGTATGGGAAGAATGGGGTGTGTTTTATGCGATGATAGATGCAGCGCTATATGCTCATGGAGTTAGAGGCTTCCTAACCGCAAACCGGCTTTAAAATTGCCAACAGGGAAGAAAATCTTCATTTATTGGCGAAATGGTAATCGTTTATTGATTGCTCGGACAAACTTAGGACCATCCCTCCCTTCTCCATTTCCCCCAGGAGTTGTCTTTTTCTTAATCCCCAACCAGAAATGGTAATTAAAATAACTCACTGTTGTCAAAATTTTTGAATGTATGATAAATGAAGCCTAGTAAATAGTGAAAATATGAGAAAGGTGATTAAATCTGACAATTTTCCTGTAAAAGGCTTGAGATGATAAATATCTCCTGTGATTAGTTATTAATTTAGTGCAAGGGATTTGCATCAGCCTAAAATATTTTATGAACTGTGGCATAAAGAAATATTTTAGCAGATAGGTACACACATGTTTAACCAGAGGAGAAATTGCTGGAATTTGATTGGTAATAATTAAAAATGGCAGACCTGACACATATGTGCCTGGGCTATTTTCTGTGTGACAGTCCTTTCAGAAATTAAGAAAGAGGACACGAAGACGTGGAGACATGAAGAATGACAGAGTGCTTGCAGCTTGAACCCTTTGCTTTGTGAAAACAGAAAGGTTTTAGGTATATTATTCCCCAGCTGATAAAATATTTAATTTAAAGTAGTATAAAATAACTCCTCACTTACTGAAGCCAAAAGATCAGACTTGTTTCATTAACAGTTATGGTTGCACTACTGATGATTTCCCTTAAATTGAATGTGAATTTCTTTATATTTAAAGAAAAGAAGAAATGATGATGGTATTTGTAATGAAGTGCTGTATCGTGTTACTGTCTGGCTGAATCCACAGCAGTCACTCTGTTGGTGGCGTAGATCATTTTGTGGCTGCATAATGTTTTGTGTATGAGTTTCTCTCCTGGTAAGGAGGACCTGTGTCTTCATCTTGGGCCCCCTGCCCCCATCGCAGCACCCCCTAGCATCTCGTGTAGGGCCCAGCTCAGAGAAGCCATTTAATACCTGCATGGTGCAAGAATTATAAATGCTGCTTTTGTAGGATGTATAAATCTGCCTTTAAATCTGGCTTGAACTCTGGCTGAAATCCAGGCGGTTGGTTCAAATGCCCTCTTTCTTCCAGATTTATTTATTTCTGAATAAAGTTGAAACTTCATAAGGTGAGGATTTAATGTCATTGTCTGGATTCGGATAGAGCTTGCTTTATGTATTGCATGCTATTTATCTGAAACCCGTAGCCTCATTTTTTGAACAAAGATAGGATTTTAATGTGGGATCCTTGGGTTTGCCCTTTTAATAGGGTCTTTGGAATACTTCTAAATGAAGAACCAGAAACTTCACTTGTCTTTCATATGTAATGATACCTTGTGTTAATTGAAAAGATGCAAAGGAGACAGTTACAGCTTTTTTTTGCTTCTTGGTGAGAAAAATATGACTGTCTGAGGGAAAAAAAAAAAACACAGTTTTGTTCTTAACTCGTCTTGTAGCACTTTTAAGTTCTGTTCTTTAAAGTATGTTTAATATTTGGTTAATTGCTACCATGAACCTAAACATACTGATTAAGGCCAGGTTCACATTAGAACAATTATCTGGTTAATTGCTCTGGTGCAAAAATAGGCTAAAAAATCATCAGAACATCAAGTTGTGAAAGCACTGGCAGGAGTTTCAAAACCACCAAGCATACCTACTGCAAATCACATCAGCAAAGCAATTAATTTAGGCTAATTGCTTTTCTGTTTGTTCAAGATGCACTTTGGAACTGTCTTTTGAAATCGTGGCAATTAAGATTAGTAAGCAGTATAATTAAAGAATGTTAGAATAGTCACTATTTTTCAAAAGTGGTAACTATTCCATACTAACCTATATAGTGTATCTATCACTCGTGTAGGGCTGTGAAATAATTAAAGCAAAATAAGAGTGTTTTAGATATTTACAAGATTTCCTATAAAAATAAATTGAGAAGTAGATTACCTGTACAGGAGCTGTAGCATGGGGTTATCTTTAATCTTTAATTATCAGTTAGGATTATCTAATTTCAATATGCATGCTAAGTTGCCTTGTTCACATAGGAGAAGAAATACCTAGCCACCGAAGATGGCACCGGCTAGTGATATTTCCTCTAGCCGAATGTGTATTTGGCTTCTCATGTGGCTTCTCATAAAGTAATCAGGATTTTTAATGTCTTAAAAACCAGATTAGGCATACTTCATGTTATTGAAGTTTTCCATTATTGAGTATTATAATTTTGGCAGCATCAATTTGTCTAAAATTGAAAACTACTTGAGTTTCCAACTGTTTCTCTATGAAGCAATGTTGTAACAGATTCTCAGCTGAAAAAAAAAAAATGGCAAGTTTAGGAATGAGTTCTTCATTGGAAAATGTAGAAATGTCAGTGGGGGAATTAGCCATTACCCGACCCCTCCTCTGCTCACCATATTGTCAAACAGCAAGTAGCTCTTTCTTTCACCTCTCTCCTTCCATAAGGAGCAATTCTTACCATTCAGTGTGTTTGGTGGCATATCCTGCCCCATGAAATTCTCCAAAACAAACAGATTTTATTGTATTAAGGACTGTGGCTCAAGATAAATCTTGCAGAGACACACATCTTAAAGAAAGTCTTGGTAGCAGTTATCATTTTGTGACTTTCCGAGGCTGTGATAAGAAATTTAGAAAGATATTCATTAAAATGAGATTTGACACAATAATTTAAAGATAAGTTTCAAGTTTTGCTTGACATTATACTTTTTGTTGGATGAAAGATATAAAAATTGTTGTCTTTAATTTATTTCTTTTTATTTTATTTCTCCTGAATTCAGGATGAATAGCTAGCTGACTGTATCACAAAACTAAATTTTTCTCTAGTGATCATTTTCATGGAGAAGAACAAAAGTGTATATACTTTTTACAGTGATAGATTTTTCTTTATTTTCTTTTACACATTTCATAGTCTCTAGAAGTACTTCATACTCGATCCCAATTTCTTGGTGATGCTGTTTGTTGTGGAATCTTCAGTTAGACAGTTTCTTGTTGAAGGTAAAGCCATCAAGTCAGATGAAAATAAATGTATTGATTAATTCAATAGAAACATGCTGAGGACCTTTAGACCAGAAAAGCAACCAAAGAAGCTTACATGATGATATCAGTCACTGGGACTGGTTGTTGGGTATCTTTTGAAATCTGTCATTGAAGCAGCAGAAGAAATGTTTGGTGGAAAACTCAAGCTAGTACTTCTTCTTGGCCTTCTACAAACTTGGATTCTACAATTATTTAAAGAATAAGAATTTAAATAATTCTACAATTATTTAAAGTTGTAAGAATTTGTCACTATTTTGCACCCTTCAGAAGATTGCAAATTACAGCCATAACTTTTTCCCATCCCTGTATGCATGCCTTTGTGCAGTGTGATGCTGCCTAGCCTCCCATCCATAGGTAGCATCCATTTCCCTATCCTTCTGCATCTAGGCAGGCTTTGTGACTTTTTCTAACCAATAGTATATAGTGGAAATTATGTTCTGAGGCTTCCAAGCTTTGGCTTAAGAGACCTAGCAACTTCTGTTCTCGCCTTTCTGGAATGCTGCCATCACCTGAAGAAGCCCAGGCCAGTCTCTTGAAGATGAGAGACCACATGGAGATGGAGGGCAAGCCAACAGCAACGATCAACTGTCATATATGTGAACAGGGGCACCAAGACTAGCCTCAGTCAAGCCTTTGGATTCCTGCAGTCCCGTATAGTGAATGAGACCAGGAGAACTACTCAGCTAAGCCCAGTCCAAATTGCTGGCCCATGGAGTAGTGAGCAGATAAGCGCTGTTTTTTTTGTTGTTGTTGTTTGTTTGTTTTGTTTTGTTTTTTTAAGCTACTAAGTTTTGGTGTAGTTTGTTATACAGCAGTTAATTACAGAGATTTTATAGCGACTCTGTGTTGAGAATTTTATATTGTTAGGTAAGGTACCAAGAGTGTTTTAGTTATTATCTTATTTCATCATCACATTAACTCTATGACATAGGTATCATTATACCCTGTTTTATAGGTGAACTGAAATGAAACTCACAGAGGTAAAGTATCTTGCTGACGATCACAGCTAGTAAATGCAGAGTCAGGATTGAATGTAGATATGTCTGACCTCAATCCCATCTATCAAACTGCCTCCAACAGCTTATTCTGAGTTTAAAAATATAGTTGGGTTGCCATAAGCAGTTAAATCTACCAGTGGAATCTATTGAATCGAAGTGCTAGCTAAATAGCATTATAATAAAATAAATATCATTGAATGAAATAAATATTACAATAAAATAACATCCATTTGCAGTTTCTCGTGATACTATTTAATCTTGAGTATTCATCTAAAAGATGGCGTGGAAACAAAGACAGCTCTACTGGTGTCATACGAGCTTTGAGTCTGAAGGGAACAGTGTGAATATAGATTTAAAAATACATAAATATAAGGTCTCAATTTTATGCATACAGTTGAGACTTGAACAGTATGGGGGTTAGGAGTGCTGACCCCCTGCACATCTGATAATTGGCGTGTGACTTTTGACTCCCCCAAATATAACTGCTAATAGCCTGCCATTGACTGGAAGCCTTATAGATCATAAGAAGTCAGTT
Organism: Panthera leo; assembly: GCF_018350215.1. Lineage (NCBI taxonomy): Eukaryota > Metazoa > Chordata > Mammalia > Carnivora > Felidae > Panthera > Panthera leo. Next base: position 168,097,716 of record NC_056679.1, on the reverse strand, counting down.
AACACAATTTGTCTATGTTGTATGTATTATATACTGTCTTGTTATAATAAAATAAGCTAGAGAAAAGAAAATATTACTTTAAAACTCATAAGGAAGAGAAAATACATTTATAATACTGTATTGTATTTATTTAAAAAATCTGTGTAAAAGCAGACCATTGTGGTTCAAATCTGGTTGTTCAGTGGTCAATTCCTATATTAAAAACAATTTTAGGTGTTTTATAGTTTTAATAGTATATTCTGTTTTACTCAATTGTCACGTTAGGGAGAAATGAAAAGGAAGAGACCCTCTCTTAGAAGGAAGTGTTGTGGCTGGAGCTTAATCACCATATTTTTACCTTCAGCATTTGTATCTTCTAATAATAAGTCTTATAAGGACATAGCTTCTAGGGCATATGTAAGTAATGGCACTTAATACCTACCACAGAAATCCCACAAATACAAGCGAGGATCTTTTCATTTTTGAAATGCTTTTATTGTTAGTTTTAAGTATCACCTTAATAACTATACATCAATAAACCAGTTAATAGTAGTAGTTGATTTTGACATATGTATCAGTGCTCATCTTATCATTTACCAGAACAGCACACTAATCGGACCTGCCTCAGGGTTTTATTGCCTGTTAAATAAAGTCTGGGAGCGTTTCCTCCATGATTTATTACAGTATTTTGAGAACTGGTTTCGTTTGGGAAAAGCAGTTTCCATTTGTTTTCCTTCTAATTTGAATTTAAGCTGAAATCTTATCTTTGGTTTTGCTTAATCTCTTCTTTCAACCAATAAATCCCAGTGTATTTTACTATTTTGATATTTTATTGTATTACATGAATATAAACAAATATTTTGCTTTGTGTGAATATATATCTAGAAAATCTTACTTGATGTTTGGGGAGAGGAGAGAGAAGTTGCGTTTTTGTCTACTAGTTTTAATTTACACTCAGATGGTTTATAAATTTCTTAGAATGTTACATTGATAGCAGCATAGGTATTAAAACTGTATCTGGACATTGTGACTTTTCCATGTTCCTGGGCTCCTAACCGGAAGTTCAGTAAATCTGTGTTGATTGATTACATGGCAATCAGACCATAAGATTGTGTTCAAGGTAAAAGGAAAAAAAAAAAAAAAAAAAAAAAAAAAAAGAACTGCTCAAATTGGTCAAGAAATAGAGCAAGTCAAAATAAGTCATTCAAAATAGTAATCTTCATTTAATGGGTATAGACATAACCTTTAAAAACGCTTGCAGAGTTAAAGAGATTCTAACTGAAGAGTTAAAGAGACACTAACTGAATTCTCTAACAGAGAGTGGTGGTTTGTGTGTGAGATATGTGGAGACAATTTTCGTCTAACTGACAACATGTTAACCTTACTGGAAATAAGAAAACTGAATGAAGAAGGTGGAGTAGGGGGAAGAAAAACCCAGAAGAAACATGATATCCTTGTGACAGCCATTTATTGGGAAAAGGGATGACAAAATGTGTCAAGACAATGCCCTGGCTTCATTAAATTGAATAATCAATTTGGGAAAAAAAAAAAAAAAAGAGAGTTGTGTTCCGTTACATTTCTTTCTGCAGATTTATAGACATTTATGGGATAACTGTCTTTGAAAAATATACATTACTTACCATACAGTTAATATTTTGCTCATTATAGTCTTACTGAAATTAGAAATGTTTAGTAGTTTATGTCTTTAAAGAGATGTCCATCTTCTTTTTGGTTCCGAGATTTTTCTTCACAAGTTTATTCTCAGTATGGAGACATCATTATATTACAGAAGCGCTTTTTTGGGGGTGATGTCTCTTGGCAGACATCCATCTCCAAGTAGAATGTAACAGTGAAGCTTGTAAGAGGCAGAGAAGTATAAAGTAGCACCAAGGAGGCCCTGACAGATATTTAGACATCCACACAGACATTGCTGCTACTGGAAGGTCCTCTCCCATTTTGAAAATGTAGCTATTTAGGAAGGGACAAGGTCACAGTAACTTCACAGTGTTACACCCCTGTTGATTCTTGTATGCACATTTATTTTACTTGTGATTCTTTTTCCATTGACAGTATTTTTCTAATGTTTACTTTGAATGGTTGCATTTGTCTTCACTAACTTGTCACTGTTGCACAGTATATTTCAGTCCACTAAGTAAGTTCTGTATGTGCGTATTGCATTTGACAAAGTTTTTAGAATTTGTGATGATCCACACTGATGGGCTTGGGAGTGTATATGAGAGAAACATGGAATAGTAGTTGGTAGCAAGAAATTCCAATGCGCATCTCTCTCTGCTTTGTTAACACTCATATTAGCATTCATTTGCTTCATTGTTGGGAGGATAGGTGTCCTGTGAGCATTTAGTTAGAACAAACTGCCTAAAATTAAATTTGGACTGTGGTTAATCTTCAGAACAGTTTATCCTCAGGCAGGTAATCAAAAGTGTAAATGTGTTATTTTGAAGGTTCTATTAAAGCTTTATTTAAAAGTGCCAATCATATGCAGATGAAAATTCCAGACTATAGAAAAAAATATATTCTGATCATCAGTAATGAACTGTAATCATTAAAAAAAATTTTTTTTAAGTTTGTTTATTTGTTTTGAGACAGAAATCACAGGGGAGGGGCAGAAAGAGAGGGAGAGAGAGCAAATCCCAAGCAAGCTCCACACTGTCAGCACAGAACCTGCTATGGGGCCTGAACCCACAAACTGTGACCTGAGCTGAAACCAAGAGTTGGACCCTCAACCAACTGAGCCATCCAAGAGCCCCATGAATTGCAGTCATTGACTTCAATAATCTCAACTGACTGAGCCATCCAGGAGCCCCATTGATTGTAATCACTGATTTCAATAATCACATTTGAAGCTAGGTACATTTTTTTTTAAATTTAATTTAATGAATTTATTTTTTAAACTAGGTCCATTTAGAAAAAAAGCCAAAATCTTAGTGTAAAATAATTTTCTCAATAAAATCATGTATACACATATATCATATATATTTATATAAATTTCAAAACGGTAAACATATCCAACCGGATTGTTTAATTTTAAGTATTTTTACAAGTGAAACTTACTTCCAAAGACTGTAAAATGGGACAATCAACAACTTTTGACTTTCTATCTTAAGGGCAACAAGGAGGAAATTTTTGTTCAGTTTCTATTTAATTTTCTGTGACTACTTATGACATTCACAAATTATGTCATTCATTTTGACATGCAAATGAGAAAATGACTGACTTTGGGATTCAGATCTAAAGAGCTCTCACAGGTGCTCAGACATGTTGCCTCCATCTACTGCCTATTCCCGTCCCTCCCAGAAAAAATAGCATGATTTCTAAAGGAGACGTAGTTTTTCTACAAGCCTCCATAAAAGGAGTCTTTATTCTCCTTTCTGATCCATTAGAGAGCACTGGACTCTCAGGTAATTCTTCCCCTTTGATTTGTGTCTTCTTCTTTTATTTAAAGCTGTGGTCTATTTTTTGTTGCTGTAGTCACTGATGACATTTTCTCAGGTGGTTTTTTCCCCCTTTAACTTGGATCTTCTTTCGTTCCTTAAATCTGTAGAATATTTTCTTTTATTGTTGTCAGTGTCACTGATGACATTTTCATCTGATTCTTGACATATTCATTTTATAATATATGGCATTGTATGGAGTTTTTTGGTCAGTGACATTTTGGCAAACACTTGCCTGTGGCTACCAGAGAAGGTCAGTTAGAAATAAATTACTCTTGAAAGGCTTCTCTGCAATACTAACGAATAGGGGCTTGCAGTGGGAGTTGAGAGTCTGGGGCCCTTTATGTTCTTGTTTTTCTGTTATTCCAAACTTTTGTCATTGAGTCAGTCACTGTATGTGTAACCTTGGTAAACTTATTTAAGTTCTCTTTTATAAGATTGGGGTAATGAGAACTTACCTTAGTGGAATGTTTGGAGGCTTAATCATGTTTCGAAAGCACCTTGAGTATGAATCATTAGTTCATTATTAGAATGGTGGCTTGGGTGGTACCAGTTATGACTGATGCTTCATCACCATTATAGCCTCATAGTTTCCTTCAAATTGACAATGGACATCTTAAGTCATGTTTTTTAAGATAGTAGCAGACTCTTGAAAGTTACTTAATTGCTAATCGTATAGTAACACTGAAGTGTTTGCAATTGTTACAATTATCTGAAGACAATAAGACAATTAGAGTGTACTAATTGTTATATATTTTCACAAACGAGTTTTCAGATTAAATGGACAAAGTACATTCAGTTTCAGAAGTAGAGATTTAAAAAGAAACACAACAGTGTCACCTACTTATATTGCCATAAAATAATTTATATATAGCTACTTACCTTTGTGAAATGTTTTTCACTCACAGCTTTTATCCAAATGTATTTTAAGGAGTTACACTTTTCAAAAGATACTTTAACATTATACACACACACACACACACACACACACACACACATATACATGCACGATGTGGGTAATGAGAGATTATGTGAAATTCAATATATTCTATGAAGCAGGGCTTTTAATTTCTAATTTCTAGTTCAGTTGAAAAAATGTAATGACTGAAAATTAAGAAAAATTAGCTATTTACTTTGAATGTTTGTATGTTATTCTGAATTTGATATATTCCAAGAGTCACAGGATTTGATTTGGAAGTAGTTTCAGCCTTCTGTGCTCCTGAGCTCCTGGCTCTTCATCCATTGCATATATTCTGTCTCTGTGTTTCTCTCTCTCTCTCTTTCATTCCATCTTCGTACCACCTTTTCCTTCATCTATCATCTGGGTCTATTTAGTTAACATACAAAATCATACTCTGACTATATGACATTCAAAATGCTTCTTATAACTACAAGATCAGTTTCTTAAAGTGTTTTTAAAATCAGGTTATTTATTATTGATTTAAAAAAACTGTGATACACCCTCCTAACTTTAGAGCTTGGACAGGTCTATGAGAGGTTTTAAAATCCAGAGAAGTCTCCGGAGTGTGTGTTTTGCGGGAGTGGAGCAGGGAGGACATAGTGGGCTGCCAAAGGGCAAACCGCTGGAGGGAAGACATTGCACATGCTGATTTCCCTTTGCTCTGTCTCGCTCTGTTTTTCCAGCCCTGTGGCTTGCAGGTTTATTAAAATGCTAATGATGTTTATTCTGCTTTTATTGGCAGCTCTCCAGATTTGATTATTGATATATCTGAATAATAGTGGAATGCAACATCAAAGTCTCACTTGACTATTCCTTAGATTTTTGTCAGTAGACAGATAAATACTGCAATGTCAGATGGATCATATAGACTTTTTTTTTATCTGTATAAATGTGAAATGTTATAAATGAACTGTCAGCTGTTTGGAAATGAACTTTTATTGGGATGGAGAGGGTCTCCTGGGGGCTCCTTTCTTAGGAGAGTATACTATCCTACTCTCTGAGGAACAATCATATTTCCAAAAACAAGTTGTCTGAGTGGGTTTGTGGGTTTGCACTGTTGTTCTCATTTTCCAGACTTTGATATTTCACATCCTTCACAAACAAATTAAAGTGTATACTAACAAACTGCAGAATAATCCAGGGCACCTGGGTGGTGCAGTTGGTTAAGCGACTGACTCTTGATTTCGGCTCAGGTCATGATCTCATGATTCGTGAGATCAAGTCCTGTGTTGGGCTCTATGCTGACAGGGTGGAGCCTGCTTGGGATTCTCTCTCTCCCTCTCTTTGCTCCTCTTTCTTTCTTTTACCCTCTCAATGTCTCTCAAAATAAATGAATAGACATTAACAAAAAGAATAATCTGGGGTGCCTGGGTGGCTCAGTCGGTTGAGTGTCTGACTTTGGCTCAGGTCATGATCTCACAGTTTGTGAGTTCGAGCCCCCCACCCCCGTCAGGCTCTGTGCTGACAGCTCATAGCCTGGAGACTGCTTCAGAATCTGCGTTTCCCTCTCTCTCTGCTCCTCCCCCACTCACACTCTGTTTCTCTCTCAAAGATAAATAAACATAAACAAACAAAAAAAATAATCCACTTGTGACTAGCAAGGGATAGAGGAGTTGTCCTTTTCATATCTGTTCTTTCTGAAAATTTACACCACAAACCATTAGAAATGAAAAGAACTTCTGAGAATACCCCATGTAGCTCCTTCATTGTGCAGTTCTGAAACAGGTGCAGAGATCATCTGTAACTTGTCAAGCTTTACTCAGCTTGCTGGTGGTGAAGGTGGTGCCTGAATGCTGCTTCCTCTTGACTCATACATAGGCTGCTGCATCCCGCTTTGCTTGAGCTCCTTTCTCATTGTTCTTATTAGCTGGCCACTTATTTGCCACCAACACTTATTTTCTTTCATGGCCTAAAATGCGTCTCTGGATTGTAGACTGTTGTAATTCTTGTATGCTCCTTTGAATGACAAAATAACACACACACTTAAGTAAATTTTTAGTAAATATTTTTAAAACAATGAGACAACCTAAATTACTGCCATTCAGACATTTCTACCGTTTACATTTTGATGAACATCTTTTCAGATGTACACATATGTATGTACTCCCCCTACTTCTTTTTGGAATTTCATTGTGCATACTATTTTGCAATCTGTGTCTGAAAGTCAACAGTGTACTATGGATTTATTTTTGTTTTAATGAATATAGATTTATGTCACCATTTTTTATGGTTTCATGTGTTTCAGCACAATGTATTTGTACAATTTCTTATTGGTAGACATTCAGCTATTTCCACTTTTTATTCCTATAAATAACTGTAAAGTAAACATTCTTATACCTGTATATTTGTACACTTTTATTTTTGTCCTTAAGGTTAAATTCTTCAGTGGGAATTTCCGCATCTAAGTGAATACATACCTGAATTTCTTATACATCGTGCTTAACTCCCTGTAGAATATGTAAGTCTGGATCCCCGCAGAAGAGTGTCTGTTTCTCCATATCTATGCCAATTCTTGATGCTCTCACAACTATTTTGGAGCATTTAAAAATGACTTTAAGGTTTAATAGCTGAAAAAATAACTTGTAATAAATTATGTAGCCACAAGTGTATTTTCCACTAAGAGACAGTGTAGCGTAGTGGTTATAAGCACAGGCTCTGGGGCCACACAGTCTGGATTTATACCTGGCTCTGCCACTTCCTACACGTTTGTCAGTAGGCAAGTTACTTAACCTCTCTTATTTTCTTATCTGTAAACTTGGGATTCCAGTAATATTTACTTAGGAAGTTTTTGTACGATTTAAATGTGATTATACATGTAAAGTACTCAGAAAAGTTTCTGGCACATAGTTAATTACTCAACATATGCCAGCTAGAATAAGAATTATTATTACTGTCAGCCAGTGAGCATTCAATTTCTATCTACAGTGTGTAGCATATAGTATACCGTGCTGGAATGTGCAGTTTGAAAAAAAACCATGAGACATTGTCACAGTGATCAAGAACATTCACCATATACTAGAAGAAATAAGACATAAATAAATGAAAAGTTACAAATGTAAGTTAAATATAACAACACAAAACTACATCGTCAGAACAGACTTGGGCTAAAACATTACGAGTTACCAAATATGTGATATATTCATGCAACAGGACCCTCTTAGAGTACTTGGAAAGGCAATAGTGAAGTTTGCTCTCTGTTTTGTATTCTTATTTTCCACCTTGACCAAAACTTTTTGTAATGTAGGGTGATCGTATGTCTCAATTGGTGTAGCATGGTCCTGATTTATGTCTGGCTTAATGTCATGGTTGGATGATAAATGATACGGTTGCCCTGTTGCCAGTTGATATCTTCTTTCTGTGGTTGTCATTGTGATGACGATGTGATGTTAAATTCTTGTTGTAGCCGGAGAGTTCTTTTGACTATTTGTAGTCACAATATAGTTCTTTTGACTATCATTGCTCATTTGTTCTCTTTTTTCATTTCATGGTTTAACTTAGGAGACAGTCTTGTTTCTAGGTGCTCAGGGGAAAGCTAATTCTTACCCTATCATGTACTGCTTAAAATGTTAGGAGGGAAACCACGGAAAACTTTTATTGCCAGGTTTTAGATGATTCAGCATGTTGTATTGAGGTAGCAATTGAGATTTTATTTCTCTAAAACCAAAGGGAGAAATATTTCAGGGTGAATAATGGCAGTTGGGTGGAAAATTTTAGATTTATAAATAAAACAAATCCACTCTTTCTTAGAGTTCTAACATTATTTTGCACAGAAGTGTGCTTGTAATGCTAAACACATTTGGAGCAATGGATAGTTCTCCATATCTTCAGTACAGATTTTTAAAAATGTTTTAATGTCCTGCATTGTTGACATCTTAGCCCATTCCCAATATTTGATTGTCAGTTGAACCTTCTTATCTGCTATCCTTGTCATTGATGTCACAGTAATACATTGAAAGGATTGAGAGTTTAGTTTTTGCATGATGAATAAATGGTAAGGAAGAGGATAGAGGAAGAGAGATTGACTGTATGATGAGCCTTGGCAAAAATGAAATATTTTAAGCTCTTTCATTATAACTGTCTCTTAATTAGATATTATCAAATGTTAGAGGAGAATGCTTATCACATCTGGATTTATTATGTAGGAAATTCATACTCTGAATCATAACAGGCCTAGATGACTTTTTTCTGATGAGAGTATTGTAATATTAGTGTTTGATTTGGCACAATTTGTATTCCTTTTTTTCTTTTGGACCATTTATTTTGTGCCTGGCATTGTGCTTAGTACTGGCAAAACATAATTAACTAAGAAATGGGTCTGTGCCCTGGGGTCAGGAAAAGGGCTAATAAAACCAGTGACTGGGGCGCCTGGGTGGCTCAGTCGGTTAAGTGTCCGACTTCGGCTCAGGTCATGATCTCGCGGCCCGTGGGTTCGAGCCCCGCATCGGGCTCTGTGCTGACAGCTCAGAGCCTGGAGCTTGTTTCAGATTCTGTGTCTCCCTCTTTCTCTGACCCTCCCCTGTTCATGCTCTCTCTCTGTCTCAAAAATAAATAAATGTTAAAAAAAAAATTAAAAAAACCAGTGACTAGCCACAGGGTTTTAAAAACATCCTTGGACATTATTACAAAATAACAGCAGAAACCACTAATGCTTACTTAGTCATTGTTCTAACTACTTTCTGTGTATTAAACCCCTAATAATGCTGTCAGGTTGATACTGTTATTATTGCCTTTTTTTTTTTTTTTTTTTTTTTTGAGAGAGAGAGAGAGAGAGGGAGAGAGAACAAGTGAGCAGGGGAGCCAGAGGGCGGAGGAGTGGGGGAAGAATCTTAAGCAGGCTCCATGCTTAGCGTGGAGCCTGGGATCATGACCTGAGCCGAAATCAAGAGTCAGAAGCTTAACTGACCGGGCCACCAAGGTGCCCCATTATTGCCGTTTTTCAAGTGAGCGAACCAAGGCACAAGAGATTAAGTTGCCCAATGTCGCACAGGTAGAATACAGCATTCTATCCCAAGTGAATTCTTTTGAGAAGCATTCTTCACATGTGTCTGCTTTGTGTTTGAAAAGCATTATAAGAAGTAATTACTTGTGTAATCCAAGAGTATGTAAGGGAAAATTACTGTACGATATCACTTATTCTTCATTTATTCATTTATCAGCTATTTGTTGAGCACCTACCAGGACTAGGCATTTAGGATAGGGCAGTGAGCAGAACCATTTGTGTTCCCTGCCTTCACAGAGTTTATAGTTTAGTAATCCTTGCCTCTGATATAGTCAAGGGATTTCTGGATAATTGTATAATACTTCTGTTACTTTTCATTTTCATCATTTCTACTCCTTTTAACTCTGTTGAGCACACTCTGAAGCCTTGTTTGCTATTCCTATAATTGGCAAACTTAATGGTCTCCAGTTTGCATGTGTGGATAGTTTTTAATTACTATACACTGCACTTTCCTATCACCTGGATTTTCAAATATTGTACAGTGACTTCAATAAACTGCCTTTCATATGCCAAATTTCATTATTCTAGCTGACAAAAGATGGTACCTGGCTCTCATGTAGATTTTCTAACTTATTTTCAGTGACACATAGGGATATACTGTTTAAAATTCCTATTCCAACTGTATTTCTTGTTACATGTAGAGAAAATGAGTAAGTTTTTACTGTCCTAATGGGAAAGTAATCCTGAGTCTTGAGTTGGTTCATCATTGCCCAGTGGTGTGACTATTTGCCAGCTACCGCAGCTGGTAAGGAAGAGTCTGGCTTGTGTGGAAGCCTTGAGAGGCCAGCGGGTAGCCACTTGCAGCAAGAACTGACCCACTGGTTGACTTGCATTGGGTTTTTTTTGTTTTGCTTTGTTTTGTTTTTTTCCAACACGCCATGATTTTCTCCCCAGGGTCTCTCACACAGGTGATCGCTGAAGCACAATCTTGGCTGATGAAAAAGACATCTGGCATCTTTCCTCCAGGGACCTCATGTTTCCCACTATAGAGGCTTGAAGGGTTGAGGGCTGGCTGACCTTTTCTGGAGGCCCAGAAACAGGGTGGAGAAAAGGGTGGTTGCTCTCAGGTAGGGGATACTGCTTGCTTCACAGCCTGAGTCATGAGTCCTCTGGTATGACTGGCAGCTGACTTCTCTCCAAGGCCCCAGTCAAGGTTCTTACCTTCCTGTGGAATCAAGTAGGCCCAAGGAAGGCATGCCTGCCTGGACCACAATTAGGGATTTTTATCATTATTATTTTTAGATCACTGGGACTAAACTTTTCCACTCCTGCCCTTCTTCCAACTGTCTCAAATAATATCCTTAATTCAGGTTTCTGACTTTTTTCTTCTTGTTTTTACTTTTTTTTTTTTTTAACCATGAGGCTCAAACTCAGGATTCTGAGGTCAAGAGTCACATGCTCTACTGATGGAGTCAACCAAACACCCCTTATCATTCAAACATGTTTCCGGTACTAGTTTTTGCCCTCAAGTAGGGGGATTGCCTCTATGTATATGAAAAGGACTTTTCCTCTGGGATTTTTGTCCTTAATTCAGATGTTAAACTAAACATAGAATATAATTTGTGAAAACCCTTTTCTTATTGATAACTCATTTTTCCCCCAGTAGAATGCCAATCCCATTTTTACTCTGCATCCTCAAAGCTAGTGACTGAGAGCTTTCTTCCTCTACTCTTTATTTCAGAAGTAAGTAGTGGTTTGTCTAATTACTGTACTGTAGTTACAATTATAGAGAAAAGGTCAGTGTAGTCATTGCCAATTAAAGTAGGAAAAAAGCTGCATTTATAACCACTAAGAGCCATTATGTCAATTTAATGCTGTTCATCAGCGTGTAACCCATTTTCTAGGATATATAAATCTAATCTTGGTATTAGAGTACACTCACCCTATTAAAGGCCTTTGGTACTGCAGAGAAGAGATTATTGCAAGCAACTTGTATTAATTGTGCATCCTTTCACTCATAGATTTTAGGATCTGGATTTTGTAAAACCCGGTCACTATAATGAGTAGAAATAGGCACTCCAAGTCACTGGTTGATTCTTTTATTTTTAGGTATTGGACAAAAGTAAAATAATCTGTTGAGATTTAGGTGTTCTTACTTTTTTTTCAGTGACTTTTTCAGGGATATACTATTTAACTAAAATTCTCATTGTGGTTGTGTTTTATTTTATATATGGGGAAAATGTATAAACTTTTACTATCCTAATGAGAAAATATTTCTGGGATCTAAGTTGATTTATCATTGCTCTTTTCACTTTTATATCTTCATGTAGTATTTATGGATTTTTAACAAGACATCATGGATTTAGTACAAGTTAAGAAAATATAATAGAAAATGAAATATTAGTGTTAATTTCACCCCTTATGAAAAGTCTGAAAATACTTCTCAATATATCTTTATATGCTATGTAGGATGTGTCACATTTCACCAGATTTATACAAATTGGAAAGGTTGTCTTCCTAAGTAATCCTTTTACTACAGTAGTTTTTTAAAATCAAATTGCATAGTGTTTGGAACAATGAAAAAGGGGGTGGGAAAGTTGAGTTTGTCCAGCTTAGACTTGTGAGGGATATAAGAACATACCTACCACTTGATATTCTAGAGTAGATATCTGTATTCAGGGTGTTTGTGATATTAGGGCAAGCACATTTTGATCTTTATTCTCTGAGTCCTTTATAAATCCAAAAGATGGATTGCTGATTGAAATACCACTATTTACTTTATAGGAACCTGTTACTTTGGTTCCCTTTTCTTTGTTGAGTAGGGTTCAAGCTGTACCTTTGGGCCTTTGAAGCTTCCCATTGCTGTATTTGCCTGTTCTAGTGTCTTCTATCCTCAAGAGAAAATGTAAGGCTGAGTAAACTTATCAAGGCCTTCTTTTCTAGTTTTAGATTTCAGATGCTATTGTCTTGAACTTCCTAATCTGAATATGTCATGGTTGAGTACATTAAAAGTTTTTTTAAGAAAGATCAAGGTTGAATTCACTGGTTATTGAGTCTTTAAAGACTGTTCCTAAAACTCCATAGAGCACAATAAACATGATCTTTAAAATAAAAAAGTGTTGGGGTGCCTGGGTGGCTCAGTCAGTTAAGTGTCCGACTCTTGGTTTCAGCTCACGTCATGATCTCATGTTTGTGAGTTCAAACCCTGCATTGGGCTCCATACTGGCACTGCAGAGCCTGCTTGGGATTCTCTCTCTCCCTCTTTCTCTGCCCCTCTCCTGTTTCCCTCTCTCTCTCTCTCTCTCTTCCTCCCTCCCTCCCTCAAAATAAATAAATAAACTTTAAAATAAAATAAAATAAAATAAGATAAAATAGTGTTGGATTGAGTTTTGTTACATTTTCTCTTTTAAAAAAAGAACCTTCCTGTAAGAGATACTTGGGCTATTTCCCTGACTAGATCTTCCTAAAACATACTTTCCTAGTGACTTAGAGTTGTAGAATATTTGTTGACAGAATGTATTTTAATAACTCTGTTGCACAGCAAAATTAATTATTTGGAATGGAAAAGAATTTTGGAAAAAAATCATTCCCCCTTCCATTTGTTTATTTTAAAAAACTTACCCAGTTATTTCACATTTCTATGTTGTCCTTAGCTTACTATTTTCTTCTACTTTGTTCAGTGCCATTCATAGGAGTGCATGAAGTGAAAAATCAAATACTACATGATGCATATTACCAGATGGTGGATGTTTGCATATCTAACAGCTAGATCTAACTCTGTGTTTTAATTCATTATATAAAGTAAATTACTGAAACTCTTGTTTTTTATTTGAATAAAAAAACTTGTTTTTTATTTGATCATTTCAAGAATGATTAAAAATAAAAGTATGTAACTTAAGAGATTTTAAATTTAGCCCTTTGTATAACTAATACTGATCCTCACTATTTTAATTTCCTTATTTTTTGGTGTCTGTTTGTCATGCATAAGAGCTAACGTGTATATTAGAATCAAATTATTATTCTTGGAACTTCAGAATAGAGAAGGAGTATAATTCCTACTATTATTTTTGTTTTTGTTTCTTATTTGACATGTAAAGCTAGATGTATACTTTAAGAAAAACTTCATTTAGACAGAATCATAAAATGATTCCTAAAACTTGTCTGTATGAAAATTGTTGAAAACTTGATATCAAGTACTTTTATAACAACACATTTATAATTTCTCTAAGTAAGGAAAAATAAACAATAGAGGTTGATTTAGAGTAAGATGGTAAAATACCAGCAAGCTTTGATACTTTCCGTACTCCAGAAATTTTTGAATCCTTAAGTTGTGAAAAAAAGACAACTATTCTTTTTTATACTTCAACATAGTATATCTAGGATATACAAATAGGATTTTGTAGCTAGGACAACATTAATGTACGTGTCTCTGGAAATTATTGATTGATATCAAGTACACAGATTTTGTTACTAGGTTGAATATATTTACATTTTATATTCCATAGAGGATTTTGTCCTCTCAATTAACTTCAAGAACTCAAGAACTCTCCCTCCCTCTCTCTCTCTCTCTCTCTCCCTCCTCCCTCTCTCTCTCTCTCTCTCTCCCTCCCTCTCTCTCTCTCTCTCTCTCTCTCTCTCTCTATATATATATATATATATATATATATATTCCACAAAAAACAATGCTCTATCTTAAAATCTTATTTTTCTAATGCTTATGCCCCATAGATACACATACATACTGAGCACCTATTAGGCATTTATTCTAACACTGTGCTAAGTGCTGGGCACAAAAAGGTAAATAAATAATGTGATTTCTTGTGTTAAGTTGCTCACAGGTGTCAGTAAGTAGAAAGGCAGATTTATGAATGAACAGCTATAGTATGATATGATGCTTATTATAGTAGAAGTCATGAGAAGCAAAAAAAAAAAACCAAACAAAAAACCAAAAACAAACAAAAAAACCTTAACAGGATTGTAGCAAATATTCATCCTAAATTTTAATAGTCTATGGTGGATAAGGCTATACACAACTAACCAGAACTATATATAAGTTGCTTCTTTAAAATTAAAATTAAAGGGGCGCCTGGGTGGCTCAGTCGGTTAAGCATCCGACTTCGGCTCAGGTCACGATCTCACGGACCGTGAGTTTGAGCCCCACGTCAGGCTCTGGGCTGATGGCTCAGAGCCTGGAGCCTGCTTCTGATTCTGTGTGTGTCTCTCTCTCTGCCCCTCCCCCGTTCATGCTCTGTCTCTCTCTGTCTCAAAAATAAATAAACGTTAAAAAAAATTAAAAAAAAAAATAAATAAAATTAAATTAAAATTAAGTTTTAATCGGTGCCCCATTTTTTACAAAAGGTAGTCTATTTATAATCCTGTAGTAGTAGTTTCTTGACTCTAGTTTTGTCTTCTTGCTTTCAGAGCAGTCTGGGAAGATTATGGTCCTGCCTGATTTCTTTAGGCAGGTCTCTTCAAGGCTAATGGCTGGGCAAATATCCAGGTTTCCTCTTTTTACCCCTTTTATTCATGTTCTTCCACATCACTCTCTGGTCTCTTTTGTCATGTCTCCTTCCCACTCACCCCTATTTCTTTCATTTCATCTTTGAGATGATCTGTAATCCTTTTCACACCATTTTTTTTTTCTTTCCTGTCTTGAGTTTACCTATCTCTGGTTCTATATTTTCCCTTTCTCTTGTCTGTCTTCCACCCTTCCCTTTTGAAGTTAATCTTGTCTTCCAAATCAAGTGTTCACATCTTGGGTGTTTGGTGGTGCATGGAACATAGTCAAGTCCACCCCTTGCTACTGACATCATGCTGACATTCACCTGACGGTCCAGTTAGCAGATTTGACAAGTGGGTCTTTGGAATGTGTTGAAGTCCCTACACAGCCCGGGGAAGAAAGTACTGCCTGCAAGGGAAACTTTTGCAAGTTGACTGAGCCATGGACACCAAGGTAATACACATGGACCTCAGTGTCAAAGTTGTTTGAGCATTTTGGACTTTAAAAAACAATTTTAAACATATTTTTACATAAGAATTGATCCTCTGTCAGCAGTCCTGACAACAGTGAAAGTGAGTGTTCTTGTGAATTTTACCCTTTACTCAGAGGATAAAACTTTGTTTTCAAGACAGCAAGCTAGTTCTTGATATTTTTTCAGTGAAATTATCCAACTCTTAGTCACAGATGTCACGGTCCCTGGACCAAGTGCTATTCCATTGAATGGTGGGGTTACCGCCTGTTAGATTGGAAAGATGTTGGCTTCCACAATAAAACAATGCTTTATCTTAAAATCTTATTTCTCTAATGCTTATGCCCCATAAGGCATTTTCAGAAATATTAAATTTCTTGAGCCTGTCCACTCTGTAAGGTATGTAGGGCAAATAATATTAAAATATTGAGTGGAAATAGTGAAGTTACACAGAAGTAATTTATCAGTGTTAGGCACCTAGTTGGTGCTAGAATTGTATTTGAATTCAGTTCAGTGCCTTGTGTCACAATGCTGCCTATTTGTTGAATAGTAATTTCACAATAGTAAAATAGAAATTTCTTATTTAGATCCATATTTCATGATTCACGTTGTATACTACCTACCACTTTAGGATTGCAAAAAAAAAAAAAAAATACAGGATGCCCAGTTCAATTTGAATTTCAGATAAAAAAAAACAAGTATGTTTTAGTAGAAATATATCTCATGCAATGTTTGTATTTCTATTTGCTAACTGTGGGCTCTACCGCACTTCTAAGGTTGTTTCCCTAATTCTAGTTCCCACCCCACTTCTGCTCCCAAACAGGAAGCTCTGGTCTCTCTGAATTCTAGGATTTTTGTTTTCTCTCTATGGTACGTTGTATTTCATTTTACGTTTTTGTAAAACTGACTCTCCATTTCTTTGAGACTGAAATCTAGAATAGAGCAATTTAGTTTTAAACATTTTGGTGCTTTGCCTATTGAAAGAATGAATCCTTAAATCCAGTGCCTTACTGAACCACATTAGAGCCTAAGGCATAATTATTAAAAAAATGTGTGCCCTTGTATGTACTTATCAAAATATCCTCCCATATTTTGCATCAAGTGGAAAAAGCTCTCTAACAAAATTATGATTATATATAAAAGACATATTGCTTAATGTGTTGGACACCTTTCTCAACCCTTATAAATAAACCTTCCTGGCAGGAAACAGCCTCCTGGACTGGGAACTGCCAGCTGATGGTAAATATCTGTTCCTGTTATACAGTAATGCAGGGTCATCAAACAAACAACGACCTGTCTTTGTTTATTAACATTTTGGTATTTTGTTTATCATGGATTTTTGCATTATTTTTATTTTTAAAAAATATTGTACTAAACTATTAATTATCTTGATTACTGAGTATTTTCAGTGCCTCTTTAAATCTTGTGCTTCTGGTTAAATCTTTTGGGGGAATGCAAGGGGTTATTTTATTTGTTAGTCAGCAATACATTTAGGTTCATAGATGACTCTGAAAATAACATCTTTAGAACTCATCAAATCTAATCCTCTTTTTCATAGAGGAAGAAATGATCACAGTAGCAAAGTTCAGACTAGAGTTCCTTGCTCACTGTGGTTTCTGCTGGTCAGTTAAGCTCCCTTGTGGGAGAATGCATAATTTAAATCAAACTTTTTTTTTTTTTTACCTTTGGTATTAAAGTTCGTGAGAATAAAGAATGTCATTGGAGCATATCGGTGTTCATTATTGGAGGTGTCAATGCACATTGTTCATCCCTAGATTACTTACTTAAAAAGTCTGCAGGTTTTTCTAGAGGAAAAAATATCAAGTGGAAAAATAGGTGTCTTTATTAAAATTGCTTTTCCATTTTGCATAATAGAAAGCTCAGTTTTGATTTTTATGGGTAACATTTGAGCCTAGGTCACAGTTACTTTCTGAAAAAGTTCTACTATTGTAATTTTATGTCTTAGTGAAGTTTCTTGTAGGCGTCTACAGATGGCTATGCTCTTCCTGTGCTTGCCGTCTTGACTTCTGATTTGGGAATTAAGATTTTGATAGAAACCTTATTTCACCTTGCTGTGCAGCTTGATTCATTAGAGCTGATAAAGTAAGATCCATAGCAAATACAGAACACTGGAGATATGACAGACAGCCTGGTACAAGTCTTTTAGGAGACAAGCTAAGAGCTTGATTGACAGATTGTCCTGTAATTTTGTGAAGCAAAGAGAATTTTCTTTATTAACCAATGAGACAGACGGGCTCAAGTTTGATGGGTTTAGTTTAGTTCTGCTTGTGTATGGATGATTTTTTTTTTCCTTTTTATAGAAGGTAAGGCCAGCAAATAGACTAGAGTTTGTTCAGTATGAGCGATGAGACAACTACTGTGTAAAATACTATATTTGAAGCTCTTATTAAAAGAAATTTCATAAGATTTAGAAAGGGGAAAAAAGGGAGGGGCTCTTTATACTGAGGACTTCAGCAGACCATTATGCTAAAACTAGGCCTCACAAAAGGACCTTATGGTGTGTTACTTAAGCAGGCATTCTGAGGACAGATTGGTTAATATAGCAACCATAAGGAATGAGGGGCCCATGTGAAAATTAAGGTTGTCATATTCATCAGTGATGCGAAAGTCATTGTATGGAAAATTGTTGGGGAAAAGATAGTTTTATAATTACTAATTGTGAAGGGTAAATTATTAATTGTAAAGGGCAAATGTACCTTTACAATGGTAAAATCCAGCAGACTCTACTTTAATCGAGTGATCAATCATTACCGCCAATACTGGAGAAAATGGCATTATGTACCTTCATTTGGGATCCTTTGGGAAGTACAGTATATCTTGCCAAAAATGCTTAATCTGAATTTAATCACAAAGTAGTAAGACAAATGGAGATTACAGGACATCCAGAAAACAATTGACATGGACTCCCTAAAAATGTAGCTTAATGAAAGGCAAGAGTAAAGTTAAAGAAACATGACAATTAAATGTAATGAATAATCCATCATTTGATCCCGGATTGAAAAAAACTTTTGTTAGGAACATGATTGGGGCGGGGCGCCTGGGTGGCTCAGTTGGTTGAGCGTCCGACTTCAGCTCAGGTGACGATCTCGCGGTCTGTGAGTTCGAGCCCCACGTCGGGCTCTGGGCTGATGGCTCAGAGCCTGGAGCCTGCTTCCGACACTGTGTCTCCCTCTCTCTCTGTCCCTCCCCCATTCATGCTCTCTCTCTCTGTCTCAAAAATAAATAAACGTTAAAAAAATAAAAAAAATAAAAAAAGAACATGATTGGGACAAATGGAGGTAGACTGTATTAGAGAAACATGATTGTATCAAAGTTAAATTTCTTGAGTGTGAGAAGATACTGTTATTTAATAGGAGAAAGTCCTGGTTCTAAGGAGATATGTTTATAGCATTTATAGATAAAGTATTTATAGATAAAATGTTTTAGTGTTTGAAATTTACTTTAAATGATTCTGCAAAGGAAAAAAATATATTTTGAGAGAGCAATAGAGCAAATTTGGTGACATGTTAACAATTGATAAATCTAGGTGAAAGTTTTATAGGTATACATTTTCTTCTTTCGTCTTTTCAGCATGTTTGCAAATTTTCAAAAGTAAAAGCCAAAATCAAACAAGTAAGCTTCAGATCCCTAATTAATACAGGATTAAAATTTAAGGGGAAATCTCCCATGAGTTCCCTGCATTGGACTGTATGCCTTGGAGTTAGGGGCGGAAAAATAATCAAAGTAATGAGGATTGTTTTTAAAACACAAGTCATATGGTACATGAAAAAACACTTAGAGAATATGGGATATTTAAAAAGATTTTTTTTTAATGTTTGTTTATTTTTGAGAGAAAGAGACACAGAGTACGAGTGGGGAAGGGGCAGAGAGAGAGGGAGACAGAATCCAAAACAGCCTCCAGGCTCTGAGCTGTCTTCAGCACAGAGCCCGACATGGGGCTCAAACTCACGAACCCTAAAATCGTGACCTATGCCACAGTCCTACGCTTAACTGACTGAGCCACCCAGGTGTCAAGAATATGGGATATTTTGAAGTTAGGACTTTTTTCTAATTATAATGAATTAACGGGTAATTAACTTGGACTTTAGTATGAGAAGAAATGCCTGTGACTTCCTGAAAGTACCAAGAGTATGGACTGTGGTTAGCATCTGTTGGTAACCCTGGGGGATGGTATTTGGAATACAGAGCGGCTGCCCCTGGCACCGACTATCCAGAGACTCATGTGTCAAGGGTAGGAAATGAAGTTAGAACCAGCTCCCAGCTCCTTTATGCTTCACACATGCTTGACACACTAAAAAAGTGGAAAAAATTTGTAGCTATGACGTACCTCAGATGACAATTTCTCTTAATGTTTATATGTAACGATTATTCACATTCAGTCACTTATTTAGTTGTTCTATTTCAGTTCTTTAATAAAAGTCTCCTCCTTCTCCATTAAAGCCTGTGGAATGTACATCATTAAATGACTTGACTTAAGGCCAAAGTAGGTTGAGCATGGTGGTGGCATGGTTCATTCTGAGCCTAGACCTTCCAACTCAGCAGTCAGTATGTCTTCTGTGTACCTCCTCAGAGAAATTGTTGCAAGGTTTAAATGAGATCATGTGTGTGAAAAGGGTAGAGAAATTTAAATGTTTACTCCATACATAATTCAGGTATTTTTAAATTGAATGTTTATCTTGAAGGCTATAAGGACAGTGAATCCTACCCTTAGAATTTATAGGTTGTTGAATGAGATATGGAATGTTTGCAAATCATGGTTATCCTACAAGCTACACCGTGGTACATGCCACAAAACAATGGTGGTAAGAGAACAGGCTTTGAAGTCACATAAGTAGAATCCTATCATTTGCCATATACTATGTAACCTTGACAAAGTGAATCTTGGTTTTATCATGAGCAAAGTGAGAAACTCCCTCTTCGCTTCCGAGTCATGAGGAGCGATAATGTCCTAACATAGCACAGTGACTGACTCACAGTTAGCACTTCATAGATAATAATAATAATGCTATCTTTGTGACCCTATTCTATATTTTCTCCAGAACCTATAGCATCAACTGCCGCTTGATGGCAGCTCTCAGAATTATATATGTTGATGTAGAGGTTGAAATTACTTGATGTTTTGTGCCCTTCGAAAACTCCCTGAGATAATAATCTCTAATCTGTGGGTGCACTTAATTTATCTATTTTATTTTGTATATTTGGATAGTTTCCAATTTTTGGGTCTTATGAGCAATGTTGCTCATGTGAATGTTCTCATGCATGTCTCTGAAGCACATATGCAAAAGTTTCTTGAGGTCATATACCTCAAGAATTGTAGGATTGTGCCTTTTCCCAATGGGATGCCAAACTGTTTTTCAAAGTCGTTGAATAATTTTACACTCAAAGCAGCAGTAGATGAGGGTCCCTTTGCCTCATATTCTCACAAATGCTTGTGAAACCAACTTCTTAATTATTGCTTGAACTAGTAAAGTTTAAAAAGAAATCTCATTGTAGTTTAATTTGCATTTTCTGGATTAGATAGCATGCTTTTCAATTTATTTAGTTCTCTTCTAATGTCCTACAATAAGATTTTATAATGTTCTGCATCAAGAACTAGTACATAGTTTGTTAATTATTCCTAGATATGGTATTGCTGCTGTAAATGGTATTTTTAAAAAAAGTTTTGTAACTCTTACAGGTATATAGAAATACAGTGGACTTTTTACTGTTGATTTTTATATTCAGCAACTTTAATGTCCTCTCTTATTATCTTATCTGTTAGATTCTTTGGTGTTTTCTACATAGACAGTCACAACATTTATAAATGATGGCAGTTTTGTTTCTTACCTATTGCTATGTAACTCTTTTTGCTTTGGGCTTTGTTACTAGAGTCTTACAAGTTTAGAATGTCGGTATATTTCTGTTGAAGAGAATGTTTTATTATTCTATCATGATGCTCTTTTTCTCTTTTAATGCTTTTAACGTCAGGTATCTTTTGTCTGATATTAATATAGCTGATTGGCTTTCTTTTTACGTAGTTTAATTTTAGCTGCTGAGTTATTTGCATTTGTGTGACTTCTAATATAGATCTTTCTTGACTTACAGTGGAGTTAGGTCCTGATAAACTCATTTTAAGATAAATTTATATTATATTGAAAATGCATTTAATACACCTAACCTGCTGAACATCATAGCTTAGCTTAGCCTGCCTTAAACGTGCTCAGAACATTCACATTAGCCTACAGTTGGGCAAAATCATCTAACAAAAAAACTATTTGATAATAAAGTGTTGAATGCTTCAAGTAATTCATTGAGTCCTATTTTTCACTATACTGAAAGTGAAAAATAGAATGGCTGTGTGGTGCAGAGTGGTTTTAAGTTTTGTGCCCTTAAGGGTTGTTTAGCCTTGTGATCACTTGGCTGACTGGGAGCTGTGGCTACCACGCCCAGAGTCATGAGAGAGTGCCATATCCCATATCACTAGCCTGGGAAGAGATCAATATTCTAAATTTGAAGTACGGTTTCTACTAAATGGGTATCATTACACCATTGTAAAGTTGAAAAATCATGAGTTAAACTGTTGTAAGTTGGAAACTGTCCATATTTTGGATATTTTGGACCAAGTTATTATATTTTTTAAGCTTTTTTAAAAACTGTATTTTGAGAGAGAGAGAAAGAGCATGAGCAGGGGAGGGCAGAGAGAGAGGAAGAGAGAATCTCAAGCAGGCTCTACACTGTCAGCACAGAGCCTGACTCAGGGCTCAAACTTCCAAACTGAGATAGCTTATGACCTGAGCTGAAATCAAGAGTTGGACGCTTAACCGACTGAGCCACCCAGGCACCCCTGATAAAGTTATATTTTTTATTTATTTCTCTCTCCCAGCCTTTCCCCCATCTCCTTTTGTCTTCTTTTGGATTCACTGACCTTCCCCCCGCCGCCCTGGGTTTGTACTTTTAATGGTTACCATACCTATTTTTTTTTAATTTTTTTTTAACTTTTATTTATTTTTGAGACAGAGAGAGACAGAGCATGAACGGGGGAGGGTCAGAGAGAGAGAGACACAGAAGACGAAACAGGCTCCAGGCTCTGAGCTGTCAGCACAGAGCCCGACGTGGGGCTCGAACTCATGGACCACGAGATCACGACCTGAGCTGAAGTGGGACGCTTAACCGACTGAGCCACCCAGGCGCCCCTACCATACCTATTTTAATATGCATAATTAACAAGGTATAAAGATAATCAATATGTACTTTTTTGTCAAACTTAACCTTTCCCTCCCATCAGAAATTATTGTTTTATAAAATTGATGTTTATTTAGATTTACAATATATTTACTAATATTTTCCATTAACCTTGTTTTTTGCATTTCTCTCTTTCTGTCTGGGATCACTTTCCTTCCTCCTTCAAAGGTATTCTTTAGAATTTGCTTTGATGAGAAGCTCTTTCAGTTTTTGTTCTTCTGAATATGTCTTAACTTTTTCATTTTTCTTTTGGAAGATTGGTTGAGTGTTGAATTCTAGTTTATAAGTTATTTTATTTCAGCTCAATAAAGATATTATTTTAGTGCCCTCTGGCATTCTTTGTTGCTGTTACCAAGTCATTTTAGGTCCAATTAATATTTCTTTGTAGATGATCAGTCTTACATTCTGGCAGGTTTGAACATCTCCTCTTTGTCTTTCTTTCTTTTTTTTTTTAATGTTAATTTATTTTTGAAAGAGAGAAGGAGGGACAGAGAGAGAGGGAGACGAAGGATCTGAAGTGGGCTCTGAGTTGACAGCAGAGAGCCCTATGCAGGCTTGGAACTCATGAACCTGTGAGATCATGACCTGAGCCAAAGTCGGACATCCAACTGACTGAGCCACACAGGCGCTCCTCCTCTTTGTCTTTCATATAGTGTGATTTCATGATGTATTGAGGTTCAGTTTTCTTTTTATTGTGCTTGTAATTCATTGAGCTCTTTAAGTCCGAGGATTGGTGTTTATCAGCTGCCAAACACCTTTGCCATTATCTCTTTGAAAATTTTCACTTTCCCACATGCTGTGTGTTTCTCTGGAGTTTTGATTACATATGTGTTGCTTCCTCCTATTTAACTCCTACTCCATATCTCTTTACCTCTCCTTGTGTCCATCTGTTTGTGCTCCATTCTGGATAATTTCCTCAGATTTATCTTGAACTATGTTGGTCTTGATTTTGATAGTCTCTAAATTACAAAAAAAAAAAAAAAATACAGTCAAGGCAACTGAGATTTAGTACTATATTCGATAAAATGTTAAGCATGAAAGTGAATTAACTTGCTCTTGTCTCCATAGCTTACTCCAGTAGAATAATCACACGGTCCTATAGAAAAGTGAAAAAATTACATTTCTTACATAAATAATTATGTGGATTGAGATTTATATTTATTGTATCTAAAGTTATTTTCTACTTTCACAAAAATCTTGTATGTCACTTCTTAATTTGAAAAGCAAGTCAACAGAATGAGGGCTAACTTCAAGGTTTTCTTTATTTCTTTTTTTTTTTTTTTTAAATCTTTTTTACATCTTTTACCTTTTGTCTGTCATCTGTATCAAATTTTTCTAATGTGAGTTTAAAAGAAATCTTTTACTTTTTAAAGTCCTGCTTCAGCTAGAGCTGAGTTTTTCTCCTTTTTTTCTTCTCATTATCAGTGAACGCTTATGTTTATTTGAATTTGAATTGATGAACAATTTGATATTCCTTTTAAAAATTCAGTTAAATTTCAAGAAGGCATGTAATGAACAAAACAGAAAGGTCCTTTAAAGGAAATAAAAACCATGGCCATAGATTTTATTTTAAGGAAAGTTCTTTTAGAGGGGAGAAAAAAACTTTAAAATAACAATACTATAATTACACATTGTTAAAAATTATATAAAAGTATATATACATATTTAAGAGACAGAAATAAGCCTTCAAAAAATGTAAATAGTTTAACAATAACCAAAAAGGAATATCTGTAAAAAAAAGTAACTCTGTAGAGGGGCAGCTGGGTGGCTCAGTAATTTGAGCAGCCGACTCTTGATTTTGTCTCAGGCCATGATCCCAGGGTCCTGGGCAGACCCCTGTGGTCGGCTCTGCCCTGAGCATGGAGGCTGCTTAAGATTTTCTTTCTCTCCAAAAAAAAAAAAAAAAAAAAAAAAAATTAACTCTATAAAACATAAATGAAAAAATAGGATTTGATAAATTATGAATGTTTTGTATTTTATTTTGAAAAGGTGAAAATGTAATTGTTTTCTTTTTTCTGTGCGGAAAGGTCATCAAAATTGTGTTCCTGCCAGTTTTCTCCTAAGCACAATATTTGCTAGTGATGTTTGGTGGGGGAGAGCAAGTGGAGAGTGAGAGAAGAGGATGTTGTTACGTTAGTAGATTCTTACTCTGCTCCCAGTTCATGCTCCATGTGGAAACCTCCGAGTTTATAATCGTTTTTCTAGCCTTTGCTAGATAGGATCTCAGCTAGGTAGATTCTTTTCTGCTTGAACCTGTTTGGGGGTCTCTAGCCTACACTACCAGTGCACCCACCCCAGGACACAACATTTCTGAATTTATAGCTCCTCCTCTTGTGGGGAAATTTTAGATAGATCGTTGATTGATGGCGTAAACCACATAGCTTAAGTCTGTAAGACTTTTGAAGCTTAAAAACCAGGTCATTGCAACTTAAAAGCCTGGGTTTGTGAAACTCAAAGAAGAGTTTGCTTCTGTTTTCCTAAGATCCCTTCTCTAGGACTGTGCAGTAGATTGTCCTAGCCACTTGGACTAGGGGAAGGACATGGCATACTAGGACCTAAGCTGGAAGGGAAAACTTTTGGTGTGTCCTACTCTAGTGATAAACAGAAAGTAACCCCAGAGTTAATTTAGAGGCCATGAATTAAGATAATCCTCATGTAAATAAGAGGATTTGAAAATCCTTTTTTTATGTTAAAGAGTGACAATTTAATTCAGATTCTAAGATTCTGCTTTGGCAGTGAGAGGCCTAATAGCTTATGTTTACTCTTAGTATCTTTGTGCATTTTTCTATCAGTCTTGATAGTGATTAACTCTAATTTGTAAGGCTTTTGTTTGTTTGCTTGTTTGTTTTTAATTAAGGTAACCGAGATGTTGTCATCATCCTATATTCTAGAAGGGTTTTTTCTCTGTCCTTTAAAAAGACCCTTTGGAAACTTACTGAGGCGCCTAAAGTTCTAATTTCAAATAAGTCTTTAAAACTGACCTTTCTGTTATTTAGTATAATTCTCTTTATTTAATAATTCACTTTCTTTATTTGCAGAACTCAGTCTAAAAATATAACCTGTTTCATATCCTTGACTTCCCACAGTAATAAACATTGTAAGACGCTTTTTAACATTTGTGTTTTTAAATGAAAGTGAGTGGAGAATGAAGGAAATTGTGAGTTAGTATGTGTTTAATGTAGTATGTGTTTAATGAGGGAAATTTTTAAGTAGGCTGGTTTGGTGAGGCGATAAAATGGAATTTGTCTCGACCTATCTGACATTGGATTATACAAACTTCAAAGTTCTGTCTAGCGCTAACACTTCTGAGAGAGGGGATCTGAGATGCTGGTGTCCTTGAAGAATCGAGTTCTGCTTGTTGCCACGTGATCCCTACTCATTTACTTTTATGAAGTTGATTGTTTTGTTCTTGATGTATTTATTCTACAAGTATTTCTTAATGCACGATGACAGAAGTAGAAAATGATCTGTCAAGTAAACTTCATGCATACTTTTTAAGTCACAAATTATGTTTCTCAATTCATCATTGGCAAGTGCCATAAGCTAGAATACATCAAAGTATATGGAAAATTGGGTCCTGTTTTACCATTTAAAAAAAAAAAGCTTTGTGAAACTCTGATAATGAAGCAACTCTTTTCTCTATTTAGTGCTATTAATGTCTTGGTTCTGGTGGGTTTGGGCTGAAAGTCAGTAATTCTAAAACAATGTGTTTAAAATGTTACTGTGCTTCTCATCACATTTACATTTTTAAATATAGAAAAGTTTGCAAAATTATCAGCCTGTGAGTGTAACCAAATTACTTGAATATTAAACATGTTTATTTTCAATATATATGGAGATTCAGTCATGAGCCCTGTTTTACTAGTTTCTCCAGGTAAAATAGGCCAACTAAAAGATTTTGTCAGTTTCATTCCTATTATGATTTAATTTAGTTTGAGAATTTCTGTAGATTGTATGTGTTAAAGAAGTTTCTGATAAGAAAAAGTATGCAAAATCTATTAGACATACTGTATGAGCAATGTTTATGAAATAGTTTAAAATATATTGGCAGTACAGAATTACTAGGTACAGTTTTTTGCCTACAGCAGTTGACTATCAAATGATTAGAAATGTTGGAATGCTTGGTATATCTTTGAAAGAGAAATCTGCAAAAGTCCGTATCTACCCTTGGCAAGTTGCCAGTCCATGTATTATGCCATTTTAATACAATTTTATTCTCATATCAGATTTTTAAATATTTTTAGCTGTGGGAAATTGCTTTCTCCAGTTGACAAATGATTAAATGAGGGCTCTTTCATGTTAGAAATAATTCCAGTATATTTATATGGGTCCATGACAGTACATAAATGTGAGCCAAATAATTTAATGTTTATCATATCATTTTAGGTTCATATAGGATTAGCTCATTAAACACCTTTTAAGAATCACCTTCCCTCATAGCACATGCATTAGCTCGTGGAGGGCATTGGAGTATAATCGAATGTATTAGATTACATTAATCTAGTGAAGTAGTCAGTTTCCTTTTTCTGAGAAATGGTTTGAATAAAAAACTTTTATTTAGCTTTTGATTATTTTCAATTTGGTCTAAGTCTGTCAGAAATACCAAAGAATTATAAAACTAAAGAGAGGTTTCCAAAGGCGTCACACATCCTTGGTGCTACTATGACTTTAGAAACATGAGTTGATAGTTGATTTTTTAAAAGCTGCAAATGAAAAGATGTTACAACATTTCTCTATAATTCTTCAGTCATAAGTTCTTTCCATTAGTTCAGTTTTTTTTGTTTTTGTTTTTGTTTTTTTTTTTTTTTTTTTTTTTTAATTAGGATCTCTTTACTAGCTTCCTGGGACACAAATTCAAGAATTAAAGAATGTGAGTTGTGTTTTTCCTGCCAAAATGAGGTCTTCCCCCAGTTTCACATGGAGGCATATTGCAGAAGCACCCACAGGCAGGATGTGTGTCCATTTAAGAAGGAAGCTTGCGTATATTCTGTTTTCATGAAAAATGTAAGGTCACAGGTGTAAAGAGCGATAGAAACACCTTCACTTCAAGTAAGGGGCTCAAAGAAGGTTTACTGGATGTGATTTTGTTAGGGCTGTTGGGCTTCAAAATATATTTAAATATTCACATACATGAATGAGGATGGAGGGATTTTTGATGCAGATGTTGGCACAAGCAGAGGCAGGAGAGAGCAGGGTATAGTCAGAAGGCCAAGTATTTCGTATGACCGAATGTCTGTTGTAGAAAGTCTGGGCATGAAGGGATGCTTGTTTGCATTTGAAATCCTTTATAAAACACTGTAGCAATGAATAAATAAATTAATGGCATGTTCTTCTTATGAATATGTGAATGCTCTTCTTCTGTTAAGACACGCTAGTAGTCTGTATTTGTTTATTGAAGAATATATTTAATATCTGAATAATTCTACATGGCAATACTTGCAACTACAGAAATTTCTTTTTTTAGCGTTGGAATTCATCATATAAGTACTTTTTACAGTTAAAAGAAATCTTGCCCGCATTCCTCATCAATACATTTTTTTCCTGTGGTTTTCCTTGTTTCCAATTAGTTCTTAAATGCAATAATTAGTATTACTTATGTATGCTCCAGGGGAAAAAATCAGTTAACAAATTGATATTTATTTATAAACAGACAGCATTTTTTGGACAGAGATGTTCTTGTGATTGCCGGAGAACTGCTGCTTTGAGTTGATTTAAGGAAATAATAAGGAGCATCTGGAAATTCAAGCCCAACTGATTTACCACTTACTGTATCATTTTTGGGTCTGTACAGATTTAGCTCATTAAACACCTTTCAAGAATTTCCTTTTCTGGAAGCAGAGTGGGAAAAAATTCCCTAACCAGTCTTTGAAAAATTACTGTTTGCAAAAAAGATTACCGGGGAAGCAAAATGTTGAATTCAAAATAATTATCATTAGAAGCATAGCCTCTTATAGTTTCTAAAGTGCCAGTGCTAATATGATAAGAATAGATGGGGAGGAAGGGGAGAGTATTTTAAGTGTAGACAAATTAATGTCAACTAAAGTGAGTTAGAATGTGTTTGTATTTTTGTGTTTGTACAATGCTCATCTTCTTACTCATCCTTGACACTTACTCAGCCACGTGAAACGTAGGCTTTTGTGTTCCAGACATTTAAAGATAAATGTTACAGTCTCTACTCTGGAGGAGTTAACATTCTAGTAGGAGAAACAAACTTTTAAACAAATAAGTTAAAGTGCATGAAATGAATGGAAAATACATGAAAGGTATCCCAGAGAGCAGGTGAATCAACTTAGCCAGGGATGGCAGTAGTTAGGTCAGATTTCTGACCTTCTGATGCTTTATAGAGGTGTGATGCCCAGACACTAAATGCTTCATAGAGGTGTAATGTCTTGAAGCATGAGGGGAATTTTCCTACTGGGACCCTGACGGAATGAAGTATCCATGTGTGCAAGCCTGGAGGCATAAGACAACATGTACTCTGATATTGCTAGAATGTCTGGCTTAAGGGTAAGGGTGGGTAGAAAGGGATTGTGGAGAAGCAAACAAGGATCAAGTAGGTCATGTAGTGCTTGGATGCCAAATTGAGGTATTTGAAAATTTCTTCAAATGTTCCTCATTGCCTTTAGATTAATTAGGGGTGTAACCTGATCAGATCTGCCTTTAGAAGTAGAACTCATAGGTGTATGGAAGGAGAAAAGTAATCGGAAAGAGAAAAGATTGGTGCCCTTATTTTCATTGAAAAACTATTGATTGGTTCCTACAGTGGCTTGAGCATGATTTGAAACTCTGGGGTCACAAAGCAAAGAAAACCTGAACTGGTCCTGCTCACAGAATAGCAGGCAAACAGGCATTTCAACAAAATAGAATATAGTGTGGAAAGGTCTACAGTCAGAGCTGTCATTTTGATAAAAGGAAAAGAAATGTGGGGCGCCTGGGTGGCTCAGTCGGTTAAGCGGCCGACTTCGGCTCATGTCATGATCTCTCAGTTCGTGAGTTCGAGCCCCGCGTCGGGCTCTGTGCTGACAGCTCGGAGCCTGGAGCCTGTTTCGGATTCTGTGTCTCCTTCTCTCTGACCCTCCCCCGTTCATGCTCTGTCTCTCTCTGTCTCAAAAATAAATAGACGTTAAAAAAATTTTTTTTAAATAAATAAAAAAAAAAAAGGAAAGAAATGTGAGAAACTGCCAGGTCTGTATGTGTGTTGGTAGAGGGTCAGAGGAGGGAATTCAAAGATGGTTTACACTGGACCTAAAACCTGGAAGCTGAGTAGAATTTTGTCAAGGAGATTCTGCCAGGTAAATAAGTCACTTTGGGCAGACTGAATTAGGCCATAGCAGGAAATAGACATAGATTACTGATTCTAGAGTATAAAGGGTAGGAGATGAAACAAGAGAGGTAGACAGGGGCCACCTAAGTGGAGGAGTGATGTCATCACATTTCTATGTCAGGACAAATAGAAGTTTAAGATCAGGATTCAGGATTATTGATGTAGGGAGACAATTTGGGTGGTCCAGGCAAGAGATGACAATGTCTAGGCTTAAGGCAGGGTTAGGGAGGAAGTATTAGGGGAAATACATTAAAAAATTAGGAGGTTGGTTTAATGAGTTTTGGTATCTGGTGTGATGTGGGGAGGGAGAAAAGGGATGATTCAAGTTTCTTGTGTGTGTAATTGGGTGGTGCCATTCACAGAATAAGGTGGGGTATCCTTGAGTTTATACCTACTTGGCTATTGAATCTAGGCAGTAGAACTTGGGAAATAAATCTGAGCCAGGTATTAGGAGATATCAATATTTGATGGCTGTTAAAACCTTGGGTTGTGGATGTGCTCTCTTGAGAGTACCGTAATGTAAGGTTCCAGATTTAACCTCAGTGAATACCATTGGTTAACGAGTGGGTAGAGGATGCTGATGCCCCAGAGAGAGAGAATGAACAAGGGTTATCCGAAAAATAGGCAAGTTGTTGTTACTTGAAACCAAAGGAAGAGAGGTGTCAGATGCTTCTTGAAGCATGTCAGATGTTACTTGAAACCAAAGGAAGAGGGAGGTATCAGATGCTTCAGCGGTAGGTATGAAGTCGAGGACTGAGGAAAGACCTTTGGATTAAACATTTCAGAGGATCTTGCTGATTCTAGTGAAAACTGTTTTAGCAAAGAAGTGGTAGGGGAAAAACCCCAGATTATAGTGGATTGAGGAGTTTTGTGTGCTTTTTTAAGGTGGGTGACACTTGAGTATGTTTGGCAGAGGAGGCAAAGGAAAGAAGAGAAGGAGAGAGATATAAGTAAAAGGGGGTGGTTCATGAAGTGAGGTCTCAGAGGAATTCAAGGGACCCGTTAGGAATACGAGAAGTCAGGAGGAATTAACCTTGAGAAGAAAGACCAAGAGATACCCTCTACCTCTGAGAAGAGAGGGTGGATGCTGATTAAACACTCATAGGGTTTGTGGAGTATAAGAAATTGAAAGAGTGCAACTTGATGGCCCCTCATTGTTCTTTGAAGCCAAACAAGTTCTGAGATAAAAGCCTGAGGAAAGGAGGGAGTTGGGTAGGCCCCTGGGGACAGGAGCTAACATTTGGAAGAGCTGCTGAGGCAGAGGGAGCTGACCAGCAGAATGTAGAATTGCTGAGTGGTTGTGCGAGCTTGGAAACCATAAATTTGTAGTGGCGTCAGTCCAACATGATTGTTGTATTTCCTCCAGCAGAACTCAACAGCCCAGTTATGAAAACTCAAAAAATGTTGATTGAAACTGAATCTGGAGATTCTGTGAACCAAGGATGGCATAAGACAGCTATCAAATTCCATGAATTCAAATTTGTAGATTTCAGAGTAGACTGAATAATTCTGTGAATTCTAAAATTAACAAATGTTGTATCTTGGGTCCTAAGTAGACATAATTTGTTTTCCACTTAGTGTTTCCTATTCAGGAATATCCTCAGTTACTTAAGCACTGTGCATCATCACCACGCATACCACCCTCCTCCCCCACTCCCCCAAGGATGTGATCTTAATTCTAAGTCCAGTGCCTATTTTATACCTGGAAGTTTCCTTATTTCAGTCAGATCATTTCATCTGAGTATTAAAAATTTCTACATTGGTCATGTAAGAATAAGAGTTTATGTCTGGATGAGTGATGCCC
This sequence comes from Panthera leo, assembly GCF_018350215.1. Lineage (NCBI taxonomy): Eukaryota > Metazoa > Chordata > Mammalia > Carnivora > Felidae > Panthera > Panthera leo. The sequence goes on along the minus strand of NC_056679.1, from coordinate 168,066,046 downwards.
CTTGAAGGGAGTTAAATGCTTATTACCAAATGAATTAGTAAATCTAAGACACTTTTTACCTCAAAGTCTAGCTCTTATGTGGCCCTCTCCTTAAAATCTGTCTCAGGTTTTTCCCCCTTTTGGACAAATAACCTGATCTCCTCTACCTGCCTTTTCTTACAGCCTCTTTTCCATACCTTGTCCATACAGCAGTTGTCACAGAATTTCATGACTTTTTCTGTATATTTTTGAATTCCATGAATACAGGGACTGAGTCTTACTCATCTCTGTATTTATTTCCTGTGTCTCCTTATTGCCTGGCCCAAATTAGACACTGAATCAGCAGTAAGTAAATAATAAGTACATGAATAAAAAGTAATAATAAATGTATGAATAACTTATTACTTCTTCAGTATAAAAGCGATGAGTGAGAGAAAGGAAGAATAAAACTTTGTGATTCTAATTTCTTTCTACCTCTTTTCCCCACTGTAGTATCATCTGGTTTACCTGTGACCAATTCAAGAAGAGGTGTTTACTTATCTGTTTGATATCAGACCCAATTATTCTGGGCATTGGAATGGAGAAAAGCATAAAATCCATATACAATCCAAAAGCCCAAAGTCTTACCAAAGTTACCGATGGGCAAAAGAAAATTGAGAGTTGTAAATTTTCTCTTTTCTTTTCTATGCTTAAAGTTCTATAAATAATGCATATTTTGAACAAAGCCAATGAAAAATTAGCCAGACATATTAGGGAGAAAAAGAAAATGGGAAGAAGTAAAGGTTTTCTAAAAATGTCAGTAATCTTGAGGTTTGCAGTCTAAAACATATTCTCTTTGCTTGACCTTGTTTTGCTTATAAGACTGCCCCAATTAGCTTGAGTCTGTTTTTAAAATAACTTTGGACAAATTATTGAACAGTATTATCTTGCCAATAATCTTTTCCTTTTGATTTAGAATTTTTAAGTTATCTTGGTATCATAAAAGATGTTACTTCTGAAAACTATGGGAAGTTACAAAAAATAGGCACAAAAATTATAGAAAAATAAGGCAGCTTAAAATTCAAGTAGGAAGCAGTTATAAATAGTTTTAATAGCTCTGGGCTTTTGTCTTAGAAGTGTTGTACCCAGGGGCCTGGCTGGCTGTCAGTAAAGTACGCGACTCTTGATCTTGGGAACAGGAGTTTGAGCCCCATGTTGGGTAAAGAGATTACCTAAAAATAATCTCTTAAAAAAAAAAAGAGAAGTGTTACACCCATATCATCAATAGGCTTGGTATATATCTTGCCTTTTTTTTTTTTTTTTTTTACAGAAAAACTATAGAAAACAGAAGGTTTATTTACATAGTATTTAGGTATAGGCCCTTTTGACAAAGTGACATTCACTAATGGCATGAAGGCAATTTGATACCCCATTTTTTTGTTGTTGTTGTTGACTTGATATCCCATGGAAACTAATGACAATCTCTCTAAGGTTTTCTAATCTTTATTTTTTAAATTAAATTTACATTTTAATAAATAACCTGTTTTGTTTCATGTATGTGGGCAAATAATATAGTGTTAAAATTTCCATTATTGATGTTAGATTCTATGCTGGTATTTTTGTATATAGTGCATCTCTTAATAACTCATCTGATTTTCACTGGACCAAGAGTTAAATGTGATGCTCCTCTTTTTCCCATCATTTGAAGTTTTAGTTCAACAGATATACAAAATAAATGTATAAGTGGTCACGTTAGACTATTTATTATGAGGAAGAGGGGCACGGCTAAGATTCCTGTCCAGAAATTTTGGTTATCAAACTGACTTCATGACTTTCACTGCAAATAGATAATTTACAAGTGTAGTGCATTTTATGAAGCAGATAATTGTCAGGCAGTGATAAGCTGGAGGATAATTAAGTACTCTCGTCAGTGGGCAGTTATCATCTACGGCAGCTTTTTCAAAAGTGGCAATGCCACTTTACTCTCATGCCTGATTACTAGCAGGTGATCCAATCATGCTAGTTTTTAAAAACACAGAGGTTATTAGTGATGTTCCTGATTTTGTGAATGTGCGTGGTGGGGAGATAAGGAGCAACATGTCACAGTGTGGAGGCAAAGAGCAGGGAGGGGGCTTTTCCAAGTAATGCAAAAGAGTGAGCCGTGTCTGATCCTTGTACCCTCCCCCCCACCCCCCCAGCCTCAGGTTGCCAACACGTGCTATATATCATGCACAGATAACCAATTTCTACAGAGTTAGAATGAAATAAAGTACACTTAAAAGAGATCATACTGAATGTACACTGAGTTACATTTTAGGATTTTTCCCTATTTCACAATTAACATTATGATGTTCATCATAGAGGAAATGTATTTATCTCCTAGGAAATTCCAGTTGATGGCAACTTTTACAATTCTAAGGTTAATATCTAATTTCTGAGGACTCTGGTTTTTTTTTTTACTTTTTTTTTTTAATCTTTATTTTTGAGAGGGAGAGAGAGCGAGAGAGAGAGAGAGAGAGAGCACGCGAGTGGAGGAGGAACAGAGAGAGGGAGACACAGAATCCGAAGCAGGCTGCAGGCTCCAAGCTGTCAGCCCAGAGCCCGATGCGGGGCTCAAACTCACAAACTGTGAGCTGAAGTCGGATGCTTAACCGACTGAGCCACCCAGGCGCCCCCTGAGGGTTCTGGTTTTAAATCTTTTTGTCCTTTGCTTAAAAAACTGGATGATGTTATCTGATTATTGAAAAGTTTCTTAGAAATTAAAGTATATGTTACTATATATATACATATGGTACATGTATATGTATATGCATGTATGTTATATAGTAACATATATAAAATTTTAGGTTATAGCTTTAAAGTAATCAATACATTGAAGCTGGATTTCAAAATAATCTGGATTATTCCTGGATTCATTAACTTTTTTTGCTGTATTAAAAAAAACTAGAATAATCAAAACAGATTTTCAGGATAACTTAGAAACATGAGGTTCCTTCTGAGCTTAGACCACATACCTAATAATAATCACTTCTAGAAAATTCTGTAATTACCAAGCCCTCTTAAGTTTTCGCTAGGTTGGGCTCTCTGCACACTGCGAATTTATTATGATTTTCGATGTTTTTTTCCCCCCGAAGGATCAATTTTATATATTAGTGTGTGTGTGTGTGTGTGTGTGTGTGTATTTTTTTTTTTTATGTGAGCAGAGTGCTACCAAATTGTGTTTGCATGGATTGGCTACAGTACTTTTTATAGCCACTTCTTTGGCCATAGTCTTTCATTCTGTATTGCTCAAATGGGCAAGAAAAACTAGTTATGTCCACAGCCCCAAAGAAATACCATTGTTTAAACTTGATTATAGCATACCAAGAAACATGTTACTGAAATTTGCTATCACTATAACTTAGTGGTTATAACTTAGGTTTTGAATTTGATATTTGAATACTTAATTTTTTTACATGCAGCAAGCTTAAAATACATTAGCCCATTTTCCCTTTTGTGAGAATGAATGAAACTTATTCAGAGGAAATGAATGATTTAAGAAGCATTAATCAACCTGGGATGACCACTGGGTGTTGTATGCAAGCAATTTGACAATAAATTATATTTAAATAAATAAATAAATAAATAAAGTGACTAATTAAAAAAAAAAAAGAAACATTATTCAGTAGTAGTTTGACTTAGTTCTGGAGTTAAGTTTATAAATAGGTAAATTTAAGAGGTTTAACCTATCTGCAATATTTTTCTTTTTCATATATACGACACACATGTATACATATATTTTGAGGTGAAAACAAAATGTTTTCTTCAAAAGTAATCCTACTTATGCTGAAACAGAAACCATTGTTGCTCATTGATGATTCAAATACCCTTTATTCTCAAGGTGCCTACAAAGACCTACGTTGGAAGCATTGACAAGTAGATGCTGTAAGAGGATAAGGTGAATGTTTTACAACTTTACAATGTTTTGCCCCTTTCCTGCTGCCTCATAAAATATTCATCTAATTAATTAATTATTTTTTAAGGTGTTATTTTTAAGCAATCTATACAACCAACATGGGGCTTGAACTCATGACCCTGAGATCATGAGTTGCATGCCCCCCCGACTGAGGCAGCCAGGTGCCCCCAGATGCCACAATTAAGATAAAGATCCTTTTAGCCCCCTTTCTTCTCTGGTTTTGTCAAAATTCCATGTGTAACGTAAGTTCCTTACTGTTTAAATAGAAAGAAATTTTTACGAGTATAAAAATTGTGAAGGAGAATCGACAGTGGAGAATCTAGATTTGTTCATTTCACTACTGATGAGTATTTAAGGCATTAGTGAAGGACTGAATCTCTTACAAACATGGTTTGAATCTCAAGGGTATGTGAAGTTAACCAAGGCCATTTTCTCATCAAAATCCGGATGCTTGCATAATTCTTACCCTTTTGAATGTCAGGGTACTATTACCAGGAACAAAAGCAGCATACTATGAGTAAACTTCTCTTGACTCGTACCTTCAACCCTACTCCTTATTGAAACCATCCCCTTTAAACATGAAGGAGCTGTATCAAGGAGTGATTTATGGGGGTCTTAGCTCTTCTCAGAACCACCACCAGTTTTCTCCCTCTAAGAGCTATGCTGAATGAACAGATAAAAGCTTTGGGGCAGTTATGTGAACACACGGGTAAGATGGTTTCTGTGGATGTTCCTTCTCCCATCTGATTGACGCCACCCCCACCCCCCGGGTCCCTTCTCTAATGAAACTCTGAAGCTGCCATTAAAGACAATAGACTATATTAGATAGATGGTTGCTAACCTTTTTAACTCTCTGATCGCAAAGCATTTTCTTAGACGATAAGAAATAGCAGTAATATCTTCTACCTAAACATGGAATGACAAAAAAAATCATTTAGATGTTGTTGTGATTATTAAAATACAAACTCATTAAACACTTCACTAAGTTCCTAGCAGCTTTATTTGTCAATAAGGAAGAGAAAGAAAAGGACATGCAATGCAGGTTTAACATGCAACAGAATGGAGGGTAAGGAATCATGATCTGAGGATTTCTACAGAAGAAACTGCCAACCTGTGGGAGACTTTGGGAGCTAGGAGGCTGTTGGAATTAGGATTGGAAATCAGTGGATACATCCATATTTCACATGTCTTACACATATGTATGATTTTCAAATCGACTCCTTCATGGAGAACTTGCAGTATTTACTGTTGTCACATTGTTAGTCCCCTGTGGTGCCTCTGCATATACCGTGTGCTTTTCTTTTTCTTTTTCTTTTTCTTTTTTTGTGCTTTTCTTTTTTTCACTATCCTGTGCCAGACACTCCTTGGAAAGAGAACTCTGTTATTATCCCAGAAAGAGTGGCTACAGTTTGGTTACATGGTTTGAGGAAAAAAGCAGTTACATTTTTTATTTGTCATTTTCTGAAATTACATCTATCTGTTATTTTAAAACTTACGGGTAGATATACAAGTATGCCCCAGTTTAAGAAAAACTTGATATATTCAATTATAAACTTAAAAATGAGACAAAGTTAAGATGGGATTATTTTCATTATAGAATGATTTCTTAAAACAAAAAAGAAGAGTCACTCTTTGGATCCCCTGGTACATTTTCTATGTTTCTTACCACATATATATTCATATATTTGCTTTCAACTCAAATTTTGAGGGCTTTTTTTCCTTACATATAATTTCCCTCAGTGGATTATTATAGTCATATATAGCAAGTACTAAAGTTGTTTGCTATTGGACTGATCAAAAATTTGTTCTTTATTATTTTGTGCCATTTTTGAAGAAATTAAAGCTAGGTCTTTGGGCTTTTCCAAGTAATGATTATATATCTTCAAAACAGCTAATAAGGACAGCCAATGTTCAGCCTCACTTTACTTGTAGTGCTTAAATTTGTAGTATTGGAACAGTAGAAGTGATTTTAAAATACAAATTCTTCAAAGTATATTAGTAGGTATTAGTAGGGCAGTAGTAGTAGGGTATTACTGAGCACCTACTATGTTTTGGACTTCTGTTAAGCCTTTTACAGATGCCACCTCATTTGACTCTCATTTTAACTGGGAAGGAAAAGAGAGCATTTTAAATACATTCAAGATTTTCAACTGGTAAGAATAGATATAGAATCCAAGCTGAGATGTTTGACTACAAAGCCAAAATGTTTTTTAACTCCTTTCTTCTATCTTTTCTTTTCCTTCTTTTGATTTGCTACATACAGGCCACCCTTCTTTCCTTCCTTTCCTCTCACCCCCCCCCCCATTTTTTTCTTCTTCTCTTCCAACAAATCTCTGTATACTGTCTGGATTCCTGACACTGTGGTTGGCATGAGGAATTCAATGTGGCTTGCCCTTGGGGGGTTTAAAGTTCAGTCTCCAGAATGGGCTGCTCATTTGTACTCTGAATGAGTGAATGAAAAAATGAATGAATGGAGAAAACAAAATAGAACTTTAGATTTCTTTCATAACTCTGAATAGCTTATTATTGCTATTAGTAAATAAGACTAAATTGTCAGATAGAATTCAAATGCATAACCTATTAGGAAATATTTAAATTCATTGTACTAAAATCTCAATGGTGGCCACTTCCTCCAGGCATAGTATCATTTGGTGACCCCTCAAAGAAAAAGCTAAACTTAATATAAAAATTTTTAGATGTATGGGCAATCTGAAAGAGGATAGTTCAGAGAGGAAATAGTTTATGAGAGAAGGTTAAAATTTACCTTAAAAATTTCAGACTTTTTGGGGTGGGTTAAGCATCCAACCCTTGATTTCTGCTCAGGTTATGATCTCGCGGTTGGTGAGTTCCAACCCCCCATCGGGCTTTGTGCTGACAGTGTGGAACCTGCTTGAGATTCTCTCTTTCTCTGTCTCTCTCGTGCTCTCTCTTTCTTCCTCTCTCTCTCTCAAAAATAGATAAACGTTAAAATTTTTTTCAGAAATTTTTAATGTTTTCTTCTTTCATCCCTTTATTGGTAGTGGTTTTTAAATAGTAATCATAGTGCTTATGCAGTTTCACTGTTTGCCTCCATGTTACTGCAGGATCTTCTGAGTGATCATATTAATGACTAGATTGCTACCAGTTGTGCCTCTGAGTAGATACTTACTGCATTTTATGTAACCATTTCCATTTTCCTCTTTGAAGGAATAATTTATTTTATTATTTATTTCTTTTTTTCTTTTGAAGGTATTTATTTTATTTTTTGTAATTTAACTTGCTTTATTTATTTATTTTTTTAAATTTACATCCAAATTAGTTAGCATATAGTGCAACAATGATTTCAGGAGTAGATTCCTTAGTGCCCCTTACCCATTTAGCCCATCCCCCATCCCACAACCCCTCCAGTAACCCTCAGTTTATTCTCCATATTTATGAGTCTCTTCTGTTTTGTCCCCCTCCCTGTTTTTATATTCTTTTTGTTTCCCTTCCCTTATGTTCATCTGTTTTGTCTCTTAAAGTCCTCATATGAGTGAAGTCATATGATTTTTGTCTTTCTCTGACTGACTAATTTCACTTAGCATAATACCCTCCAGTTCCATCCATGTAGTTGCAAGTGGCAAAATTTCATTCTTTTTTATTGCCAAGTAATACTCCATTGTATATATATACCACATCTTCTTTATCCATTCATCCATCGATAGACATTTGGGCTTTTTCCCTACTTTGGCTGTTGTTGATAGTGCTGTTATAAACATGGGGGTGCATGTGTCCCTTCGAAACAGGGAAGTATCCCTGGATAAATGCCTAGTAGTGCAATTGCTGGGTTGTAGGGTAGTTCTATTTTTAGTTTTTTGAGGAACCTCCAAACTGTTTTCCAGAGTGACTGCACCAGCTTGTATTCCTAGGAATAATTTATTAAACTTATTTCTAGTTTTTCCCACTGCTTATAATACTGCAGGCAACCCCTTTATGGATATAACATTCCTTTCTCTTGGTTCCATGTTTATGTGGTGGGTTTGAGGTAAACTAATGCAGGATATCCAATTGGAGATGTTCTATTCACATTTGGGATTACAGAGTGTTGGTGAGATCTGGCTAAGTAAGCTTAAATGGTTTGTGGTGATGTTTACGCAGACTGTCCTGAGAATCAGAATACTTCTTGTTCTGTAAGACGATTGTTATTAGTTAAATGGCATGTTTGTTAAGAAGAGGTAATAATGAAGGTAAAGGTGTGTTGCAGATCATGGTTTACTTGAATGAAAGTCTACTGAAATGTAAACTTTTAAATTTGCCAATCAAATCAATTAGAAAATCCTTCTAGCAATTCTTAAAGAAAAAATATTATTTATACAAGTTTTGAATATTTGTTATAAACATAACATGTTATATAAAGCAAAAAAAAAGTGTATTCATTTATACAAAACACACCCAAATAGGGGGGTCTGACTGGCTCGGACCATAGAGCATATGACTCTTGATCTCTGGATTGTGAGTCCAAGCCCCATGTTGGGTGTAGAGTTTACATAAAAAAACAACACACACCCAAGTAATATTCCTAGGTAAAGTGTTCACTTTGGCCAATATCTGTTAATAGGCATAAATATTAGTGTATTAACTAATTAGGGTTTTCCATTAGTTTGTATTTAGCATTAATAACAGCTCAGAGATTTTAGTCTAATATGGTCATTGTTATCTGTATGTAAGAGATAACTTGAGTTTTCAGAGCTACATGTGAATTGTTCACATTTTTGCATTTCTTAAAGGGGACTACCTTCAGTCAAAGTTAATATAAAATAATTCTTTGGAGAAAACACATGATTATACTTCTAATAGAATACTAGTTTGAGTATGATTGTACATGTAAATTTGTGTGCCAATTTCTCTAAATAACTAAAAGGATTTTATGAAAAAAATCACTAAAATTCAGCCTTGACATTTATTGAGATAATTTTAGAAATTACAAGAGAAAACTAGAGGTTATAATGGAACCATAATTACAATAGCTATATGATAATTAGCATTCATAATTATAATAAATACTATAATAATTATTTCTGTCTTACTAACCAGTCCATGTTCTAAATTCCCTCTGTAGTAAGAATTTATATTTTGATGAAAATATGGTCTCTTGCTGCTCTGAGAATGTAAGAGAATTCACAGTGGTGATTAGCTTGTGAGGAGTATATTCTCTCTCCCACTTTTTTTCCTAATGGAATGTTTTATTAGGATTTTCCTTCAAAGGTGTGGATTCTCATTATTAAAACCAATAGTGCCCATGTAAGTGGTCTTTCTATGGAAGCATCTGCCTCACTACAATTTTAAATCATTTATAGTCATCCTATTAATGAGGACTCTGGGGGTCTCTTCATTTGTGATTTTGGTACCTGAATTCTTGGGCTGCTTGCAAATCTTTCACAAATCACACTTAGAGCAAAATATTATTACCAAACAGTCATGGACTTATTTATAATAGAATTCAGAACTTCCAATGGTGAATAGTCAAGGAAACACATTTATTATTTAAGATTCATTAGATGCTTAAGGAACCTTTTAATGTAACCAGGAAGTAATAATTTACTGGTGTCAGGAATAACTTGAACCAAGAAGTTTGTGTCAGAATAGACATAAAACAGGAGTAGATTTAAACCTGCAAAATTGTTCCTATTCCTGCTTGAAATACGTTATTTATTTCAGTAGCAGAGTCAAGAATTGCATAGAGATTTATATGGATAGTATGTCTCTTGAGTTTTGCTGTTTTTCTAAAATTTGAAGGTTTAGAAAGATTGCAAAATCTGGAATAATAAAAAATATTGCTTAGTCTATTTTCATTCTCAGAAACAGAATCTAAGTAAGAAATAAATGAAAAATGAGAACTGGAACTTAAAGTCAGTCTTTTAGGTGAGGTCATAACAATAGTGAGCTATTAATGAATTTGTAAGAACCATCCTAATCTCAGCACACCTGGCGAGTGTGGTCGTGGCCATCTTTGAGTGCATAAATTTCATTATGAAGTTAGAACACAACCGACAGTGAATGTAAAGTTTAAAAAAAAAAACAAGGTGGGATATTAAAACGGATTTTTTTTAATCCTTTAAACCCTAGAAGTTGATAAATATGCCTTTAAAAAGGCAGCAATAGAAAAGAATTGGTTTGGGAAATTTGCAGCATATAGAAAAAGAGACTTTATAAATTTAACCAGCTGGAGTAAAATCTTGAACAGATAGCCTTTTTTTCTTTTATCCATATAGATTGAATCCGTGTATAATATCAGCCCTTGGTATCCTATCCATAGGATTGACACATAATCATTTCAGTGTAGTTTTAAGGACCTCTCCCCAAATTATATTACTACTTGCAGATATTTATGAATATTTTTACTTTTTTTATTTTTTCTTTTTTTCTTTCCCATGCCCACCCACTAGGTGAGATATGTGATTTTTTTGTCAGTTTTAAGGTTTGCAACTCTTAGGTTAGAATGGCAAGTTCACATGTGTATATGAGAGAAAGAGAAATTTTCCTTTTCTCATTTATTTTCTATTCCAAGTCTCACTTTTGATGTCATGAAACCTTTTTAGTGTTTGTTTTCTCACCTATAATAAAAATTACATTTCAAAAATCAGTTATATTTATTATTATGTAAATGGTTATATAAAAACGTATGACACGGTCTGGATGGGAACATGAAAAATACAAATAATTTACATATAATTATCCTTCCTTTAAAACAAGTTTTCTTCTGTTAAAATATTATTTTAATAAACAAAATCATGAAATATAGAATTGTTTATATAGACTTACCAGAACTTGTATAAATTCTTACATTTATACTGGTTATTTTTATTAGATTATTAAGCATGTGTGATTAAAAGACATAGTTTATTTAGATAACAGACTGTGAAGCAGCCTGTTAAAAAAAAACCTCTCTGAAAAAAAAGGTAATTTAACATTATTTTAAATTTAAAGGATCTGAGTATATCAGCCAGTAATTATTTTCATTTATTTTGAAAAATTCTTGTTCTAGTCAGGCTTTAGAATAGATTTAGCCATCTACCATGGTAATGAATTACTGCTTTAAGGAATACTATTTGATATATTCTCAGGAGTTACGTAACTACCATGACATATTTTTACTCAGTAATTTTCATCTCAGTAGAGACATATTTAAATAAGTAATGTTATTCAAAACTGTTCGTGAAGTCTTTTGACTCCTTTTCACTGTTTAGAAAATATTAAGGTTAAAACTGCAAAGTGATTGAAGCTAAATGGGAGCCTACTTTGATTATAAAGGAAAATGATATTCAATTAGACAATTTCATACCTGTGAGACTTTTCAACAGATAGTGGTAGGTTGTCTATTTTAAGAGCATAAATCAGACTGCAAATGGATTCCTTGGAAATATGTATGCAACCCTGCTCGAAGATGCATCCCCTTAATTTACAATACTGTCATCCTGTGACTGACAACTAGTGAATACATTGCATTGATTTCATAATACCTGACACCCTATACAACTGCAGAACAAATTGGTAAAATCCTACTTTGTGAAAAGATGGTGCTAAAAGAGCCTTTCTTTTGGTTTTCTCTTTCTTAACTCATGTGCTCCGTCAGGAGGTAATATAGGTAGATTGATTGCTTACAGTTGAAAGAAAATACTTAAATTCAGATTTTCTGCTAACAATAATCAAGACTTGAGAGCATTTTTAAGTCAATCTATTTGATGCAATTCTCTGGGAATGCAATTTTCAGTAGCAATTGGTATCACATCTACTTAAAAATCACATCAACCAGAAAATTCCATTTAAATAGCTAGATGGGGAAATGAATTTCTACATACTGTGAACATAAATGTAATAATTGAACTTGGTTTAGCTTGTTTTTATATTGCAGATATTTAAATATCCAGATGTTCCTGCTGAAATTATATATCATATTGAAAAGTTTATTTTCCTTACAGTTGGCATTATCTGCAGAAATTATACATTGGTAGCTGTACTCCCCGGCGTATCCCAGTTGCATTCTTTAGCTAGTGTTGTGCGATCTATATCTCATTAAAATTTTAAAGTGCTTGAAAAAAATTGTGCTATGGATCTTCACATAATTTTTAACTGTGCTTTGTAGACCCTTGTTGGTTTTGGTATTTTAATCAGCTATCATGACAGGACATCAGAAGTGCTGAATTAAAGGAAGTTTTCTTGGCTGTTGTTTTTATCATCGAGTTTGCGTGTGCCACAGGGCAAGGCATAATAAGGTGATAAGTTATTGTCGGTATCTTAACCCTTTCACTTGTCATCTGTTTCATAGCCTTCTTTCTTACTGTAATAGCATTTTTAATATTGAAGCTGGGCCAGGCTCAATGACTAAGGTATCCCCAGTAGCACTACTGACTGTTAATGTTAGAGGAAACAATACCAGAAATGAAGAGCATAAAACATTGACCTTCATCACAGGAGAAATCCAAGGAAAGCAGAGTTATGACGGCAATGATTGAATTTTCTGGTTAATGGAAGGTTATGGAGGAATTCTTAATACTTGATAAGTAGAAAAAGCAGAAAAACAAATTGTTTCATAAAAACTCACAACTCTAATTAAAAAACCTTATGTGGGCTTGTTATCCAAACATTTTTCAGTGTTTCAGTGAATTTTCCACATAGCGTATTTAAAAATCAACTTTTACTTGATGCTTGTTTTTTAGTAGTTTGATTTAATTAAAAGAAATTGGTATTAGGGAAGAAGTTTTTTTTTTTTTTTAATGCTGAAAACTGTGATCTCTAGTTCATAGTTCTAGTTCTAGTACATAGAGTTCTAGTACATAGAGTTGTTTGAAGCAGAATTTTAAAAATATATTGAAGGTTTTTTTGTTGTTGTTGGAAAAATGGCCTGCTATAGAATTTCCTCCTTCCTAGTTTTTTATGTTTTTAAGCACCTCTTCTCATCATCTAACACTAAAGCACCTCCCTTTCTCCAGGGGAACAAATGTGTGTCAATAACCTTTGAAACTTAAAGTCCTATTAGTTATGCTGACTCTGCAGCTCACTTATATGAGTGGAGGGAGCAGTGATGGCAGTTTTGAAAAGGGAATCAAGATGCATGACCCCCTGGAGCTGCACAGCTTTTCGACACTGTTTTCCTTCCTATCATGTTTTGGACAGGACAATGACAGCAGTTTGGTATTCATCACCATTGTAGTTGAGTATCAGAATTTGACACTGTGGTCTCACCATTGCCTCACTTGTTCTATCGTGAGGATGATAGGCAATTTGAAAGCTCCTTCTACAAAGACATACCTATCTGAATCTTCCAAATCTGTAATTATATTTAGACAAAAATGACTTTTTAAATTTCCAATTGATCTCTTTCTTCTTATTCCTATTGGCACAAGCCAAACCACCACCACCACAAAGCACAATATAGAGAAGCAAAGACAATATTGAAATTGTATTCATTTGAGGATTTTAGATACCTAAAGGCTTCTGGTGGCTTTAAATAGAATCTGTCTGATGATGTTTGTAATACTGTCTTCACTGACCACAGAGATGTTTTCTTCTCTTCTTTGACCCTCAATGACTCTTTTCCCCACAAATGTGTCTTTCAGTGAACTAAAGAATAAACCAAACCTGGTTATCTAAAATGTGCCTTGTAAAGTCAGCAAGTATTTTCATCTGCCCCTTCTTTGAGAAAATAGGCCTTTAGCTGACCCATACTGCATGTTTGCTCTAAGAATCAATGATACACACACACACGCGTGCGCACGTGCGCACGCGTGTGTGTGTGTGTAAAACAAATTATAACTATGATAAAAATACAAACTGGCAGTTTCTCATAGGGTCTTAACTGTCTAGAATGTTAATAAACTCATTTTTAATCTGAAGTAAAAATAGTCTGATTTGAATTATGAAAATTTCAGGTTTAGTACTTTAGCAGATAAATTGAAAAAAAACACTTCATGGTTTAACAAAAGAAACTGAATCTTAAATGAAAAGAGAGAGAAGTGAGTAAACCTTAGCTAATTTTACCTACAAAACCTCGAAATAGTTTTTAAGAAAATGTGCCCTTGGGCTGATATCTCAAATGCCAGGTTCTAGGCGAGGGCCCAATTTTTTTTTTCTTACCTGATTTTTAAACTGATCAAATTAGAGGCTAAATTATGCTCTCTATTTTAGTTAAGCCATGTGCTATTAGCAGGGAACCTAGGTCTATCTCTGGTCGACAGCTGACCAGAAACTACTTGCCTCTGCATCTCTCATAACTGCACATGATTGCTCTAGAGAAAACTCTCAAAAGCTCCATTCCATCAGAGCAATCTAAAATTAAGGAGTTGAGAAATAGAATTTTTACACTTGTGGGCTTTCAGAATTTTTGTTGACTCTTTGGGCCCTTTGGACTATGAGAATATACAGGTGTTGTGTTTCACTTGGTTACATTTCTCAGGAAAATAGAAGAACATGTATAGCTAAGGAAAGGTTTTCTAGTTGCTTCTGGGGTTTGGATATTATTTGAATGACAATAGCAGAAATTCATCTAACTTAGAAAGAATCCCCTCACTCCCCTACACAAACTGTAAAATAGTTCTAGTAACGCCATAAAAATTATATGCAAATGTCTGCCAAAATATCCATTAACATAGCCTACCAAAGCTATCACTGTTGATAAACTACCTGCCATTTTTAAAAGGTTTCATAGAATTCCATTAGCTAACCGCCCCCCCCCTCAAAGATTCCTATAGTTACTCATAGATATAAATTTTGAATATCTCATTCAGGAAGTTCTTACTTCTGTCTAACTTATATTCTAATTGATGTTAGGTCTTACTCATTTTGTTCAGTTTTGACCCTGATCTGATTTTATTGATTTTTCTGGAACTTTCATGAAACTTTCAAATTTGTCTAGTTTATTTTTATTTACATTTATCTTGTTGTCTCTGTGAATAGTATGTGCAGAAACGCAGGAATGTCTCCGGTGATTACAATCCCTTCTTTATGTTGCATTAATTTCTTTTCTTGTATGTTCCATAGATATCTATATCTGTGATTTTAATTGCATTCCTTTTTAAAAGTAAAATGCAGGATTTTGTGGCTTCTAGTACCTTGATAACAAGGAAAAATATTATTAACCAGGTATCCAACCCATAGCCCTTTTCGTTGGGTAATTAGATAATTTCAGGTATGGTTTAGTTGGACATGGAGTTTTCTACTTTGGATATTACCCTAGTCGTTTTACTTTCTCAAAAAGAGGATATTTGATTGCAGTTAAATTGTGAAGTTCTAAAGCTATGTTAGCTAAATTTTTTACTATGTCAGCAAGCAGAATATTGTTTGCACTTCTTTGCTTTTTAAATGCTGCTCAGGGAGCTGCGTAAGTTATAATTGATGCACAGAAGAGATTTCGAATTTTATATGCCTATAAATTGGCACTGCTACATAGACTAGAAAGATGAGATTGGAGAAGTTATTTTCCCGTGAGAATGATACAAATTACTGTCAAACTGTTTATGCTTGCTGTAAAAATATTTTCGATGTACAGGTATTTGCTTACTAGCTGGGTAGCACTCTTATTAAAGTAGAATAACATTTTAAGCCAAAGTGAAATGTTTTCAGTAGTATTGTATATTTTTGTAATAGGCCAATTTAGTCATTTCAGGGCTTAAATACCTATAATTATGTTTGTTCTTTAAAACGCTGATAAATTTGCTTAAATTTGAAGTTTAAAAAATTTAAGGTACCATAGAGTTTATCTGGTCCAGCCTTTTTATCTTCCGTAGGAAGAAACTGAGGCCTAAGGAGTTAAGGAATATATGCCAAGGTCAGAGACCTAGAAATTTGCATGAATGAAACTAAAATTAAATTTTCTTTCATTACTTACTTTGGTTCTTTTCCGACCTACTTCCTACCTTAGGAAATTGCTATGCTTAGTATATGTTTATTCCAGGAATATGAATGCCTCTTCTTCTTATCAGCTTAATTTAACCTCCAGATGACCTGAAATTTGCAGTGGTTTAGATGAATTTGTAGAACTTACTTGAAGTTGGGTAAAACTTTAAAACCATAGAACAAAGTAAGCACAGGCAAATCCACTGTTTATCTCACCTTGTCAAGGCAGTTTAGTAATGTCGACAACGGGAGTGTGATTTTTTTTTTTACCCCAAATAAATTGGCAGTCACTGACTCAAACTTAGTACATCCTTTAATATAATCTCAAAAAGAATACTAGCAGGTAGGTGCTGTGTCATTGGGACTCAGGCGAGAAACTTACAGCCTGAGGTTACATAGGAAATTGCAATTCTTCATTTTGTGAGTGGCTTCTCCTAATAATAATGTGATGTGTTTTGTATATGAAGATATTGATTTTGACTGACCATTTCAGAGTGTAGTTTCTTGATTTTGCTTCCCCTTTACCCATGAGCAGAATCTAGGAAATCTCATGCTTTGCAGTATTTTTTTTCTCTATTGGTATATAGAAGAGACATGGGAATAGGGAGCATCAGCTAATGAAAGGCGACAACGAGGCGACAGTTTGAGGAGTGTTGAAATAGGATGAAAACTAGGCTTTGCTTTCACTCAGACAGCTATTTTTTTTTCTTTCATTCTGGAAAGTAAGCTCTAAGGGAAAGACTTCATGATATGTCTCTACTAAGAATTCAATAATACAAAAACACCAGGATGTAATTTGTTTACCTTAAAGTTATCAAATGGAAATGTACACATAGTAGCAGAATGTATCTATGCCCACAGTGATATTGAAGATTTATCTTTAGGAATTGGCGTGCATACTTAATTGCTAATCTTTAGGTAGCATCCTTCGATTACTTTAAGAGTTGCTTGAAGTTGCTTGATGTTACTTTTCAGAGCTTTGCCTGTGGAGAGGAGAATAAAGAGGTGAGGCTGAGGGAAATTAACAGGCTAATGCACTTCTCCTTAGAGAAAGCTATATTAAAAATAGAGATACTTGAGTAATTCCTACAGAATCTTGACTTTCCTGTGGAAGATTTTGCCAAAACTGTGTGGTGGCGATTAAAAAAAGAAAAAGGCAAAAAGCTCAACCAAGTACATATGTGTACAAAGCAGCATCACCACAAAAACACCCTTTTCCTAAAAGATCCAGCATGGTAAAGTAGGAAATCTATGCAGCTAAGGAATAAGGAGTAAAAATCAGGCTAGAGATGAGAAATAATAATGTTTGCATCCCTCAGCCCAGGTTAAGGTCGTGTGTTGGCCGTATCAAAAGCAGATGCTCTCGTGAACTAAATGTTGGACTATTGAATGTGTGAGCCCCACCAATAATCAGGGGGTAACCGTGGGAGCATGCTGTCTTCTTGCACATACTTTTCTGAAATGCCGTAGGAATGAGAACACACCACGGGAAGAAGCCGGGCAATGCTGTCTGAGCAGCTCCTCGTGGGCATTTTCTGTAAAGCCTTTTGCTGACAAATAATGCAGCAGACACTATTGAGAGTCATTTGCGTTTGCCTCACTGACTTTGAGTATATGTTACTCAAAGGCCTTGTTTCTGTAGGAATACAAAATTGGCATATAGTTCTAAAGTCCTATAATGTTGATTTTTTAGTTTTAGATATTTGTCCTTAGAGGTTATTTGTTTCTTGCCTCCTGTATGTGTGTACCTCCTGTTTGTGGTAATAAAGGTTAGGTCCACATTTTAAGGGCAATTCATTAGTGGAATTATTAGAAGATATTACACATATTTAACTTTACATATTCTAACAATGTACTTAATTTATGATACCTTCCCCCAAAATTAAAATCATTGCTTTGTGAAATACAGCATAGTGATTTATATTATGAACTCAGGAGCCAGACTGTCTGAACTTAAATACCGGCTCTGTTATTTATTAGCTTTGTGACTTATTAACAAATTACTTAACCTCTGTGTGCTTCAGTTTCCTCATGTTTAAAATGGAGGAAATGATGGCATATACTTCATAGGATTTTTATGAGGACCAAATATATATATTTATGCATGTACATGTGTATGAATATGCATATGCATATATATGTATTATATATAACTTGGTATTTTATTTTATGTTATACAAATTATATAAAAAATTATATATAGCATAGATACTACTTATCCGGTACATAATAAGTTCTTCATAAGAGTTTGCTGTTGCTATTGTTGGTATTTTCATTCTGAAGGCCCAATATAGTGTCAACATTTGGCTTGTAATTTAGAAAATAGTATTTTAATACTTTCACAGATGTTTTTACTATTTATTAATTTGATTCCACTCTCTTCCAGTGCATGGAATTAAAGTATTACTTATCCAAAATAATTTAAAATGTTTAGGCTGAATTATCATAATACCAAGTGTAGTAGTAATAAAGTGTTACTTTTCAGGGACTTTAAAAATAACATGAAGAAAACATTTAAATTGTAACCACATTTTTGTATGCATTAGATTTATGTAGCCTTTTCCTTTTGTATAATGAACAGCTATACATTAAAATATGCATAGCCCCATTCATATGAGTTAGAAATATTTCTTTTCTTCTTTTCTGTTTTTGTCAAGCCTTTGTTTATGTGGAGAGTATACATGTGTGTCTATCTATTATCACTTTATATATTCCATTGCCAAAAAAACATTAAAATTTTATTAATGTTGTAGCCTATTTATTTGGAAAGTATGTAAAGTGACAGACTAAATCTGAAACCCCTTTATCCTTTTGAGCTTTTGACTAATATAAAGAACATAATAATCATGGTGGTAAGGATAGACCCATTCAATCAACAAGTTAAAATTTGAACTATTCTAGGCTGTAGGATACATCAGTGAAAGTTTTGGGTCAGAATTAAACTAACACATTTTTTTTCTCATGGTCATAATTATTGATAACATCCAGATACATATTCAGGTCACTGAGTTCTTCTTTACCTGTGTTATGTAGTTCAAATGATTTTTTATTCTCTTCCATAAAATACCTTAGATATTGTACACAGTATCTCTTACAAAGGGGAGATTAACTACAATGGGATTGTTCATAGAACTTCCATCTTGACATGAGCCACTGTTTTCATCAAGTTTGAATAAGTGGTCCCTGCTACCTGATTTAAAATAGTTTTATTTAGCCCGTGGACCATCCTCTTTGTTCCAGTAGGCCCAGGAGCTGGGATTGGGGAATTTTCGGCCCCACAGGGAATTTGTGTTCCTCCTAGTAAAGATAAGTTACTTCTCTCAAGTCAATTTCTCTTTAGCACCTTGCTTTTGGAATGGGATGAAGGGTAGATGAATGTTAATTGTAAAGGCAACACGAATAGCACAAATGCAGCATATGTTAACACTATAGCATTTCAATGGTGAATGCACCATATGGAGCAAGGCTAATGCCAGGGCCTGATCAGGCAGTGCCCTGGAGCCAGTGGATGGCTCATCAGATACCACTATTTCCATGGCCACCTTCTCTATTTTGTAAAGTTCTATACCACGGAAATCTACACAGGGTAATCTTTTTAAAATCTGGTTCTCTGGAATTATTTGAAAATGTAGAGAAATGATCAGGAATTGCTGTTCTTGTTATGATGTAAGGGGACAAATAAATATCAAAATGAGTCGATCATGCTTGCCTGTATTCTCATTACACAGAAACTTCTGCAAAATATCTAATGCGTGTTAACAAGTTACTATACAGCCAACTCCTCATTAGAGTACTAGATGTACTTATTTAATTTTCTGGCAAAAATATGAATGCTACAATTTTATTAATCCTTAAGGTCTACATTCCAGAACTTTCTTCATTGAGTTTTGGAGAGATGGAAAACACATTCTTTCCAAAGTTGAGGCTCCTGATTTTCACAGTGTTAACAATGGGCCCTATTATGCTGCTTCCAACTGAGCAAGGCTAGGAAGAACTTCACAGCTGGCTGGGCACCTGACATGCCCAAGGCAGGTACTCTGACCTGCTCATATAGCCCTGGTTCCTCCTGGGGAGAATAGCAGTTTCCATTCCCTGAAGTGCCTAATTTATTCCAGGCTATGAATAGAATGAGCTTGTTGACTTGGGACTAGTGGCATTCCCCTTGCACAACCTCAGGACATGATTATCCATGCCAGGGTCAGGTGGGAGCTTCCCATCTGACCCTGCGCAGTCCTCACCCTGAGCACTTAACAAGAGTGATAAGAGGCTATGGGAATGTCACATTCTTTCACATTTATTTGTGTTTTTAATAAGGTACGGACATCTTTTGCTTTTATCTGAGCCTGACTTTATAGTAACTTGATTAACAAAAGGGATGTTAACCCAGTGAGTTGTTAGATGAACGATATTAATACATGAAAATCATAATTCTGGAATATTGCCTTTTAGAACACATGTGTTCTTTGAGTTTATAATGTATGCAGAGCACTATACTAGGTTCTATCTGCGACAACAAAAATATAACAGGAAAAAATGTTTCTGTTCCTGAGGCAAGAAAAACCTAGAGATACGGAGAAATTGAGAAATGAATGGAAGAAAAGATATGAATGAATCAAATCGTACATACTGTGATCTAACCAAATACCTAAGTTATATTTAAACACAAAGGACACATCACAGAGAGAAGGTAGCTAGGAAAGGTTTCTTGTAGATAGTAAATTGTACTAGAAGTCCTAGAATATTTCAGTAGGGTCCAAAAGAATGGAAGGCTAGCTGCCATGAGTAGTTTTTGGCCGGTAGGGTAAATTGTGTCTTCTTAGCTGGAGCTGCATCTCTCCTAAGAGTAACTTCTACTTAGTGGTTGTTCAGTAAACATTTGTTGAATTGAATCAGTTTTCTCCTTAAGGGAAGAGAGACTGAGGTCTCTGACACTGTCAGCAGAGTCAGCACAGGACCTCCAGATTCTCATATCCTTCAGGCATAAGGATTTCTGACCAAGAGAGACCCACATGAAAACTAAGGTATTTGAAACTTTAGTATATTTTGTGCTTTAGTTGTAGAAGACAGAAGGAGACATTTACAATTTATTATTGGCCAGGAAAAGAAAAGAAAAGAGAAGGGAGGGGAAAGGACTAGAAGGGAAGGAAAGAAAATCAGTTGAGGGAATAGATGGAGGATGGGAGATAAGGATTTCTGCTCGAGTTTTGAAGAGGGTTATTAGAACAAGGCAAAGAAGGAAATGATCACATTGCAAACTTAGGATTTTAAAAACTTATTTTAGAGATACTGACTCAATGTAGGTAGTGTACTAGATAATTAAAAACATATTTTAAATACCTAGAAAGTAATCCATGCCACCTCAGTCTTAGTGGGCAAGGCAGCGATGTAAAGCAAATAATTGCAGCAGTTTGAAATGAGTGCCTTTTACATATTTGAATAAAGTGCAGTGAATTAGCCCAGACTGGGAAGTATGCAAAGGGCAGGGGAGGCTCCCTGAGGAGGAGACATTTCACTTGAGTCTTAATGAATGAGGTAGGAGTTTTTTGGAAGAAGGAATAATAGTAAGGGCACTCCAAACAGAGAAAGCCTCATGTGAAAACATTTAGAGATTTGGAGGGACATGGCAGATACTAGGGAGTGTAAGAAGTTGCAAGTGTCTAGAACACAGGGTTACGTGTGGCGGTCATAATGAGAGGGAAGTCTAAGTAGGTAAACAGGAGACAGAGCATGAGGGATAGTGGTATCATACTGAGAATTTAAAAAATTATTGTGTATAGATTATGGGGAGGCATTGAATGTTTTGTACCAAAAAGCCAAAGAGTTATATAAAGTAGATTAGAGGGCAGTCAGAAGCAGGGAGACGTGATAGAAGACTATCGCCGAGGTCCAGGAGAAATTGTGGACATCCTGAACATCAGTAGTAAAAAGCAGAATGGAAAGGAAAGGATAAATTTGAGAGTCATTACGAGTGTTCCAAGTCTTAGTGATATGAAGGCTTGAAGGACTAGAGATGTCCCTTAGGAATACCTAAAAAGTTTCATCCCAATCCAAAGATGGAAGTCAAACTGAAGATAAAGATTTTGAAGCCACCAGGATGTAGATGATAGTGAAAATCATGCATATGGATGGGGCTTAAAGAAAAGAGAAGGCTCGTGTATAATACTCAGGAAAGCACAAACACTGGTTGTGGACCCTGACAATAAATATATGAACATTATCCCATTTCATTAAGGCAACCTACCTGCCAACTGTTGTGTGATAGTACCAAATAATGGAAACCTTGATCTCCTATAACTGCTCTTTGATTCCTTATGGTTCCAGTATTCTGACAAAGAAGAATCCTTGAAGGAGTTTTTCACAACTATCTAGTATAGGGTTTCCCAAACTCTGTTCCGTGGAGCACCTTCTGCAATTCTGCAAGATGTTAAAATGCATTAAATGAACTTTCACGTTGAAAAAAGCAAAAGTGAAACATTACTTTATTCCAGGACTTCTTAAAACCTTTAAGAATGTACACTAGAAATTTCTAGGGGAAGGGAGGCAGTTGATAGCTTCTTCCTGAGCTTCTCTTTCTTTTTTTAAAAAATGTTTATTTTTGAGAGAGAGATAGAGTGTGAGTGGGGGAGGGGGCACAGAGAGAGGGAGACACAGAATTTGAAGCAGGCTCTAGGCTCTGAGCTGTCAGCACAGAGACTAACACGGGGCTTGAACCCACAAACTGTGAGATCATGACCTGAGCTGCAGACACTTAACCAACTGAGCCACTCAGGTGCCCCCTGAGCTTTTCTCATTTTAAGCAACAGGCCTTTCTCCTCATGCATTAAGTATTGATATCTCAAGGTATTGAAAAAAATGCTTATCGCTTGATTGGGGAAATTAATGTCATTCATACAGTCATTTGGGCTTTTAATCTTTGAGAGTCTCTTATATTTGAAAGGAAAACTCATATTCCTTGCATTTTTAATTATTATTCATTTTTTTAAAGTTTGAAATCTTAAACCTAAGTTTTATAAGCCTTTAAGCTCAATTTAAACATCTTGTCATTTTAGGGGTGCCTGGGTGGCTCAGTCAGTTAAGCGTCTGACTTTGGCTCAGGTCATGATCTCCGTGGTCCATGAGTTCAAGCCCCTGTGTCGGTCTCTGTGCTGATAGCTCAGAGGCTGGAGCCTGCTTCGGATTCTGTATCTCCCTCTCTCTCTGCCCCTTCCCCCACTCACACTCTGTCTCTCTGTCTCTGTCTCTGTCTCTCAAAAATAAATAAACATTAAAATTTTTTTTAATCTTGTCATTTTAAAATTTAGTAATTTTAGGGGTGCCTACCTGGCTCACTTGGAAGAGCTTATGACTCTTGATCTCGGGGTCATGAGTTCAAACCCCACGTTGGGTATAGAGCTACTTAAATAAATAAGACTTACTAAAAAAAAAATAAAACTTAGTAATTTTAGTTTAGATTTAAATACTCACTTTCATGTGTTCCTTGATTAATGATCAATTAATTAGCTTATAAGTTTGACAAATTCTAAACACTTTACACCATTTTTAAACTTGATTAATTAAATTCCTGTAAACATTTCAAACTTTAACCTCTAATATACTTAATTTTCTCAAGCATTTTAAACTTCTAGCAAGATAGCCTTAGAGATCTTCCAGAAATCTTCCTGAGCCCTTAAATACAATTTACAAATTGAAAGCTTAACATATATGTCAGTCAATTAGTTTTTCAAACACTGTGTATAAGCTTAGTCAAACTATCCTTAAATATCTCTAATGAAAATCTCAAGTTTACCATTAGTCAACTTCTCTTAAGTATTTTAAATAAAAGTCGCAAGCCTAAAATGACAGCTTTCCTAAGATGTCAGAATCCCTTAAATGTTTCAGACACCCTAACTATCAAACAAAACATTCCTAACCCTAACAAAAGTATGATTTTTAAAATTGTTTTGATCTACCTCATGATTTTTGTATGTGTCCTTTCTCTTTTTGGGGTTGTAGAGTCACATACATGATGAAATATGTGAAAGAGTAAGTGTCCCAGCCTTGCTGAAGCTAAGGATTCAGGGTTGTTGGCCTAACTGGAAATGAAAAACCTGGGTGTTCATTGCAGGATGGATCTCTCTAAGCTGCTTGAACAGAGTGATGAGATTTTTTTGTGCCCATAACTTCTTCTGTAGAATGGCGTTATGCATCCTTCATCCCTTATTCTTTATTTTAACCTCTTCTACTGTTGTTAATTACCTAGTTGAATTGCTGATATTCTTTACCCCCTTGTGGCTTGCTGGTAGTCTCTCATGATCTGGCTTAGTTCTCACTTACTTCCTATTTTGCTTCCCCATCTTTCTCATAGAGCTGCCTTCTGGAGTCATTTTATTGCTCTCCGGCTGCAGGCCTTCCCACCTCCCACACTGTGTGCTTCCTTGACTTTAGGACTTCTCTTTCTTCTTTCTGTTTTCTTTCTGGTTCACTACATTCCTTCAAAGGAGATTTTATTCACAGTCCTCTTTATTTCAAAATTTTTGTTCTATCTTTTTTCAAGCCAGGACCATTTTAGTAAAATTTCTAAACAAACCGATGTTTGTTTGTTTGTTTATTTTTAAAATATAATTTATTGTCAAATTGGTTTCCATACAACACCCAGTGCTCATCCCAACAGGTGCCCTCCTCAATGCCCATCATCCACTTTCCCCTCTCTCCCATCCCCCATCAACCCTCAGTTTGTTCTCAGTATTTAAGAGTCTCTTATGGTTTGCCTCCTTCCCTCTCTGTAACTTTTCTTCCCCCTCTGTAACTCCCCCCCCCCCCGCCGTGGTCGTCTGTTAAGTTTCTCAGGGTCCAGACATGAGTGAAAACATATGGTATCTGTGTTTCTCTGTCTGACTTATTTATTTCACTTAGCATAATACTCTCCAGTTCCATCCACGTTGCTACAAATGGCTAGATTTCATTTTTTCTCATTGCCAAGTAGTATTCCACTGTATATATAAACCACATCTTCTTTATCCATTTGTCAGTTGGTAGACATGTAGGCTCTTTCCATAATTTGGCTATTATTGAAAGTGCTGCTATAAACATTGGGGTACAAGTGCCCCTATGCATCAGCACTCCTGTATCCCTTGAGTAAATTCCTAGCAGTGCTATTGCTGGGTCATAGGGCGGATCTATTTTTAGTTTTTTGAGGAACCTCCACACTGTTTTCCAGAGCGATTCCACCAGTTTGCATTCCCACCAACAGTGCAAGAGGGTTCCCATTTCTTTACATCCTCGCCAGCATCTATAGTCCCCTGATTTGTTCATTTTAGCCACTCTGACCAGCATGAGGTGGTATCTCGGTGTGGTTTTGATTTGTATTTCCATGATGAGGAGTGACATTGAGCATCTTTTCATGTGCCTGTTGGCCATCTGGATGTCTTCTTTAGAGAAATGTTTTCTGCCCATTTCTTCACTGGATTATTTGTTTTTTGGGTGTGGAGTTTGGTGAGTTCTTTATAGATTTTGGATACTAGCCCTTTATCCGATATGTCATTTGTCAGTTGCATTTTTATACACCAATAATGAAGCAACAGAAAGAGAAATAAAAAAACTGATCCCATTCACAATTGCACCAAGAATCATAAAATACCTAGGAATAAATCTAACCAAAGATGTAAAAGATCTGTATGCTGCAAACTATAGAAAGCTTATGAAGGAAATTGAAGAAGATACAAAGAAATGGAAAAACATTCCATGTTCATGGATTGGAAGAATAAATATTGTTAAAATGTCACTACCCAAAACAATCTACACATTCAGTGCAATCCAAATCAAAATTGCACCAGCATTCTTCTCAAAGCTAGAACAAGCAATCCTAAAATTTGTATGGAACCACAAAAGACCCCGAACAGCCAAAGTAATATTGAAGAAGAAAACCAAAGCGGGAGTCATCACAATCCCAGACTTTAGCCTCTACTACAAAGCTGTAATCATCAGTGCAGTGTGGTATTGGCACAAAAACAGATACATAGACCAATGGAATAGAATAGAGACTCTAGAATTGGACCCACAAATGGATGGCCAACTAATCTTTGACAAAGCAGGAAAGAATATCCAATGGAAAAAAGACAGTCTCTTTAACAAATGGTGCTGGGAGAACTGGACAGCAACATGGAGAAGGTTGAAACTAGACCACTTTCGTACACCACTCATAAAAATAAACTCAAAATGGATGAAGGATCTGAATGTGAGACACAAAACCATCAAAACCCTAGAGGAGAAAGCAGGAAAAAACCTTCTGACCTCAGCCATGGCAATTTCTTCCTCGACACATCTCTAAAGGCAAGGGAATTAAAAAGCAAAAATGAACTATTGACACCTCATCAAGATAAAAGCTTCTGTACTGCAAAGGAAACAATCAACAAAACTAAAAGGCAACCAATGGAATGGGAAAAGATATTTGTAAACCTGTGTTTATATGGCTCAAAAACAAACAAAAAACAGTCATGGAAAGTGGCCAAACTGTGTTATGTTATTTAATTTCAGTGTGATTGTGTTTATTTTAATCCCTTTGAGCCTTGGTCATGTCAGCTTTTTTTTTTTTTTTTAAATGTTTATTCTTGAGACAGAGACAAAGCATGAGCAGCGGAGGGGCAGAGAGAGAGTGAGGGAGACAGAATCCGAAACAGGCTCCAGGCTCTGAGCTGTTGGCACAGAGCCCAATGCAGGGCTCAAACTCATCAACTGCGAGATCATGACCTGAACCAAAGTCAGACCCTCATCCCACTGAGCCACCCAGGTGCCCCTCATGTCAGCTTTTTAAACTTTTTAAACTTAGTCTTACCTGACTGAGGACAGGGTCCAAGTGAGGCAGTATTTTGGATTTTTTTTCTTTCATTTCCTTTTTTTAATTTTTTTTTTGAGGGGGGGGGCAGAGAGAAAAAGGGGGACAGACGATCCGAAGTGGGCTCTGTGCTGACAGCATTGAGCCCAATGTAAGGTCTCAAACCCACAAACTGCAAGACCACGATGTGGGTGGAAGTCGGATGCTTAACCCACTGCGCCAACTAGGCACCCCACCTTCTCTTTCATTTCTGATGGCTCCAATTCTTGTTCCTTTTTTTCTTGCTCAGTTGCTTACTACTGACGTGGTCTATATATGTGGTCAT
This sequence comes from Panthera leo, assembly GCF_018350215.1. NCBI lineage: Eukaryota > Metazoa > Chordata > Mammalia > Carnivora > Felidae > Panthera > Panthera leo. Next base: position 168,039,148 of record NC_056679.1, on the reverse strand, counting down.
TTTCTAAAACTACTCAGAGAAATAACTTTTTCAATTTTGAAATAGTTTCAATAATTTAAAAATTGAGAGATTTAAATTCTTTTCTTTTTTCCTAAAAATTGGAAGATGTGGAAATACCATATCTGCATTCCCACTTCTCCCCAGGCAACTTGAGCTGAATATTCATTACCACCTCTGGATAGATGGGCCTGTGCTTTCCAGTTTGCCCTAGTCCCCACCACACTCTTCTTGTAATGAAGTGAGCCTATGAGCTATACCAAAAAACAAGTCTAAAAAATGAGGCAGTGTAGAAGTTAAGGATTAATGTTTATGTATGTGATGGTATGTGCATTTTAAAGAAAAAAAATTAATTTACTATAAAGACATTTTATATACCAGAATCAGCATGAATATATATTAAATTTTCACACGTAAAAAACTTAGTTTAAAAATCAATGAGGGGTGCCTGGGTGGCTCAGTCTGGTTAAGTATCCGACATTGGCTCAGGTCATGATATCACGGTTTGTGGGTTTGAGCCCTGCGTCGGGCTCTGTGCTGACAGCTCAGAGGCTGGAGCCTCCTTCAGATTCTGTCTGTCTCTCTGTCTGTCTGTCTCTCTGTCTGCCCCTCCCCCGCTTGTGCGCTCTATCTCTGTCTCTCTTTCACTCTCTCTCAAAAATAAATAAACGTTAAAAAATCCAATGAATAAAAGCCCATGTTTTTCCTGTTTTTGTTTTGTTTCCCCACTAGTAAGAACTTTCTGATTTTACCATGGGTTCTTGGAAGGGGCAAATAGTTTTGTTTGCATAACTTGAATACTTACTGTTCTATCAGATTATTGCACCTGCACGTATATTTCCTAATGATTATTCCTCAATTTTTTCTAATATGTCTTGAATTTGCCCAATTGTCGTGTGATTGATGCATTCTTTTAGAAAATTGCTTGGGGACTGTGATCCTGTATACACTGAAAAGAGTGCATACCATATTGAAATGGCTGCGTTTTTCAGACTGCATTTTTATATAGGATTAGAGGCACTCTATTAATATTCCAGATAAGAAAAGAAATCTGCAACATGTTTGTCATTTACCTTGGTTCTCTGGACTTAGGACATGAAATTCTATCCAGCAGCTTGAGAGCAATATTAAAAAATGATGTAGCATCACAAGTCAATGATAAATATGTTCACCCTAAGAATTTAAATTGTGGTGAGTAGATGCAGCAGTGTGATTAGCATTCAGTGGCCTATCTCTAATTCCCTTTTCAGGCATTTAAAAGTCAACCAAGCTTGAAACATTTTGCAATGTGCCAAGCATTTGTGTGCTCCATTCAGTATCAAGGTAAAATTTGCCCATTTGAATGTCTTTCTGATATACATAGTTTGAAAAACAAATGTCCACATATACGAATATAAAAGTCACTTGATATCCTACACCATCACAAACAAAGAATGTGGGGCTACTGAACATACAACAACTTTATTCCTCATTATTGTCTATAAAATTATTTTCTTGCCTAATTTGTTTCAATCAGACATTTAGTGATGTGTACCTAATTGTCTTTCAATAATAATAACACTCAATTAATATAAATGATGATTTATGCTTGATGTCATACTGAATTTATAGTAATTTGGAAGCCAGAGACAACAACTTATAGGGAATTGAAGAAATGAATTCACTAAGACACTAACAAATCAAAAGTATTTTAAGAGTAAACACATTGTTACCATGCACAATAAATCTATAAACAATTGGGAAGTTCTAGGAGTTGGAGTATATACAATCTATACATGTTATAATCACAAAGTGACATATAAACTGTTTGGGGGGAGGGTGTTTTCTAGTTTTTTTATTATGGATAATGATGATCAAGGTCAGCTTTATGACCTTCATGTATAACACTATTGTGTAATCCAAAGAGTTGTTGCCACAATTCTTTTTCTATAACTGAAAGAATGTAAAGGATTATTGTTTAAATAATTTACAAAAGTATTAGAAGGTTCTTCCCTATGCACAAGTTCTAAAAGAAATGGAAGAAATTTAAACGATGTTTCATAATTATTTGTGCCTTAATTCTGTTTACTTTTTCTTTTGAAAAACCAGTTTTCTGAAGAATAGCTTACACAGCTACATCCCTAGCTTGCTTATTTCAGGTGTAGTCTTCAGGAGTTATCTCAAGGCAGAAGGACATAGTGTGTAGAGAGATTCTGGGGACAGACTTTCCAGTTTCTCAATGTTAAATAACAAAAATTCAACTGAGTAAGTTTTAAAGATCAAATCAGCTTTACTAATTGATTCATGAATGCGGCAGTATACCATCTAGCAAGCAGAGGAGAATTCCAAAGGGCTACAGAAAAGGAAAGGTTTTTAAAGGTAGAGAGGGAGCAGAGAATAGGAAATTATGAGCAAAGCATCCATTGTTTTAGACAAGGTCGCCCTCCTAAGGGGAACAGAGGCGGTTTATCAGTAAATTTCCTGGTGCTGACCAGGAAATTAAGTCTTGGTTTACTGACTTGGGACCTTAACCTAAGTGATGTCTTTGGGCCTGTGTTTTTCTTTTTAACAAACAAGAAAGGATGATTTTTTTTTTTTAGATTAATCATTTTATTTATTTATTTATTTATTTTTAATATATGAAATTTATTGTCAAATTGGTTTCCATACAACACCCAGTGCTCATCCCAAAAGGTGCCCTCCTCAATACCCATCACCCCCCCTCCCCTCCCTCCCACCCCCCATCAACCCTCAGTTTGTTCTCAGTTTTTAACAGTGAAAGGATGATTTTAAAATAGGCATCCCTAAAATTGGATTATTTTAATGTGAGGTGTGTTCACTTGTAAGGGGATATTTCTCAGAGACTCATCCATTTTTGATGGTGTTTTGGTGTCTGCTTGAGAGTCCCTTAGTAGTTTTCCTGCCCCTGAGAAAGACATCGCAGAAGTATTTTTTTCTGTCTTTTATGTGCCAGTATTTATTACTTATTGGATTGATTCATATATATTACCCCTGTTCATAATTCCTCTCATTCTTTATGTATTCAAAGCCAAATTTAAGAAGGTAGAATTTTTCCAACACATGATTTTATATTATCTGCAATGGTTAAATGACTTCGTTCTATATTCACAGATACCAGCTTTAGTCATTTTAAAACTACCAGGACTATTAGTAACAAATACTCATTGTTTAAATTTTGACTATATTAGGAATAAACTGGCCTATATATGGGACCTAGATTAGGGCAATCCAGCAATGTTTTTCTGATTATCAGAGTGATATAGCATAGTAATTTGATACTAATAAACACTCGATCACCCTACTCTAATAAAAGATGGTATGTTGTTCCTCTCCATCCTTCCCATCTTTCCTCCTTCATCTACAGCCTTGTAAAGGACAGTCATGCTATCATACACACCATTATATCCCATTGCCTCACCCAATAGCTGACATATAGCACATACTCAGTAAGTGCGTGTAAATGAATGAGTGAATAAGTCTGACACTGGAGGTGACTAGTGGAGATAATCCATAGTTTTAAAAATAGATAACCAGAACTAGAAGGGATGGAATATGTGAGAAGGGATTTGTCTCATCCCTTCTCCTGTGCTTCTTCTCCAATATACCCATTCCAAGAGTAGGATGGCATATGTGTGTCTTGCTTATTTAGCCTAAGGGACTCAGTGACTGGAAAGTATTTAAAATTGCTGATGAAAACAATATTAAGTTTTTTTTCTTTATATATATATATATATATATATATATATATATATAGAGAGAGAGAGAGAGAGAGAGAGAGAGAGAGAGCGAGCATGAGCAGGGTAGAGGGGCAGAGGGAGAGAGAATCTTAAATGAGATCCACACTTAGTGCAGAGCCCATTGTGGGGCTTGATTCCATGACCCTGGGGTCACAACCTGAGCGGAAAACAAGAGTCTAGACATTCAACCAACTGAGCCACCCAGGCGCACCAGACAATATTAAGGTCTTAATCTTAAAATCAAAGATTATCTTCTCAGGTAAAGAGACTGAGATCCGGCCACATTAGGCATATGCTCTTGAGGTCTTCAGACAGAGGCAGAGACCAGATGGGAGTACATGTCTCCTGATGTCCTACCCACACCTCCTCTATAACACCAACACATCTGGAGGATAGAGATCTAGATTAGAGTGAAAGTATGAGAAAGAGAGGGTGAGGTATTAAGAAAATCTAGATCACGTTCAACTGGATTACTGTATGCTATGTAATTTTAGAAGAGTAACTATTTACTTGCAAATGGGGGTGCAATGATGAGAAATATTAGAAAGAATGATTAAGACTATGAATATCAGATTAAGAGAAAGTTTGGAACCAATGGGCTGTGACATACCCCTACTTTACCCTTATTTTAGAGTTCAAATATCAGAGGAAATCAGAGGAAGAAGTTAAAGAAAGATTTATGAAAATATGATATTTTTAAAATGTAGAATATTTTGACCTTAAAGCATATCAGCATATTATTTTATCTCCAGAAGTTCAATTTGGATCTTTTTTTTACATCTTTCAGTTCTTTCATGCTGATGCTTCTCTTCTCCTTTCCGAGCAATGATACATTTATAACACTGGTTAAATATCCTTCTTCACTAAGGGCATCATTTATGTCATTTCTTTGTCTATTTCTGTTGATTGATTGTTCTCTTGGGTTATGGGATATATTTTGTTGTTTCTTTTCATGACTAGTAATTTTGATTGGATGCCGGACATCGTGAATATGAATTTGTCGAGCACTGGGTTTTTTGTATTCCTTTAAATATTTCTGGATTTTGTCCTGGGATGCAATTAAGTTACTTGGACACAGTTTGATCATTTGTGGCTTGCTTTTAAGCTTTGTTAGGTGCATCCAGAACAACCGTTAGCCAAGGGAAATTTTGGCTACAGCAGTGAGGCATTGCCCTTCTGAGGCCTTGACTTGATGCCCTATAGATTAGGAGCTCTTTCTATCCTGGCTCTTGGAAAACTCAAATATTTCCAGGCCTTTGTGTGCTCCAGAGATTGTCCCAGTTGCTTCTTAATTATGATTCTTTCTCTAGCCTCAGTAGCTTTCTTTTATTCACAGTCAGACCAGTACTCATACAAATACTTGACCAGACTTCTGTGTATATTTCCAAAGCTTGCTCATTTGCTCTTTTTACGCAGCTCCGTCCTTTCTGGCACTCTGTCCAGCAGAGTCTGGCCACCTTGGTGTTTCACAACTCTGAACTCTGTCTCCTGAACTGAGCACTGCTGTTGTGCTCTGTGTGGGATCTCCTGCCCCATGCATCAAGCTGGAAACTCTCTAGGCAGGAATGTTTTACGTGTAGGGCTCACCTGTTTTCTTTCCCTTCTCTCAGAGATCACTGTCCTGCATTGCCTGTTTAATGTATGAATACCAGTTTTGTTTGTTTGTTTGTTTGTTTGTTTGTTTGTTTATATATGTTGTCTAGCGTAGTGGTTTTCTGAGGTGGGAGGGTAAATCTGGTTTCTTTTCTCATCATGGCTAGAAGCAGAAGTTACAGAATCCACTGAAACTTTATTGTTATAACATTTAAAAATATTTAACGTGAATTTAATTTATTTAAGATTTTTGATCATCTGATAAGAAGCCTGAAGTCAGAATTTTTAGTCAGTTCAAGATAGGTTTTAGGACCTTATGAATTTGTGACACAGAATTGTAACATGAGTCATTCAGTGGTTTCTCCATGAACAATGCCTGACCTTCTGTAAACTGAAGAGCTGGGACTAAGTAATCAATCCATTTGGCAAATATTCATTGAGAGTTCATTATGTGATCGGATTTTGTCAGTCACGGAGAATGCAGAAATGAATAAAGCATGATCCCATAGCCTAGTGGAGAAAGCTGGCGTGTACGATTTTATACATTGACTGAATGATTATGAGAATGGGGAAGACTCTTCCTGAGAGATCAGAAGGTCTTAGAACACTTTGTGATTGCTGGATGTAACATATAATTAGATCTTGCACAGAGTAGCACTCAATAAATGCTTGTGGATGAAGGATGCTGCAGATCCTTCAGAAGCATATTCTGCTCAGAAATGTTAACTTGTTTATTTCTTAGTTCTCTAGAAAAGACAGTTTAAATAAATACACACTAGGAATATGATAATACATGTTTTAAGAAAAAAAAAATCTAACTTGGTTTAGCTAGTACTGTCATGGATATTATGTATTGATAATTTCAAAGACTTTAAATACAACATTGACGTCTAAGTTCTGCAGACCTGCTTTGTTTCTAATTGTCATATCAAACAGTCGAAAAGTACCCATTCAATCAAACCTTCGTTTTTAACTGCTGCTCCCCCTTTTTTGGCTATTCCTGTTCGTATTTTGAAAAGCAGTGTCTGCAGATAGTTATTTATATGTATGAATTCACTGGTTCATTCTAGTGCGAAATAGGTCATTCTGGAACAGTGAGAAATGTGATTGCTGAATTTCAAGCAGTTTTTGCTGCTCAGCTGGATCGTAGAAAAAGAAAGGGGGTCAGGCCAGCACTTGTTGAAGATTTCTTGTTGCCATTGTCCTCATGAAAGAGGCTTGATGCTGGTGAATACGGACTCTTCAGTACTGGCTGAGAGGGGTAAGGAGGCTTAGATCCCAGGTTTAGTAACTATTATGATATTTTATTTGAACCACTAATTAGGATCAAGGAAATGCATAAAATGCCATCCTAATTAAAATGTGTGGGGCTTTTTTGTGTTAAAAAAATTAAGGTACAGCAAATGGCTGTGTGATATTTTTCAGGCACAGAATTGCTTTTTTTCCCCTTTCTCAAAGCATGCCAGTGTACTAAAAAGAAAGAAAGAAAGCTGCAGTAGGATTGGCAAGTGATGATTCTCATCAAAAATAACAAATTCTTAAATAGTAAAATAAAGAATACTTACAAAATATTCCACATTACTCAGCATTTGAAAATTGAAATCATTCTAAGCCTTCTTTTCCTCTGTGTGGAAAGTAGGACTCTAAACAGGAAACTATTTTTAAGAAGTCAACTTTATTTACAAACTTGATAAAGGGTCCATTAATTAAAATCTAATTCCTACAGTCAGATAACATTTTTGCTTATGATACATGTATGAATTCATTAATTTCTTCTTTTTTTTTTAATTTTTTTTTAACGTTTACTTATTTTTGAGACAGAGAAAGACAGAGCATGAACAGGGGAGGGGCCGAGAGAGAGAGGGAGACACAGAATCTGAAACGGGCTCCAGGCTCTGAGCTGTCAGCACAGAGCCCGACGCAGGTCTCGAACTCACGGACCGCGAGATCATGACCTGAGCCGAAGTCGGACACTTAACCGACTGAGCCACCCAGGCGCCCCTAATTTCTTCTTTTTTTAATGGCATAGCTGATTATAATAGACTGTGGTTATTTCTATTAATGTCCAGTTAAGAAATCTCAGGAATCCTATATTTGGAAATATATATCTTAGTCCATTTCTGTTGTTAATATAAATAAATATCTGGCATTCCTGAAGAATTTGTTTCAAATTAAACTCAAAGAGACAATCTTGTAAGAGATTAATTCAAAATTATACTTCAGGTTCTTCTGGGGTGTTCTTGAATCCACGGATCTTTTTCGTATCCATTTTAAGGTGAGTGAGAACAAGGGCTCACAGAACAGTGAGAGGCTGGCAAGGCAGGCCCGGGAGCCAGGGTGAGATGGGGGCACACCCATCCCATCCAGGAGCTGTGAGACGAACAGGGGTCACACTTTAGCGTCTGTAAATTATGATGTTAATTGCTTTATTGGTCTGTAAGCTAGAAGAGAGTAACAGCATTTGACTCTGTCATATGACAGACTTAAAACTTTTTTATAGTTGACACACCATGTTCTATTGGTTTCAGGTGTACAACATAGTGATTCAACTTCTCTATACCTTATGTTATGCATATAACAGACTTTTAAAAGAAAATCTTTATTATGCAGAAAAGAATTGTTTCTCTGACTTTGACAGAATGGATGTATCTCGTGCCCCTCTTCCCCCAACTTTTTTTTTTAAATGAAAGGAAATATAAATCTTTCTAAAACCAGTTTGAATTTTGAAATCTTTGTGGTAAATATTACCTCAGTAGAAGAAGATTATGCTTTAAAAATAATAAAAATTAGAAATGAAAAATCACTCTAAATAATAATTATGGCTCCAACATAGTTGTAAATTATAACAATAGTATAAACATATTAGGATACATCCTGAAGGTTACATCTATTTTCCCTCAACTTTATTGAGGGATAATTGACAACGTATATAATGTGATACAAAGTATACAATGTGATAATTTGATAGACATATTCACTGAGGAATGATTACCAAGATCAAGATAATTAACACATCTATCCCCTAACATAAATAATGTTTTATGTATGTGTGTATGGTGAGAATGCTTAAGCAACATTATATTTAACAATTTTTGAATCAGTTTAGGGCAAGGACAATGCCTTATTAATCTTTGGACCTCACATAATGCTTAATACTCCTCAAAGAGCATATATGCTCATGTGGAATTTTTTTTTAAATAATTGAGTGGTTAATATTGATCTAAGTAGGAAAGAATAATGAAAACATACTTAGTTTTATTTTATACTTTACCTTTAAGTTTGGAGGTACATAATGTCAACTTTTAAAGTAAAATTCTTATTAGAGCCTAATATTATTTTTCGGGTAAATTAATTAAAATATATATACGTGCATGACACACTCATACATTCACATTGAGAAATTTTATGTTACTATATTTTAACTTGTTATCAGTTCCATTCAGTTCTTCTTCCATTTCTTTTTAAATTTATTTTTTTTTTAATTTGCATCCAAATTAGTTAGCATATAGTGCAACAATGATTTCAGGAGTAGATTCCTTAATGCCTCTTACCCATTTAGCCTTTCCCCCTCCCACAACTCCTCCAGTAAACCTCTGTTTGTTCTCCATATTTAAGAGTCTCTTAATGAGACTCTCTTAATATGTCCCCCTCCCTGTTTTTATATTTTGCTTCCCTTCCCTTATGTTCATCTATTTTGTATCTTAAAGTCCTCATATGAGTGAAGTCATATGGTATTTGTCTCTCTCTGACTAATTTCGCTTAGCATAATACCCTCTAGTTCCATCCATGTAGTTGGAAATGGCAAGATTTCACTCTTTATGATTTCTGAGTAATACTCCATTTTGTGTGTGTGTGTGTGTGTGTGTGTGTGTGTGTGTGTATACCACATCTTCTTTATCCATTTGTCCATTAATGGACATTTGGGCTCTTTCCCTGCTTTGGCTATTGTTGATAGTGCTGCTATAAACATTGGGGTGCATGTGCCCCTTCAAAATAGCATACCTGTACCCTTGGATAAATACCTAGTAGTGCAGTTGCTGAGTCATAGGGTAGCTCTATTTTTAATTTTTTGAGGAATCTCCATATTGTTTTCTGGAGTGGCTGCATCAGTTTGCATTCCCACCAGCAGTGCAAAAGAGATCCTCTTTCTCCATATCTCACCAACATCTGTTGTTGCCTGAGTTGTTAGTGTTAGCCATTCTGACAGCTGTGAGGTGGTATCTCATGGTGGTTTTGATTTGGATTTCCCTGAGGGTGAGTGACGTTGAGCATTTTTTGATGTGTTGGTTGGCCATCTGGATGTCTTCTTTGGAGAAGTTCTATTCATGTCTTTTGCCCATTTCTCCACTGGATTATTTGTTTTTTGGGTGTTGAGTTTGATAAGTTCTTTATAGATTTTGGATACCAAGCCTTTATCTGGTATGTCGTTTGCAGATATCTTTTCCCATTCCATTGGTTGCCTTTTAGTTTTGCTGATTGTTTCCTCCGCTGTGCAGAAGCTTTTTATTTTGATGAGGTCCCAATAGTTCATTTTTGCTTTTGTTCATCTTGCCTCCAGAGATGTGTTGAGTAAGAAGTTGCTGCGGCCAAGGTCACAAAGGTTGCTGCCTGTTTTCTCCTCGAGGATTTTGATGGCTTCCTGTCTTACATTTAGGTCTTTCATCCATTTTGAGTTTATTTTTGTGTATGGTATAAGAAAGTGGTCCAGGTTCATTTTTCTTCTTGTTGCTGTCCAGTTTTCCCAGCACCACTTGCTGAAAAGACCTGTCTTTATTCCATTGGATATTATTTCCTGCTTTGTCAAAGACTAGTTGGCCATACATTTGTGGGTCCATTTCTGGGTTCTCTATTCTATTCCATTGATCTGAGTGTCTGTTTGTTGTGCCAGTACCATACTTTCTTGATGATTACAGCTTTGTAGTACAGCTTGAAGTCCATCTTACCCCATCTTCTATGGTAGGGGAAGGGGGGCAGTGTATTAGGTAGTATTCCTAATAGCATACAGTGTTTTAATCATATATTGCCCTTCTATTGGTATATATTGCTTATATTAAGAATATGCAATAAAAGAATATGGATCATAAAACGACATGTTTGGGAATCCTGGGAATTGGAGCTCTGGCAAGTATTATATTCTATTACCCTTTGTCCTATCTTTTGCAAACCTCGTGTGTTTCTCTGTCTGCTCTCCTTTCTGCTTTCCTAATAGGTCTTTATCTGAGGGTGTGAGTCTTTTGGCCCACTGGGGAATGAGATCTAATGGGTGTGCTTTCCCCCAATTTGTCTTGTTTTAAGTAAGGACACTGGTTATGTAAGGTGTGTTCTACTTAGTGCTGAAAAAAATGGAGATGAACAATTTTTTTATATATAATAGGAAAGCCAAAGGAAATTTTAAAACCCTTTAGTAATAGCTACTCATGTCTTTATTCAAATATATAGCTCAATCCTAACCTGATTATATTTAAACACAATAACTTCATTCATTCATAAATCCATCTATCCATCCTTCAGAATTACTAGATGCTCAGCCCTAAGGGCACTAAGATGATTGCTGTATCTGAAGAGCTGATGATATTTCATAGTTTTCTAAGCACTTTCACTGAGACTCATCTGATTGTTTATTCATTTATTCAACAAATACTTGCTGAGCTCCCTATTCTTCGCACTGGAGTTACAACAGTGAACATAACAGACCCTGCCTTTGTGGAGTTACATTCTAGTAGGAGGGATGGAAAATGAACAAGTCAAAATGCTCTTTACATCAGATAGTGATAAGACAAGTGTAAGAGTTTCAGTGGATGTGCCTGTTATTGTTTGTGGTGGTGAGGATGTGCCTCATCAAGGAGCTGGCACTGGAGCAGAGACTTGAACCAGGACCACATTTGTATGTTTGAGAAACAGAGAGGAGGGCAGTGTAGCCAGAGCAAACTCAGTAAAGGAAGGAGGGGTGGTAGGAAATAAGATTGGAGTGCTAGCCGGCAGGCAGATTGTGTTGGGCCACATAGGTCATGTGAAGGGGTCTGAATTTTTAGATATGATGGAAAGTTGTTGGAAGGTTTGAATGAGAGAATGGCATGATCTCATTTATGTTTTAATTTTTTTTAACATTTATTTATTTTTGAGAGACCAAGAGAGAGCATAGGTAGGGTAGGGGCAGAGAGAGAGGGAGATACAGAATCCAATGCAGGCTCCAGTCTCCAAGCTGTCAGCACAGAGCCCAATGTGGGGCTCAAACTCATGGACCTTGAGATCATGACCTGAGCCAAAGTTGAGCCACCCAGTGCCCCTCATTTATGGTGTAAAAGAATCATGCTGGCTGATGAGTTGAGAATACAAAGCAAGGAAAGGATGGAAGCAGGGAAATTAGTTACGCAGTATTAGCTTACATGAGATCTGATGGTGGTGGGGGCCTGGATGATAGCAGTGGAGATTGTGGCAAGTGGTCCGATAGAGTGTGCATTCTAAGGCTACAGCCTGTCTTGGGAACTAAAGAGAAGAGTAGAGAATGGCTTCTCTTGACCTCTCTTGGTACCTACACCAACCCTATGCAGCTGGTCCACACTGCAGCTAAGGAATGGAGTTTCCAAGGTGCTATTTATAGTTAACCCTTAAGTAACTCCAGATTAAGGGTACCAGTCTCCTGCACAGTCAAAAATATGCATATAACTAATAGCCTACTGTCAACTGGAAGTTTTACTGATAACATTAACAGTTGATTAGTCGATTCACATATATTTTGTATGCTAGGTGTATTATATATTGTACTCTTACAATAAAGTAAGCTAGAGAAAAGGAAATGTTATTAAGAAAGTCATAAGGAAGAGAAAATACACTTATAGTACTGTGGGAAAAAAAAATCTGTGTACAAGTGGGCCTGCAGAGTTCAAACCTGTGTTGTTCCAGGGTCAAATGTACTTTCCCAAGCCTTCTTCTGTTTCAGACCCTAGGCTAGCTCAGAAAAAAAAAAATGTTGAACTCTTTTTCTAATCCATCGTTTTTTCCATTTCCTCCTGTTCAGGAAACTAAGACCGTTCTGCATTTAAATAAGGAGGTAATATTGTGGATATCAACATTACAAATATAATGAACACATTATTTTATCACTGTGAAGATTACAGAAATTTTCATTTTTTTTGAAACACACTCAAGATTTTAGATCAATTTCTTTAAGATTGTTTCCTCCCTTCTATTACATGCAACCATTCCCAAGTAGTATAGCAATGAGTGACTAACAGCCATGTACAATTTTAGAGGAATACTTAGAAAGGACTCTTACAGAGCAGAGACAGAATAGAAAATAGAGGCAATAAATGGATAGCGAAAAGGAACATTGGGAATTTAAAATGAGTTTCTGTGCAGACTTTCTTTGCTGCATACTCTTCTCTCTCTAGTGATGGACCCAACATCTGTTCTCTCTGATATGGACCCACAGAGCAAAAGGTGACTCAGTGGTTTCAGTTGAGTAGGTGAAATAGGGAACACAGGTAATAGTCCAGCTCCTTGCCCTGTGCTCTGTCAGCCCAGATGCTCAGCTGGGATAAGGCTGACCCTGGTGCAAGCTGTAAATAAATTAAGGGACTGCAGATTTTTCCTGTTTTCATTATTAAGGAATTAGTTAACTCTTAGGCTGTGCTTATGTTGTATTATGTACATGGTACTGATCAAAGTGCTTTATGTATATTAATTCATTTTAATCCTCAACAGCTTGCAAGGAAGTTACTATTATTTTACCATTTTAAGATGAGGAACCTGACCCCCCAGGGAGGTCAAGTGACTTACCTTGGGTTTATAGAATTAGAGCTAATGAATAGCACAGCCAGGATTAGAACCCAGGAAGTCTGGCTCTGCTGCTCTGCTCTTACTCTTTACACCATACATCTCACAAGGAATAAGTACATGTGTTGGCTCAAATGAAACGGGAAAATGTTCCTTACATTTCATAGTACAGATTTTCAAGTTTTAGAAAAACAAAAAGGGATGTAAGCTTGGGAAAAAAATGTTGCCTAGGGTATAATTAATCAGTTTCAATAAAAACAGTATCAAAATAAGAGGCTTTGGGGGCAGACATCCATTAGAAGGATACATGTCATTGAAGAGAGATGAGCTGAATAAAAAGGTGGGAAGGACTTACATGAGTCAGTCCTAAGAAAATGGGTGCCCAGGGGCGCCTGGGTGGCGCAGTCGGTTGAGCGTCCGACTTCAGCCAGGTCACGATCTCGCGGTCCGTGAGTTCGAGCCCCGCATCAGGCTCTGGGCTGATGGCTCGGAGCCTGGAGCCTGTTTCCGCTTCTGTGTCTCCCTCTCTCTCTGCCCCTCCCCTGTTCATGCTCTGTCTCTCTCTGTCCCAAAAATAAATTAAAAAAAAAAAAGTTGAAAAAAAAATTAAAAAAAAAAAGAAAATGGGTGCCCATCCTGACCCGTCAAAGTCCTCATGGCTCCCGAGGCATATTTACTTTATGTATGTGTCCTCCCTCCCTTTACAAATATTTTTCACTTTATCTCTCTCTCCGTATTCCATTCAAATGAAGTATTTTCCAAAGATAGTTTGATTCTGTAATTCACCTTCCTCATGTCTTTAAGACTGGCGAATGACAAGAGTGAGGTTTCCCTTATAGGAGGCTGTTGAAATGATGTTTTCCAACTATAAAGGAAGCTGAATTATAAAATAAAATATTGCCTAATCAGAGTTGGAAATCCTTCATTTCGCTATGTCAATTAACAACAACAACAAAAAACCCACAGTTGTGTTTAAAAGTCAGACATTGTTAAGAAAGATACTGTGTGTGTGTATGTATATATATGTATATTTTTCTATTTCTTTCAATTTTTCACCTCTTTAAAAAAATTTTTTAAGGTTTATTTATTTTTGAGAGAAAGACAGACAGACCATGAGTGGGGTAAGGGCAGAGAGAGAGGGAGACACAGAATCCGAAGCAGGCACCAGGCTCCATGCTGTCAGCACAGAGCCTGATGCGGGGCTCGAACTCAAGAACCGCAAGATCATGACCTGAGCTGAAGTCAGACACCCAACCGACTGAGACACCCAACCGACTGAGCCACCCAGGCACCCCTAATTTTTCACCTCTTTTTAAAATAACAGCTTTACATAGATGTATTTCACATACTGTAAAATCCAGCATCTTAAAGTGTGCAATCCAGTGGTGTTTGCTATATTCACAGGTTGTGCAACCATCACCAAATCTAATTTTAGGATATTTTAATCAACCTAAAAAGAAACGCTGTTACCAGTAGCAGTCACTCCCCATTATCCCCTTCTTCCAGCCCTTGGCAACCAGTCTACTTTCTGTTGCTATAGATTTACCTGGATATTTCATATCAGTGGAATACTATATAACATGTGCCCTTTGCATCTGGTGTCTGTAACTTAACACATGTTTTTCAGTGTTCTTCCAGGTTTTGGCATTTATCTGTACTTCATTCCTATTTATTGGAAATATTATTCCGTTGTATGGATATGCCATATTTTGTCCATCCGTTCATTAGTTGATGGACATTTGAGTTCTATTTTTTGGGGCAGGGCTCTAATGAGTAATGCTATTATGAACATTTGTGTACAAGTTTTTATGTGGGCATATATTTTCATCCCTTGGAGATTATATATATATATATATATATATATATATATATATATATATATATATCTGTCCACCTAGGAGTAGAAGGGCTGGGTCATATGGTACTTTATGTATAATATTTTCAAGGAACTCCAGACTCATTTCCAAAGTGGCTACACCATTTTACTAGCACTATATAAGGGTTCTATTTTTTCTGTGTTTTGGCCAATACTTGTTATCTGTCTTTTAACTTTCATTTCCTTTAATTTTCATATTTAGACGAACTAGATTCCTGTCCTGCTTCGTTGTTTTATACTTAGTTCTCCTGCCACATACTATGGTGCAGTTGTTAGCTGTGGTGTAAAAAGAACACTAAACTTAGACAAATTGGCTTCTAGATCCAGTTGATTACTTCTTACCCAGCCTGAGTGACCTTGAGTAGGTCAATCAGTTCACTCCTGAGAGCCTCAGTCTTCCACTGTTTCTTTTTTTTTTTTTTTTTTTTTTTAAATTTTTTTTCAACGTTTTTTATTTATTTTTGGACAGAGAGAGACAGAGCATGAACGGGGGAGGGGCAGAGAGAGAGGGAGACACAGAATCGGAAACAGGCTCCAGGCTCCGAGCCATCAGCCCAGAGCCTGACGCGGGGCTCGAACTCACGGACCGCGAGATCGTGACCTGGCTGAAGTCGGACGCTTAACCGACTGCGCCACCCAGGCGCCCCAGTCTTCCACTGTTTCAAGTAGGATTAATTCCCCACTTTCCAACAATGGTCTAATAAAATAATATGTAGAAATAATTTGCAAATTATAGAGCATCAGATTCTTCTTGCTGTTCCTTCTTGTCACCATCTCTTTTACTCTCTGCTTGATACTTGTTTCTTAAGTAAATGGAGATATTAAGTATTTTTGCTTTAAAGACCTTTTTCTAATACAGTATAAACTCTAAAAATAAGTTTCTTTCCTCCCATCGTTATTGTTGATTAACTTTAGAAGTAGTTGTATTAGCACACATGTTGAAAGCAAAGTTTGTCTCTGTCCTATTCATTTTGGGAAGAATTTTATAACTTGCCGAGGATAAGAAATGAAGCACATAATCGATAACATACTCAAAAATTAAGAGTTGAAGTAGCTTTCTCTCTAACATTTTAAGCTTTTTCCCACAATTGCTCTATTTATGTTTGTAACTTGGATATGTATCCAAAGAAAGCTATGTTTTCTCCTTTACCCTTTTTGTAGTTAAAGGCAACTTTCAGAAACACATGTAAGATCTAGTTAGTGGCTTAATAACAACATCAGGTCAAAGCCTTTGACAACAGCCTGACTTTTTTTTTTTTAAGTTTATTTATTTATTTTGAGAGAGAGAGAGAGAGAGAGTGTGTGTGTGTGCGCGAGAGGAGGAGGAGTAGAGAGAGAGGGAGTGAGAGAATCCCAAGCAGGCTCCACACTATCAGCCCAGAGCCCAGTGTGGGGCTCGATCCCACAACCCTCAGATCAGGACCTGAGCCAAAATCAAGAGTCAGACGCTTAACAGACTGAGCCACGCAGGCACCCCAATAGCCCGACTTTTCTCCTGAAGTTTTACCTGAATCATCTTCTGAAACCACATTGGCATAATTATCATCTTTTGCGAGTGCCAAAACTTTGCTCCCACAGTGCTTTGAGCTTTCTCTGCCACCAGCCTGGCCCATCACTCCCTGCCTGTTCAAGGTTCACTCGTGTTCTGCCTTTTTCAAGAAGCCTTCTCTTCTCTTTACTCATATGGACCATTTTATTTATTGTCAGTTCTTTGTTAATACAAATGGCAATTCATACTTTAAAAAATCTGGCATATCCAAACTATGTGAAGAAAAAGGTGAAGTCCTTTCTACTCCCAGAGTTCTTTGTATGTATACTCCTGATCATTTTTAATATATAGCCAAATACATTTTTAACAGAAGTGGAAACATCCTATTCATTTTGTTTTGTCACACTTGTTCTGTCATAAAACTATGAATCATTTATTACATTCATTGAATGAATCTTTTACTCTTTCATCTGTTTTTATTTAATTTTCGCATGTGTGTTAGCCTTACTCTTCCAACTAAAATAAGAAGCTTCTTGGAGGACAGAGGCTGTATTTTCAGCTTTTGTTCTTCCCCATCATGCACAGAGGTCTGTCTTCTAGGAGATACTAAAGATTGTAGGTTGAGTTGGACGTTTGAGCCTGTATCTCAGTGTGATCTTCTGTAAATTCAGGAGAATCCTTAGAGGATTGATTAATTTCTTTATTTTCATTGTAGATAATCTTTCTAACGAAAACAACACTTAGAAATGCAGTGAAATTAATATTTGGGTGATGGAAGACAATAAAATTTATGAAGGGAATTTGAGAAAGTCCAGCACAGGCTGGTGTCTGGCACAGTTTGCTTTGTGGAAGAAGGAAAAGGATAGCAGCTGGAGGGGAATAGAAAGGGAAAATCGACAAAAACCCAAAGAATAACTTGTTGTAGACTGAGAAAAAAAGGTGAATAGAGGGAGACTTCTTGAGAAGTAAAATAGTCAATACAAACACTGTGGAAGAGACCACCCTACTGCCTCCCAAAATACGTATTCCATCAAAATAAAAAGGTATAAGCTTTGCAGTAAATGAAAGAGCAAATACCTTATTGGCTGGAAACATTTGAAAAATAAAATAACTTTACTGCAGAAGTGTATGAGATTGCTTAATAAAATACATGACATGACAAAAAAATCAAAGTTAATCTTCTCACAGCTTTTTCCTTTACTTTTGATGCTCATAATCATGTGTTGACTAGTGTTATATTTTATTTTTTTCTTAAAGTAGATGAGTAGTGTTTTATACTAAAGGTTTACATTGAAGGTACCAGTGATGGGATCGCTGACCAAGGGACCATTTAAACAACAACAAAGATAACTAGTGTACTGTTTTTGAGGCAGAGGCAATAGCCCAGCCTTATGCTTTTTTCTAATGAACTCTTCTTGAATTTGAAAATTCTTCATGCCACTGGAAAGCGAAGTGGCTGCAGCCTAAAACCCTATGCTGGAGCAACTTTTCTGAAGTTTTAGAAGTTGGATTACTGAATACAGGTTACCTTCTCCATAATTGTATAAAGCTGATGAAATGGGTGTCTTTTGCTCAGACTGCTTTCTAAATTCTAGCCAAGTGAATTCACAGATGCTGGTTTTAAGCAAAGTAAGGACAGATTAACTGGCTCACATAAAATAAAACCTTTAAAGACAGAAAAATTAAATAGTCCCACAGCTTCACAAGGTGTTATACATATTTGCAAAGCACCCAGTAATTCTGATGGCAAATATCTTTTTCTCCCCCTCTGATTGGCTTCACTGTAGTGCTTATAGCATATTTACCTTTTCCTATTAGTCAATATCACCTCTTTTATTTAGTCTCTCAACTCTGACTTTACATTGTTTGGAATAGTAAATGTTATTGGCAGAAAAAAATTTCACGAGAGAATTGCTTTGTCATAAGAGCCTCAGTCTTGTAAAAGGTATGATTTAAATATTTCTTCTCCCAGGAACCGTTTAGACAATTAAGCGTTGGTGAAACACAGGAAAAACTATGCCTGTGTCCTGTTTGCAGAAATGTTTTGTCAGGAAGGTTTTTTGTCTTCCGTTTTTTGTTGTTGAGCCGCATGTACACCGGTGAACTTAAATGAGAGCAAAACCAAAGACAGGGCCAACAGTGCGACAGTTGCTTTTGGACTGGAGCATTCCTGATCAAGTGCGGACTTAGCTGAAAAGGAAAGAGTCCCACCGTCACACACTCCAAATTCCAAGTAACAATGTAGGCATTATTTCCATTTTACACATAAGGAATCTGTGGCTCAGAAAGATTAAATAATTTGCCCAAGGTCCCAATTAGTGTTGAAATCAGGAATAGAACTCAGGTATGTCTGATGCAAAATTCTGTCCCTTTTATCATCACACTTAGGATTTTGTTTCCTCAATTCTAAAAGTTTGGTAGAAAAAAAAGCCACTTTCAGTCAGAGGGGATCGAAACTTGTAATAAATTATTTTCCTAATCTGAGACTGAAAACTAGTTTAGGACTAAAACTTTTACTATTTAAAAATAGTACATGTTACAAGTTTGTTTCATTTTCGGGTTAGAATCTCTGATGTCCCCGAATCTCTCCATATCCCATTTTCATGAATCTCATTCTCTAGAGACAAAAACCCTTTAAGTCTGTAATGGCCACCTCTTCGTGGGCGGTAGGGGTAGTGGTGTGGTAGACTGTATTTAATCCTTGTTCCTTGAGGACAGGCTGCCCAAACTGATTCACTTCATCTCATTTGAGTCCCAGCTGCTCAGGAGCTCAGCTACCCTGGGAACTGGTGAACCCCTTCACACAGGTCTCTGTCACATACACCATTTTCTCAAGAGCTTTTTGCTTCTGTGATGTCTATTTTGAAAATTTTGCAAGTATATCTTTAGCATTTCTCCCAACTGAAGTGGCATCCTTTATACATTCCGTTTTATATTTTTAGTGGCTTTGAATAATTTTGTTAGTTAAAATAAAAGCAACAGATTAGTGTAGGTGATGATTAAAAGTTGCTACTTGTTGTCTGGTTTCCCTGCCCAAGTGCCGTTGAAAGCGTAGGAGATGATAGGTTGGGAAATCACTATTATAAAGTACATTTTAAAATGACTAATCATAAACATTTTCTCCTTTTTCTGTCAGTTAATGTTAAAATACAGGAGAGAGGTAACTCAATTTAGTTCAAAAGCCATTTTCTAAATGAGAATTAGCTGGGAACAGTGTTACATTAATAGACACTGCCAGCGGCTGGATTCTGCATACAAAACACTTGTTCATGTTTTCCTTGAACCCCTTTGATTAGGCCCAGCACTAAGTTTATACTGAATGGGCTCAGTCTGGTCCTTGGCAAGCATCAGAGAGTAATGAATAGTGGAACATCGAAAGGCTTAAATGTCCTGGCACAGGCCCTGTGTCAGTATGATGAGCTAACCATTGCATTGTTCAATGAGAAGGCCTTGTGTCCTTTGGAAATAAAATCTTGGCCTGTGGACAGAGGTCTATGTACACACATTGAATTTCTGTCTTCCTGCTATGCTATTCCATTCATAATTAAACTTTGAAAGAGAAGTTCTGAAGAGGTTCTTGAATGCCTCTCCTCCTAGCATGCCCAGAAACAAGTGGCTGATGTAAAAATGACATAGCCCAACCCTTTTATTTGATAGCTCTCCGAAATTCACATCAAAGACCTGAAGAACAAACTCTTTAAACTAGAGAGCAGTGTGGACATTCACTGTTTTCTCTTCCATAAAATGTCTTCCCTCTTAAAGCTGGGGTAATTTACCACAGATTTTTGCTATGGAATTTCTGATGTTCTGATCTTTTATGTTTACAGCTCCATCTGTATTTGTACTGAAATGTCTAAATTTGTCTCAGTACATCTAAATTCTAAGAATGAATTGATCTTCTTCTGAGTATTTTCGCCTTGAAAGCAAAGAAAGGAAGAAAAATTAAGCCCTAGTGATTGGTTAAAACTATGACCTTATAACTTGCTTTTCCTTTCTAATTTTTATTCTTAAAAACAGAACAAAAATTCTGTAATCAGAGCCTGCCAGAAAGTACCTGAAGAAGCCAGAATAGAAACTTATTTTAGCTGTTTTAAAACTGGTTCAGATTTTCTAAATTATTGAGGAGAGTCTCCTAACAAGCCCTTTTAAAGCATCTTTTAGTTCTGGGTTATAAAACCAGGCTCCTAGTATGGTGTAAATAGATAAATGAAACCATCAAAAAGCTGTGGTATATAAATATTAAAAATCTGAGCATCTATTAGAAATATATTTTGAGGGGCACCTGGCTGGCTCAGTCGGTTAAGCGTCTGACTTCAGCTCAGGTCATGATCTTGTGGTTCGTGGGTTCGAGCCCCTCATTGGGCTCTGTGCTGACAGCTCAAAGCCTGGAGCCTGCTTCAGATTCTGTGTCTCCCTTTCTCTCTGTCCCTCCCCTGCTCACACTCTGTCTCTTTCTCAAAAAAATAAACATTAAAAAATTTCAAAACATATATATTTTGAAATACTTACAAATATAATAACAATTTCTCAGATGTGCTTAAAAAACAATTTGAAGTGGACACGGAAGTTGGGGACAAGTTAGGTCAGTGTATAAATGACTTAAGATCGGCTATGAGTTGGTCATTGTTGACCGGGGGCAGTACATACATGAATGTTCACGATACTATTTCCTCTACTTTTTTACATGGTTGAAATTTTTCATAATAAAAAGTTAAACAATAATTTCTTGTGGTTCAGAATGGTTTCATGGAATGAAATGTCCTCTTGGTAAAGAAATTCAAAATGTAAAATACCTTTAAAAACTTTAAAAATTTTTGTGATATTCAAATAAACCTATGATACATAAATAACTTTTCCTTCAGTGACTGTTTTTAGAATGCTAATGGTAGATATAGATATAAAAATCATACTATAAATAGTATCTTAACTGAAATGCAAAGGTCCTTGACATAATTAGAATAGTTTAATTTGTCTCTAATATAGGTTATAAACAGATGAACAATCTTCTAAAACCCTGCTATATTGTAATACAAGCAGTAAGCACATATCAGGCATAATCTACTCTCCATAAAGTAATTAAGAAAATGGTACAGTTTTATGGTTAAGACTTACCATGCTGTTGTGGACATGGAAAAGTTTTGGTTAATAGAGTCTCAGCTAACAGAATGAAAGATGTTCTGTGTACCAAAGGTAATTGATAAGTATGTTAATGTCTATTTATGTCATATAATAAACTATTTTATACTTCATTTTTCTTTGGCTTAGTTTAACCACTAATCAACTACATTATAGTTCAGTTTTTAAAACTGTTTATAGGGGCACCTGAGTGGCTCAGTCGGATAGGCGTCTGACTTAAGCTCAGGTCATGATCTCAAGGTTTGTGAGTTCACGCCCTGCATGGGGTTCTCTGCTGTCTGTGGAGGAGTCCGCTTGGGATCTTCTGTCCCCCTCTTTTTCTATGTCTTCCTCGTTTGCACGTGCGGGCTCATGCTCTCTCTCTCAAAAATAAACATTAAAAAATATCCTATGTATATAGTATTGTCTAGTTGGAGAATAAGTATATCTTGGTGAATTCCCAGTTGGAAAGCTTTAATCCAATGAGGCTGTTAATTTTGGTGTCAGAGGCAAAGCAAACATCAGGTAGATGCTGATGACTCAAGTAAGCATGATTTGTCTTTAATGACTTTTTTGCTGTGGTGCTCCTCTTCATATTTGCTTGAGTAAAGTATTTTAAGAGTCTAGGTAACTGGTCCTCTGTTCTCTAAACTCTGAATAATGCTACATCCTTCATGTATTCATATTTACAATCTTTTATTTCCTCTTTATTAAAATAAGTTATTATCTTGGAGGCGCCTGGGTGGCTCATTCATTTAAACATCCACCTTTGGCTCAGGTCATGATCTCATGGTTTGTGGGTTCAAGCCCCACGTTGACTGTGTGCTGACAGCTCAGAGCATGGAGCCTGCTTCAGATTCTATGTCTCCTCCTCTCTCTGTTCCTCCCCAGCTCATGCTCTGTCTTGGTCTGTCTCAAGAATAAACACATGTTAAAAAATAAAAAATAAATTAAAAAAATTTTTAAATATGTTATTATTTTTTTCAGTTTGGAATGTTTGGTAACATTCTGTTCAAGAGGGATTTAAAAAAAATAGTAGTTTCTGGGGCAAGTTAACTCCAAATTAAAATGAACAGGAGGCAAATGCTCTCAGATTGAAGCCTTGATTTTTTTTAAATGCATCTGTGATACCACTGTGGACTTTTTCTTTAATTTTTTTAATGTTTATTTATTTTAGAGAGAGAGAGCATAAGCAGAGGAGGGGAGGAGAGAGAGGGAGACACAAAATCTGAAGCAGGCTCCAGGCTCAGAGCCTAATGTGGGGATGGAACTCATGAATGGTGAGATCATGACCTGAGCTGAAGTCAGACGCTTAACCGACTGAGCCACCCAGGCACCCCTCACTGTGGATTTTTATAAACAGGTATTAAAAATGTCTGTAGTACCTGGCAGTCTAGATGAAATTTCTGGTCCTTAAACAGTACAATCAATCATCAAATATTTATTGAAGATATGCTGAAGTAACTATCTGCTCATTCATCTGACCATGCACTTGTGCATGTGCTCATTCAACTAATATTTATTAGTTCCTAGTAAGAGTTTACTAAGTGTGTAAGAGATCCAGCGGTGAATAAGATAGGCAAGTTCCTTGCTTTCATGAAGCTTTTGTTTTAGGATTTGTGGGTAGGTGAATAAGAAACTGATCAGATAGTATAAAATGTTTTTCCGGGAGTTAGAGTGGCAGGAGAGAAATGTTGGGTGGTCAGGGAGGGCACCTATGCAGATTTAATGTTTAAACTGAGATCTGAATGGCACAGAGCCAATCTTGCAGGAGTGAGTTGCTTAGTTCTTTGTGTTAAAAACTAAATATTAAAGCTCTCCCTCACTTTCATAGTGGTAGGGTTTTATCCAAATAATAGGTATACTTTGATTCTACTTGACCAATCAGTGGACTGGTTAAAATGTTCCACAGAAGTGCATTGAATCCACACCACTGCATCATTCAATAACACATTGTAAGCCCTTCTCTCTAACTTCCAATGCAAAACTCAAAACAGGATGCTTATGTGTGGCATGTTTCTCTTGGCCTTACAGCCATTGCTGTGGGGCCTTCCCTCTCCCCCAGAACTTCATACTGCTTTCTGGTTGCTCAGAAACCTCCTTATTTCCTGATATTTTTCTTCCATGTGTCTGACCATCCAGGTACATTGTTGGTACTGCCTAAACCCTCACACCCAAAATAAGGGAAATCTGACTTGTTTTCTTCTGTCTGCTTGATGCCAAACTCTTGTTCTTCCAGAGGGTACTCCTGGATAATCTAATGTCCAGATCTGAGCCAATATGTGAATGTCAGAAAGCTTGACTACCTTCTCCTCTGTCACTCACTCCACTCCCCCGAGCTATCATGCTCTCTCCCTTCAGGGTAACATAAGCACATTTTCTGGTGGTCCTTTGGGACAAGGTCCACAACTTTGGTCGTAATTTTGGACTGCTACCAAAGACACTATGGAGATAATGAGTCTTGTAACACTAAGGTTGTCCTATGTGGGTTAACTGTCTAAATTAAGTACTATTCCTGCTCATGTCTGAAAAGCACTGTATTTTCCACTTGGACAGTAACAATGTTATCAATAATGAATTAATGGCTTCCTACTGAGCTGAAAAGATCACTTTGCTAATGTTTCATGTGTAAGATCTCCATGCCTAAATAAATTATTGTTTCAGTACCTATACAACAGGATGACCAACATTTAAAAACAAAATCAGATAGGATATTTTGTATTGCAGTAATCAATCACATTTTTTTCACTCCTTAACTTTATGATATTGCTAACAAGCATAACAGTTTTAGAACACTAAGTCTATATTGAGGAAGATAAGTAGATTGATATGGTAATCATGCTGTTTAAACACACCCAGAACATTTTCAGCTCTTTAGAATTTTAAACTTAAAAAAAAAAAATAAGTTTATATTTTTAAAGTTATGTTTTGGCATAGATAGCATGTCCATGTCCGGCATTGATTTTACCTGTCTAGGATATTGATTTATCAGTTTTTCTTATTTCTAAGAAGACAGTTCTCTTCATAAAATTCCCTAGTTCTTTTCAAACAATTGAATTTGTGTCATTTTGTTCTGACATCTGACTTAAAGGTGAAAACTCTATGAATGATGCCATTTATCATCACATCAGCCCTTATTGTGAATAAAATGTAACTACATTTGCCATTTGTTACCTCTGGCTTCATATTAACAGTGATGAATGATACAGAAAAGTTCCTAACATATAATGTGTTTCTAACACAACACGTATTATTAAGATTTGTTGAAGTAACAGGAAAAGCTTCTCAGTTGTCAGGAAATTATCAAGTCAGATGCTAGATAGCATTTTGTTAATGTGAATAGAATAGCTACTCAGTTGATTTTTTTCAATATAGTATGTGGGGTTAAGGCTGGAAGAAACTTCTGTTCTCTAATTTCTTTGTTAATAGCTTACTAAAATAACGTATTTAAATTTTACATAGCTTGTTTTCCCGCATAATGGGCATAAATACCATCCCCTCTTTTTCTTTCTAACAGTATGGTAAAGGTTAAATAAACACCACATATTAAGTGAGAAAGCGTCTGAGGTTTCCACTGATTTCTGTTCCCCGTTCTTTCTTCATTTTCATACTATAGGTAAACAACTTTGCCATCTGATGGTATTTATACAAGTTGCTTAGAGATAAAAAGTAGGATTCTGAGCACATGTAGAACACTATTAATAGGAAGAAAAATACAAGTCCTCCTGTCCCTCAAGGGTAAACATACAACGTGCTATGATTTTTAAAT
The DNA here is from genome assembly GCF_018350215.1 of Panthera leo. NCBI lineage: Eukaryota > Metazoa > Chordata > Mammalia > Carnivora > Felidae > Panthera > Panthera leo. The sequence continues at coordinate 168,013,796 of NC_056679.1, read as the reverse complement.
GAATGTTATAAATAACACATTTGCCTTCTATGAAGACTCACTTATATATAAAATAGAAAAACTAAATATATCACTTAACATATGTGGCCAGAGAAGCAGGTTTTTTTTTTTCCTCAGTGTGATGATTGGTCGCATTGCTTCCCTATCCGTTTTGAAATGCTCTGATAAAATGCATAAGAAATAGGCAGGCCTCGCTAAACCTTAGGTTGATTTTTCATAAGAGATCATCACTGATTTACTTAGTTGTACCCTTGTTTCTATCAATTTTGATGAGAGCCTTTCAAACTTTAGGTTTTATCATTTTCACTTTGCTTCAGTTTCCATAGGTTCCTAATCATAGCAAATCATATAATAATTAGTCCCCAGAAATGGTTTAGAACAGTAACATCTTTAGAGCAGAATATGACAGCCCATACAGATTTTGTAAGTAATCCATTTTCAACTGCAAAAAGCTCTTTCTCTCATAAAACAATAGCACACTTGCAGCTTTTGTTTGTGTTATTTAACCATAAGACCCATTTTTATACATGAATGAGAAACTTCTAAATATTTATTGTTCACATGAACATGCAAAATGGAGTTGAGGAATAGTTTTGGTATTCTCTAAAGATAAAGGAGAGAAAGAGAATGAATGAGTAGGGAGAGGCTCCCTTGGTTTTTCTCCAAATCGCACATGCTGTTTACCCAGTGTTATACGCTTGTCCTGCTGGCATTTGCATGATGGAAACTTGATCATATAATAGTTGCTTCTGTCTCTTAGAATCGCTGAGTTTACCAGGGTTTGGACAGCTTCCTGGATGTAAGATACACAGAGATACATAATTAATTTTAACCATTTTATCAGAAAGATGATTTCATAACTTGTTTGTGCAGAAGAGCTTGTCCCTCGTGTCTTGCCCTTGCTTCTTGATGAACTAACTGGTCACAGGGAGCTTAATTTGCACAAAATAATGACTGAAAAAGCACACCCTGCTAAGTGCCACAGATTGTGTTTTATACCTGTGTTCTAGTAATCATTTTAAGTTTCTGGGCCCAGGGGTCTTGACTGTGCAGCCTTTAGAGAGCATACTATGTGCAAGTACAGATTTTGATGTTTAAACCATTGACTTTATGCTATGTTGGCACACCGAGTGTTCAAAGAACTACAAAGGGGAATATGGACATCTAAAATTAAGGATTATAGTACATGCAGATGTGTTCTGGCTCTAGCATCCTGAATCTGTGGCTTTCTAAGTACTTGATGGCTTTGATTTTTTAAACATCGTGCTCCTTTCTTTCCACATTATCATACATTTACATTACATCTTGAAATAAAGTTAGGCATTAGAATAAAACATAGACACCCTACTGAGTTAAAGATTTTAAATCTTATTCTATTGTCCTTACCCTTAGACAGAGCCACCCACTTAACTCTCAGGTCTGCATATAATCATGGCAAATATAAATGCAGTAAAATTACTAAATCAAAAGATGTTAAAAACTGTCAGTGTGGGATTGTGAACTTGAATGGGGAGTAAAGGAAATTATTCTAGGACGCTAAGACACTAAACACTGTATGATATAATATTTTTTCATTGGTGACCCCTAGGGAATATCTGGCAGTGTAAATTGCCTTTTCAGCTTTTGGATACATTTCAAGATGAATTCCTTATTAGAAATTCAAAGGAAATCTTCTTTAGTAATCATTTTAATGCTCCCCATCAGTGGATTCAACTTTGCTTCCTCATAAAGTTTTTCTCTTTCTTAGTAAATTACTGGCAAAATGCTGTGGGGCGTGGTGAAGGACTGAGTTTTCTTATAAAACTCACAAGGGCAGTAGTTCCAGGGGAAGGAAGATAGTAACTGTGCTAAACTACTGCATTTAATTTTTTTAAAGTAGACTAAGATTTTAAGTGGGATTATTATCATAAAAGTTGATTATGCCATGTAAAATACAAAAAAAAAAAAAAAAGGAATCTTTTCAACAGTGGAATATTTACCAATTTTAACAAATTATGAAAACCAAATTTTAAATGAGTCTCCCTAAAAGGATACCTGGAAGTATGCATGACCAGTGGTACTGGGGAGGAGTATATGTATGAAGAGGTCTGTGTGTGTAAGGTTAAAAATGTAATTATTAAATACTTTATCATTTGTCTAAGTAAATGGTTTAGAAATGTTTTATTTTGCTCTCCATTGCTGATTCTCCACATAATTATCTCACAGATTGATTATATACTTATTTAGTTTGGGAATTGAAGAGAACATACTCTAATTAAATTCCTCAATTCATAGTCTTTTCTTTCTTTAAAACAAAACAAAAGTGATCAAGTTTTCTAAAATATGTAATACATCTTAACAGTATGCACAAATCCAGTAGTTACTGCTTGTTTTCATTTTCTTCCCTTTGGGAAATATTCATCCCTCAGGTATGTAATTGAAAAGACCTGTTTGTGTACTTATGTAGGGGAAAGCCTTTAATGAGACGTTTAAATGTTTCTTGGCAATGAAAAGAAAATAATTCCAAATTCTGTAAATTTCATATTTATATAAATACAGACCCACTCAGCTCCAGCCTCACCCTCTAGATTTTCAAGACCAATGCTTTGTCTCATTTAGCTGTCGTCATTGTGAATACCTACCTCTCTCTGGCGTGTGAGAGTCATTAGGAAAAGTTCAGATAGCCTGGTCCAAGTGTACAAGGTAGAGGCTTTGTAGAGGTTCTCTGATTTTTCATTGCAAAAAAAGACACTGATTAATTTTCGTTGGCACATTCAAATAAATTTTAGTTTGTAAAGTAATATATGGAACTAATTGTGTCCAGAGTCACACTTTTTTTCCAGCCTAGCAGATTGCAAAGCTAATGCCAGAGTATAAACATAGGAGGGGCATTGTGTTTTCTGGATAGGAGAGTTTGACACATAAATTAACAAAAGAAAACAAGTTGTTACAGATTTTTTTTTTGCTTTTACTAAAACTAAATATTTTATTTTGCTACCCACATATATTCTGATCTGTAATATAAGGATTAGAGTTTATTAAAAATTTACAAGAATTTTTATATGCACCTCAGTTTAACTGAAGTGCATTTAAACAAAATGTACTACTGAAGAATTCACAAATTATGTTAACAATTCACATGCATAAGCAGTAGTTCATTTCTTGGGGACCTGCTGTGTGCTAAGCCCTGTTTTAGGGGAGTATGTGGGATACAGGCTTTGTGTGTAAGGAGTGAAGAGTTAGTATAAAGAGTGGGAGAAAACGCATAAGGCCTGATGCCTGTCCTCAAAGACAGCCTGATCCTAGAAGGAGCAAGGTTTATACAAAGCAAACAGCAGAGCAGCAAATAATAAGAATATGCAATAAAGTGTCAAAGTGGGTAGCATATTAAAGGAAAAATACAGACTTCCCTTCCCAAGTGAAGTTTTATGCAAAATGCCAACACAGAAGACAGAGAAATGTGGGTTTTTTTGTGCTCTAATTTTGTTGTACAAGTTCAGATGTATGTGATATTTACTCAAGAAAATATTTAAAAAGCAAGGGTATTTAAATGAACCAAAGAATTTAAATAAGTAGCAAAGGGGTTGGCTCATAGTAAGGACTCGATAAATGTTAATTACTCTTGTGATTGCTATTAGTTTTAAATTATATGCTTTGGATAGCAGTTGCAATACAATGTTAGCCTCAGCTTTCAATTCTTTTCTGTATTTTGTTCAGGTTCCACATTTCAGAGAAAAATCTTGACTCACACAGATAAATAGTTTTACATGGTAAGGTTTTGTTTGGTTTTAATAGTTTGGCTTTGCTGATATCACCTTATGATAGTCTTCAGTTAAATCAAGATGGCAAGAGAAGATATTCCTTTAAGCAGACTCCCCTCCCCGCACTGGAGCAAAAAAGAAAACTTGGTGGCACAAGTTAATTCATTGGTTATTTTAGTATGTAAAGAAGAGAGAGAGAGAGAGAGAGAGAGAGAGAGAGAGAGAGAGAGTGTTGTGTGTTGTGTTAATGTGTAACAACCTACAAAATAGAACCAGACATTTGAAAACCCCTTAAGAAACCCTCATGTAATATAAACTTAGTAAGGCATGCGGTTTTGAGAACCCCGTAGTGTATCTTATAAGACCCAGGTCAGCAAGCTACAGCCCCATCGGTCAAATCCACCTCACTGCTTGTGAGCTAAAATTGGCCCAAGAGCTAAAAGTGGCTTTTTATGTTTTCACATGTTGGAAAAATAAATATGAAGAATTTATCATCACGTGAAAATTTTTGAGGCTGAACCACCAGTACTTGATGATGGATTTGGATGTGGGGAGACAGTGAACTAGAGGGAGATGTCACTAAGGCTATTTGGTTCTGGTTTTTCATTATAGGATGAACCGTAGCACCATTCCCTGAGATAGGCAACTTGGGAGAATGGCGGTCAGGAGTTTAGTCTTTGGCATGTGGAACTGGAGGTGCTTTTGAGGCATTTATCTGAAGTGTTCTGTGAGTGGTCTGTGTATGAGTGGATTATGTGTATCTCTGGATGGATGCTGCTTTAGAACCATGGTATGGTGTGGACGCTAAGGATTGCTTATAGAATGAGAGGGGGCTAAGGTCCTTGGACCAACCTTGAAGTGATGTCTTTTCATGATTGCACGGAAGGGAACGAGCCTGGAAAGTGTACAGGAAAAGGAGAAAGGTGAGAGGGAAGCCAAGAGTGTTATGTGGTAGATGTTCGAGAGAATTGCCAACGGAGTGATAATACTTCAGAAAATTAAGTCTGTAGGAAAGGATTAACGAGTGTCCATGGGGTTGTGCTGTGAATGTCTTTGGTGTCTAGAGCAAGAAATGTTTTGATGAGGCAATGAGGATAGAATTCCTAAATTGGGGTTGTTTTATTGAAGTTGTTTATATCTTTAACTATATTAGTTTTAAAGAAAAACTTCATTCCCAGGTGTGATCTTTTTATTGTTCAATTGATCTCTTATAATGGCAGTTAATTAAAAAAATAGGATTCACTTAAAAGAAATTTGCTTCACAGCAAGTTTTGATTGAAAACATCTATTTGCCATCACCTAAATACTTAAATCTTACCCAGATTGTACATCAAATCCCCTTTAATAAAAAACAGCAATAATGAGAAAAAAGGTTATCATTGCAACATTCAGAGTGACTAAAAAAAGCAAAACTGGTGACTCATGGGAAATATCACATTGCTCATAGCCTTGTCGATTTTAAGTAGGTTCCCAGCTAACTTAATAGTATTAATCCAATTTATTAAATAATGCCTTTCTCCCTTATGAAGATTTCCTCTACATGTGCCTGAAGGAATTTGTATTATCAAAGAAAGTTTGGAAAATGAGAGGCTGAGGTGGGACAGAAGAGAATCTATGTTGTACATTTTGTTTGTAGAGATTTGGTGAGGATTTTCCTTATATGGTTTCACATATATACTTGTTTTTATGCTCTTGTCTTACTTTGTTAACAATATGTTGTAATGCTCACTTGGATAGAGACTGTGTCTGTCACTGTGGGGTTCTTTGGCTGCAGGCACTGAGATGGAGGTCAGGGTCTAAGGTGTGTATTAGGGATCAAGCCTTGTGAAAGGAAGCATGCAAGGAAGGCTTGGGCTGAGGGAAAATTCAAACTGATGCAGCCGTAGGAAGGTCTTGGCCAGCCCTGCAGGGAGTTCCGGAGTCAGCATTTTCTGTCCAGGTGTCCTGCTTAGGGCTGAATGGGTGGCTCTTGATGTCCCGTCCCCCCCCCCCCCCCCCCCCCCCCCCCCCCCCCCCCGCTCAGCCGCCTTCACAGACTGCTGCTTAGGCGAAGTGGCTGTCTACAGGGAGGTCGACCCTGTGGCAGAGGCCAGCATCTGAGTCTGGTGCTGCCGATGCCCCAAACTTGGCAGCAAGCCGTTGCTGGAAGGAGGATCTGAGCAGCTCATTTGTCTCTAACGTTACTGTCATGTAATTTTCCACATATTTGAATCGAATGCTTTGTATATACTTATATTGGTTTGAATTCTTTGTTATAAGCAGCTACAGTCACTTCGGTCAGAAACTTCATTGGCTCATGCAAACAGAGACCCAGAGGTCAGGTGGCCTTCCCAGTTTCCTTAATCCAGCAGCTCCAGCTCCATTCTCTGGGATTCTCTTTGCTATCTTCAGCATACCACAGGCTCTTCCCTCTGGTTGACCTCTGGTAGAGCAGGCAGCCAAGGTCAGGGACCTGTGTCTGCATACCACCCAGGCCAGAGCTGGAAGGAGTATCATGTATGTGCTAGGAGAGCTCAGGCATAGTCCCGGGACCACTCTGCCTGAATGCAGGAGCATAGTCCAGTGGCAGAGGTAGAGAAGATGCTGAGAGACTTAGCTGTGGTCTGTTCCTGGGCCCAAAGAGAAAAGAAAAATGAATAAAACTGACATATAGGAATTGTAAGTGTTAAAATATTTATCCACTTAACAAGTTCCTAGTCCCATTTGGGACACCTATTGTATAGATAGGAAGTAGACTCTATAAAAAATTTCATTTTCTTGGAGGTTTTATTGGAGTTTTTACAAAAATATCAGCATTTGATTTCTCTGCCTTTACTAAGTGGTTGAGATTGCAGACTGACACTTATTAATTATACCAGATTTCTGGTTTTAATTAGAGAATGTCTTCTGAGACTAAACCTTTTTACCATTAGGCTGTTTGAAACCTGTGAGATAAAAAGGGAGAGTTCTTTCAGAAAATTATTTACATGATTTTAATTAATGATTATAATCTCCATGGTCATTTTTGCAAAAGAGCATTTAATCCCTTAACCAGTTTTCATGATTTGCATTTTGCAAAAACATGTCGGCCCTGCAGGCTTATTATCTGAGTTGTATTTTTTTCCAGATGAAACTTATTTTGGGTGAGTTTTATTTTGCTACTGCTCCGAGCCCCGTTTCATACCTTAACACCTGTTTCTCATGCAGAGCAAACCGATTGGTAGAAAAGTAAAGTTTGCTTCCTTTTGCCAAGACAGAACATAGCCCTTGGCAAGGTTACCTTTGAAAACAGTTTTTCATGCAGAGACCGTATACAAGTAGCATTGCTGTTGCCAAGATCCTCTGACTAATGAAGGGTCGGAGAGATGGTGTATTCTTTCTCATTGCTTGCGGCACGTATATGTAGCATTTCTTCTGAGAAAAGGCACTCTAGCGTTTCAAACAGAAGCTAGAAGTTTAACCTTCCAGGAGGAAGGTCAGTGTTAGTTTTTATTGATAACACAGAAGAAAGCCACTTTATAAGAATATGAAAGATAAATTCTTTGCTAAGTAGAAACGATTAAACACAGTGAGTTTTCCACCTTTCTTATGAAAATCAGTCTGAGACTATTTTCCATTTGCAAAGTTGCTTTTTTTCCCCCCTTTCTTCACTGAGATGTCAGTCAGATCCTTTACATGGATGATACTAAGCACTGGTCTCCAAATTATGGAAATTTGGTCAGGACTCAAGGTCCAGGTCCCAATATATGACTGCCTGCTCTGTTTTGTTTGGTGCAGTTATGTTTTTTATATTTTTGTTCATGTCTAATCTTATTTTATAAGAACATTTACATTTCCAGTATGCTTTAAGCTAAGTATAGTCTAATGGTTTCATAAACAATGAGACTGATGCTTTGTTTCACAAATGGGAAAATCCTAGAGAGTAATGTTTTGTGAGTACTTGTGGAACTGGGGAAGGAATGGAAAATGTTTATTCCTGTGTGCATGATCAAAGTAGCTGTTACCTTAAGGTATGTGCGTGCGTGCGTGTGTGTGTTTTCTGAGGTAAAAGTGAAGGAAAAGCCACGGAGAGGGGTGTTTTTTGCTTTATTTTCCTCTTCCCAAAACAGTCATTTGGTGGATGTTTTCTACCATTTAAAGATTTTTCACATTTTATACCTTCTTAAACATTATTATAAGATTATATTTTTCATTGTATCTCCCCCACCTTCAGTCATGGACAAAGACAAATTAATGCATTAATTCCATAAAATTTTGTCAATACTGATGTATAATGTTGCTTCCTAAACAAATCCAAATAGCTGACTGACAAGTGCAATATTTCTCTAAATAACAAATTTTATTATCCAGATATTGCTGAAAGGCTCCACTTCCTGCTAGGTATTGCAAGAATTCAGCTATTTTCACTTTTGCTCCACAGTCTTTTCTTAATACTTTTGACCAAAGATGATCCAGTCATAGCATAGTTCAATCTGTTTATCAAAGGTTGGAAATAAATTTTGCAAAGGGTACTGGAGACAAAACAACAATGCTATTATATGATATTTTTGTTTTCATTATTATTATTATTCTGATGTTTTGCTAACAGGAATTTGTAGATCACTTTGGGTTGTCACGGGGGTTCGTGTTCTTAGAGCACATTGCAGAATATGAAGGAATATTTCTGCAACTGGAAATAAGAAAATGTGACATAAGTAGACGAGATTGCTGTTATGTGGAATTTTGTCTACTGTGAGACAGAAGCAGCAAGTCAGGTGTCTCCTTGTACACCTGTCTTTGGTTGGAAATTTTTAGAGTAACAAGGAGAACAACTACCATATATTGAGTACTTACTATGTGTCAGGTATTATTCTAGGCACTTACCAATAATATTAAGTAGTTTAATTTTCATGACAATGCTATGAGGTTTCTTGCCATTTTAGAAATGAGAAACTAGACATCTACCATTAGGAAGTGATGAAGGTGAGATTTGAACCAAGCAATGTGAGCCTACAGAACATGATGAAACCACTGTCTTTCTACGTTACAGCAATAGTGTTTTGGTACCAGAGGAAATTTTGAGAAATCCTCTATCACCCTTCTCATTTTACAAATGTCTCCATATTTAAATATGTAACTGGCTCTGAGACACTGAGTATCTTTCCCAGGGTCAGATGGTACGGATAGAGGTAGAATACAGTTAAGCCGGTGTGCTTCTGGTTTCAGGTTTTCTCATCCTCTGGGGCTCTTCCCTGGTAATACTGGAGATGTGTTATACCAGGAAGCCTCTTTCCTCAAGCTGTATCTAGAATTGAGAGTGGACTTAAGCTTTTTCTTCTTGATGATGTTACAGCCCAGAGGGTGCTGAAGTTTAAGCAGGTAGAGTGGAAAGTTAGTTGGAGAGGAGAGAAAAGGAAGGGAGGTTGGGTACAGATGGACCAGGGCCTGGGGGAATGACTTGGACATTATTTGCCAGGCAAAGCTTGAGTACTATCTGAACATAGGATTATAAGGAGACCCTGTGACTGCGTATGGTTGTTTATCTTAGAGAAGGCAGTCTTAGCAGGCAGGGCCCTAACTTATCAAAATGCAAAGGTTGTGTTGCATGGGCATTTGGTATGTGACTCTGCTGAGTCCAGACTTTGTCTCTACTAACCAAGTAGATGATTTCTTCTTAGAATAATGGGAAGTGCAAACCCTTGTTGAAATTTAAGAATTGTTTCCCCGTGGCAATTTGTTTGGAGACATCTAATGCCAGAAGAAAATTCTTTTACTACAGACAGGAGTAGTCCTTAGGCCAGATCATTATCCTTTTTACTTCTATGAGAAAAATAAGTTTTAACTGTAGTTAAGCTTTTATTTTCATTTTATTTTTTTCAAGTTTTTGTTTAAGTTCCAGTTAGTTAACATACAGCGTAATATTAGAACTTGGTGATTCATCACTTACATACAACACCCAGTGCTCATCAGAACAAGTGCCCTCTTTAAAAACGGTCACCCATTTAACCCATCCCCCTGCCAGTTTGTTTTCCATGGTTAAAAGTCTGTTTTCTGCTTTGCCTCACTTTTTCCCCCTATATTTACCTATTTTGTTTCTGAAATTCCACACGAGTGAAATTATATGGTATTTGCCTTTCTGTAACTGATTATTTCAATTAGCATTATACGCTCTGCCTCCATCCACATCATTGCAAATGGCAAGATTTCATTTTTAATGGGTATGTAATATTACATTGTGTATATACACCACATCTTCCTTGTCCATTCACTGTTGATGGACACTTGCTCTCTTTCCACAATTTGGGTATTGTTGATAATGCTGCTATAAACATTGAGATGCATGTATCGTTTTGAATCAGTATTTTTTTATCCTTTGGATAACTAGCAGTGCAGTTACTGGGTCATAGTGTAGTTCTATTTTTAACTTTTTGAGTAACCTCCATACTGTTTTCCAGAGTGGCCGCACCAGTGCACTCCTACCAACAGTGTAAGAGGGTTCCCCTTTCTGTGCATCCTCCCCATCACCTGTTGTTTCTTTTTTGTTAATTTTAGTCATTCTGACAGGTGTGAGTGATATCTCATTGTATTTTGATTTGTATTTCCCTGATGATGAGTGATGTTGAGCATCTTTTCATGTGTCTGTTGGCCATCTGTAGGTCTTCTTTAGAAAAGTGTCTACTAGGGGCACCTGGGTGGCTCAGTTGGTTGAGCAACTGACTTCAGCTCAGGTCATGATCTTGCAGTTTGTGAGTTCTCTGTGCTGACAGCTCAGATCCTGGAGCCTGCTTCGGATTCTGTGTCTCTCCCTCTCTCTGCCCCTCCCCTGCTCATGCTCTGTGTGTGTGTGTGTCTCTCTCTCAATAATAAATAAATGTTAAAAAAATAAAAAAGAAAAAAAAGAAAAATGTCTACTCATGTCTTCTGCCCATTTTCAGGGAGAGAATCTCAAGCCAGCTTCACCCTTAGCACAGAGCCCTACGCAGGGCTCAATCACACAACCCTGGGATCATGACCTGAGCTCGAAATCCAGAGTTGGATGCTTAACTGACTGAACCACCCACCCAGGCACCCAGCCACCCATTTTTAAACTGGATTGTTTGTTTTTTGGGTGTTGAATTTGATTAAGTTCTTTATATTTTATGTTCTTTATATTTTAGATGCTAGCCTTTATCAGAAATGCCATTTGCAAATACCTTCTCCCATTCTGAAGTTTGCCTTTTAGTTTTGTTGGTTGTTTTCTTCTCTGTGCAGAAGCTTTTAATCTTGATGAAGTCCCAATAGTTTGTTTTTGTTTCCCCACAGAGTTTTATTTTTAAAAGCATGCTTCAATAAGTTAAATTTATCTGGTTTTAATTTTTCTCTAAGATACTTACTTTAAATCCTATTTATTCATTTCCATGAGCCATATGTCCAGTGTCACAAGGATGCACTGAATAAATCAAGTGCCTGCAGACAGTAGATGGTGGTGTTCGATCCTGTACAAAGTGCTGTGTAATATAGAAATACTATGCTTAATATCTGCCTTCCTGCCTTGTTTCTTAATTGGATCAGTGCTCTAGGGGGCATTAGGTTGAACTGAACAACAATGTAGAAACAACATTGCATTCCTGAAGCCAAGTCAATTAATCACACAATGCATTTCAAAGGAGTTACTTCTAAGTAATTGTTGTGTAAATTAGGCCCATTGCAATTGCTGGGTAGTAAACAGGAGACAAGCCAGCTTTATGCAACCTAAGATACATCACAAATTTGCCATTTCTAACCCCCCTGTGAGATAATCCTTAAAACCTCATTGCTTGCACCCACAAAATAACCATACAGTTTTTTATAACCACGTTGGTTATGTTTTCCCAGTGAGCCTATAATTACACATTTAACTTTTTCAAACAGAGGTTAATAATGATGGGATTTTTGATTTTGAGGTTATTTTATTTTTCTCTAATGACTTTCTCTGGTTCTTGTATAGTATAGGGGATTAAAATACAGGTAAAGAATGTCTTCTCTTTAACAGCACTGAAATTCCACCCTATACCTTTCATCACATCAAACAACATGAAATATATTATTTATATTTTATTATTAATCAGGAATCGGCGATTATATCTTGAGACTTCCTGTTTCAGGAATATATCCAAAATTCTATAAAGGACCCTCACAGAGAGAGTTTCAGGATCACTCTGCCCTGTTATACAAATTATTTTTCAGCAAAATAGTCAAGATACTCAGTAAAAGTTTCCCACTGGTCTCTTTGGGAAGCACCCAGCTTTCTAAAAGTAAGCATATCCAGGAAGTACAATTCCTGCTGGACCAGGACTAGCCATGTGACCTTTGCTGTTCACATTCCACCATCTTCCCCAAAATCAGGTATGTTTGGCTTTGAACCTCTAAGGTCGTGTTCCTGAGAGTGATTTTTCTGGATCAACTGTAAATATAGCTCAAGCTCACTAGTCCAGCACAAAGAATGAGAGTGTGAGCCCAGAGCTTCCTCAGCCATGGTTCTGCATTGTGGACAAAATGATTCTGAGAGAATGAAGTCAATTTAGAGAGAGAAGTGGAAAAAGACACAGAGAGGGTGATGGGCATTGTGGAGGGAATCTGTTGGGATGAACACTGGGTGTTGAAACCAATTTGACAATAAATTATATTAGAAAAAAAAGGAAAAAGACAGAAAGGGACTTCAGTATCTCTACTTTCAGTTATTCCTGAATGTACCTTACTTTTGTGTGGAACCCAATTTATTGGCATTTCATACAACCTACTTCTTTTTTTTCACATTTTTATTTAAATTCTAGTTAACGTATAGTGTAATATTGTTTTCAGGAGTAGAATTTAGTGATTCATCACGTACATGTAACTCCCAGTGTTCAACACCCAACAAGTGCCCTCGTTAATACCCATCATCCATTTAGCCCATCCCCCTGCCCACCTCCCTCCATTAACCCTCCTTTTGTTTTCTATCCTAAAGAGTTTCTTATGGTTTCTTTCTTTCTTTCTGTCTCTCTCTTTTTCCCCCTTTTCATATGTTCATCTGTTTTGTTTCTTAGATTCCACATATGAGTGAAATCATATGGCATTGTCTTTCTCTGCCTGACTTATTTCACTTAGCAAAATACACTCTAGCTCCATTCACATCATTGCAAATGGCAAGATTTATTTCCTTTTGATGACTAATATTCATATATATATACATATATATGATAATATGTACATATACATACATAACTACATACTGCATCTTCTTTGTCCATTCATCAGTCAGTGGACATTTCGGCTCTTTCCATAATTTGGCTATTATTGATAAGGCTGCTATAAACATTGGGGTACATGTTCCCCTTCGAATTTGTATTTTTGTATCCTTTGGGTAAATACCTGGTAGTGCAATTGCTGGATCATGGGGTAGTTCTATTTTTAACTTTTTGAGGAACCTCCAGACTGTTTTCTGGAGTGACTGCATCGTTCCCACCAGCAGTGTAAGAGGTTTCTTCTTTCTCTGCATTCTTGCCAACACCTGTTGTTTCTTGTGTTGTTAATTTTAACCATTCTGACAGGGCATCCAGCCTACTTCTTTTTTCTTTTCTTTTCTTTTCTTTTCTTTTCTTTTCTTTTCCTTTATTTTATTTTATTTTATTTTATTTTATTTTATTTTATTTTTTAAATTTACATCCAAGTTAGTTAGCATATAGTGCAACAGTGGTTTCAGGAGTAGATTCCTTAATGCCCCTTACCTACAACCCTCCCACAACCCCTCCAGTAACCCTCAGTTTGTTCTCCATATTTATGAGTCTCTTCTGTTTTGTACCCCTCCCTGTTTTTGTATTATTTTTGCTTCCCTTCCCTTGTGTTCATCTGTTCTGTGTCTTAAAGTCCTCATATGAGTGAAGTCATATGATATTTGTCTCTCTCTGACTAATTTCGCTTAGCATAATACCCCATAGTTCCATCCACGTGGTTGCAAATGGCAAGATTTCATTCTTTTTGATTTCTGAGTAATACTCCATTGTATATATATACCACATCTTCTTTATCCATTCATCCATCTTTGGACATTTGGGCTCTTTCCCTGCTTTGGCTATTGTTGATAGTGCTGCATAAACATTGGGGTGCATGTGCCCCTTCGAAACAGCATACCTGTATCCCTTGGATAAATACCTAGTAGTGCAATTGCTGGGTTGTAGGGTAGTTCTATTTTTAATTTTTTGAGGAACCTCCCTACTGTTTTCCAGAGTAGCTGCACCAGTGTTTATTCCCACCAGCAGTGAAAAAGAGATCCTCTTTCTCTGCATCCAGCCTACTTCTGAGTTTCTTTCACATTAAACAAGAGAGACCTGCTCAGTTATGTACATCTCCCCGAGGCTTCCACAGCACCTTCACAAACATTTTTGATGGCCCTCACCATATTACTTGCTATTTGTTTGTCTGTTTCTGTGAGGAAAGGTACTGTCTTCATTATTACTTAGCAACAAGTCCATCAGTTAATGGATAACAGGTAAATATTGGATGAAGAGTGAATGAATGAGCACCCATATAGCTTTCAGTGTCTCACCCTTTTTCTAGCAAGAAAATGATAAAAATCTACTTGGTTTTGCATGATATGGTTATTATATGACTTATTATAAAACATGTATAGAAACTGTGAAAAGATTTTCGTATTAATTTTTCCAGTAGTATTTTCATTACCTTAGAATTGTAATACTGTACCCTCCTTTTTTTTACTTCTCTCCTAGCTAAATATAGTTAAATTCTGGAGCCTGTTTCATGAGATTGACCTAATCCTCAGTAAGAATTTATATCTATGTCAGTCTAAGTATAGAAAATGCATTGTAAATATAGTGCTGAATGCTTTCCATAGTAAGAGCCTTCTTGTGTGGGATTTAGAGGGAAACTTGCTTATGATGAAAAGCCTCCGTATTGTTTAGTCATCATCATCTCCTAAGCCTTCAGGTAGAGCAGGTTAATTACTTATTTATTTTTCAGTTTTGGTTATCTTTCATTTCCTCATGTGTAATATTTTTCATGATAGGTTTTGATTTCAATTTACGTCCCTACACATAATACTTTATAACTGGTAGTAATTACATTCACGAGTAACATTTTCTTTCATTTTACTTGTGTCTCAAGTCTTCACAGCTGCTACAAAAAGTAAGGTGGTAATAACTATTTAAAATACTGTTCTCTTCACCCCTTGTCCTCATTTTAGGTCTAAATTTCAAAGCCAATGTAGTTCAATCTTTACCCATTAAGTGTAGTTTGTCCTATATTTGGTGCTATTCAATGTAGGAATATATACACAGAATTTTTCATTTTTCGTTTTATCCTCTTTACTCTGCCATTTAACCAGCTATTACCATGAAATATCGTTAAAATATTGCCTTACTGGCCTTCTAACTCTTGTAACTTGACGACTAAAAGTGTTCTTCCTGAAGCAAAAATATGTGTAAGTGAAAGCAGGCTATCATTAAATAAGCATATGTAATAATTTTATGGACATGAGCCTATATACCTTTATCTTTTTCACTTAAGATGAGGTCCTTTTATTTGTTTAGCTCCCTAACATCTTTCCACTAAAAGCAACATATTTCATGTTGAGAGAGATGCTGAGTGCCCCTTAGCTTGGCTCTAGACATCTCAAATGTTTCTAATGCAAAAGAGTTAATGAGGGATGAGTTAGAAAGTGTTATTAGTGGTTGGGATCAAGATATGGCTGAGGACTTCCATGTCATACCTTCTGGGAGAGTTTCTGCAGATCATGACTGTGTAACTGTTTTTGACTTGCTGTTGGTCGTACTTGATTTGTAGTAATAGCTCTCTCATTTATACAATGTATTGTGAGAGTTTGGGGTGTTAATAAGATTTTTTAAAACTCATTAGATTTGTTTCAAATGAGCTGTCTAAAGTTTTATCTAGGTTAAAGTATAAGGAGATAAAGATGATGAACGGGTTTCAGACAAGTTGAATCGCAAAGTGTATGTAGAGATGTTTTGAGGGCATAAAGATTAAGAATAAAGTTCAGGGCCTGGGATGCATTTGGGAGTCATTCAGGCAGAGTCATGTACCCATCACTTGCAATAGATAAGGTCACTCCATTCAAGGGAGCTGAGGAAACATCTCCAACATTGTGTTAGGAAACTCAGAATAATCAGGAAGATAGGAAAAGAACGAATCTGATGGCTGCCCGGGAGAAGACAGTTTCATCAATGAGTTTTGGCAAATCCAGACATTGTGGAAGTTGTGTTAAGATGAGATTCTGTTCTAGATTTTTGACTTAGGAAATTCTGTGATAGGCAATTTTACTGGAGTTGTACTCTAAAATGTAGGGAAGAGAAACTGAATTAGCATGTACCAAGGAGTAAATGAAAGAGAAACAGAAGGGACAGCAAGTGTAAATGATTTGGCCTGTAACCACGAAGGGCAGGAACATGTGTGATGATGATTTCACAGTAAAGTAGAATAAGGGAAGTTCCTTTTAGAATTTGAGAAACACAGAGGCATCGAGAGGCTGACTAAGGTTGGGACAGAATAATAAGAGAGAAAAAATGGTCAAGTCTAGAATGAGTAGGTAAGGTTGACCACCAATTTCAGTGTTTGGGGATCTCTGTCACAGCCAGAAGTACTCTGACACCAGCTGGATGTCCTGCAGTTCAACTCAATTCTGATACCAGTTACCCAGAGATAACATCAGATCCCATAGATGAGGGGCTCAGTCTACTTCACATGCCAGGTGCATGCCCACCTGTTACCGGTGCTGGCTGTAACTTGGAGATTCCAACAACCCCCTTCTTGGGTTTGATTAATTTGCTAGAGCAGCTCGTAGAACTCAGAGAAACATTTTATTTACTAGATTATTGGTTTATTATAAAAGGATATAACTCTGGATATATAAAAGCAGATAATAGCCAGATGGAAGAGAAGCAGAGGGCAGGGTCTCGGGAAAGGGCAAGGAACTTCCATGCTATCCCTGAATGGCTGTCCCCAAAAGCTTCATGTGTTCACCAATCCTGGAGCTCTCCAAACCCCATACTTTTAGGTTTTTATGGAGTCTTCATTACATAGGCATGATTGATTAAACCATTGGCCACTGGGAATTGATTAAAATTCCAGCCTCTTTCCCCTTCCAGGGGTGTGGTGGGGCAATGACAGAAAGTTACAGCCCTCCAATCACAGGGCTGGTTCTCCTGGCAGCCAGACCCTTCCTTGGGCACAGGACCAAAAACCACCTCATTAACGTAACAAAAGACACCTTTATCTCCCTCTTCACTTAGGATATCCCCCAAGGGTTTTAGGAGCTCTGTGATAGAAAGAAGGAGGAAGACCAGATACATATTTATTATAAATCATGGTATCACAAAGGGACTGAAGAGATTAGGCTTGGAAAGGAGTAGAGCTACTTCCTCTGTGACATCAAAGCAAGTTTAGAAGAGGACTGAATGACTCTCCCAACCCACCTACTCACAGGGGTTGTGGATGAGGAAGGTGACTTGGAATCAGATTTGTGTCAGTTTAGAGCTAGCTTGAGACTGGACAGAGAGAAACCCATGCAGTTTGCTGAAGTCATCTTCACAACTGGAGATGCCAGGAGTGAGATGCAGTTTTCCATCTAATTTCAAGCCTAAGCGTGAGATATGTGACACAAATGGAGTTTTGTTTTTCCAGCGTTACTGAGTCTTGAAGCAGGTCGTTCCTGTTACAGATTGTGCTCCATTGCCTTTCACCTGAAAACTTCATACAGATATACTTCGTTTGAGTATAGTAGGATCATGAAATTCTTAGTGTCTACATTTCTACTTTCAAAACAGTATATTAAAATGTGTGTTTTGGCAACAAAGCCAAGTTACACTTTGGGAATTTCAGGGAGACTGAATTTGTCCCAGCAGTGCCACCTAAGATGCTAGTGCCATTTGTATCTCAGTAGCACATAATGTTTCACACATTGATTTTTTTGTTTTGATCTCAAGATGCTTTGGATTCTGATTAGCTCAGACAGCTCTTTCTCCATCAAGAAACTGTATTTCGTTGGTTTAAAAAGAAAGTGTTATGTCAGTGCCTTATCCACTTCATGTGCAAAATTACCAAATTTTTTTTTTATTTTTTTAAGGATTCACTTTTATTTACACCTAAGTGTTTCCGTAAGCTCCTGCTGCAAATTAAAATTGCATTTCTCAGTGTTAGTTACATGGTAGTGGCTATTATGGGTTTGGGCCTCTCTGTTTTAGAAGGTCTTTATGCTCTGCTGCACTCTGGAACTATACAGCCCTAAATTACCTTAATCTCACTAGTCCAGATAATAAGGATCAGAGTTAGTAAAAACTGTCCAAAGCAAACTATATATTTTTAATTAAGTGACATTAATTTGGATATCTTTATATCTATGTTTTCAAAAATGCTGAGATCCTTGCAATTGAGGTTTGGTTTACCCTAATGAGTTTACACTAATGAGTACTGGTTTGATTTATGCAATAGAAACAACAGCAGGAAAGCAGATACATCTTGTGAGATGGGTTCGAAGCATTTGTAGTGATGAAGTGTACCCTTGCGAAATAAACCCTGTCGGTAACTTAAAAACAGTGTAATTTTTCAGTTTTCATTTTATGGCAATTTCTTTCTTCATGCTATCATGAAAAGCTCTTTGCATTTGCTAGCATGAGAGATAAGATTTTTAGTAATAGGGAAGACCTGTTAAGAGTATCTTTAAAAGTTACTGTCTCTGAACTTAACAGGAGTTTTCAAAGATAGCCGCACTTCATGGAGATGAATGTAATCCTGAAGAAAACCATCGTTAACCTGCTCAGAGCCTTGTGATTGGATGTGTTATTAAATCTTTTGCCAAATTTGGCTTTGCAGGACCTGACTGAGTATAAATGGAATGATATAGTGAATATATTAATTTATGCTGAGATTTTCCAACATTGGTAGATTCATATACAAATCTGTTATTTGGAGAAATACTTGTACTTAATCTGCTGTTTTAATGCATAATATTTTAATTTGAAATATATGCTATATGTCCAAAGAAACCTCTTAGGACAGCAATAAAGGAAGAATCAAGCAACCAACATAGATGGGTAATTCTCTTTGTAAGAATATTCTATACAGATTAGTTTTGTTATTTGACCACTGGAGTACTTCAAAATAATTATAGGTAGTAATCTAGAATACAAAATGAAGAAAATCAGTTATCAATACTATAGAACTTGATTTCAGGCATCTGCATGAGGAAGGTTTTGAAATTAGAAAGATATATGTAAAGAGTCATCAGCTCTCATTTCTTCCTCCAGCTACGTGGGGGCATGACACCCTTCAAACCACCCCCCCCCAAAAAAAATAAGACTCCCTTCTTTACTGACCAGTCCAAGGTGGGCAGTGAGGGTGCAGGAAAAATAATCTTCCTTTTCTCCATGATCAGTAAGAAGTTAAATTTACCTCTGTGATACCCTGACTTACAGGTTATAAAATCCAGCTTTTTAATGAGGATAATTTTCTTTGTGACTTTGTCCTATGAGTCCTTATTTTCTATGTATGCATACTGCTGGCATGATGCATATACAAAAGCACATTAGCAGAGATAACACAAAATTATCCTTTAAAACTGATTTTCCCTTTTTCTTTCTTTATACACAGACATCACTCATATTCCTTGTCTTCTTTGACTTAAAAAAGGTATGTCCTTAAGGTTTCTATTTTCAGAATAAATAAGCATTCTTGAATAGCCAAACTGTTAAATTAAGTCCTTAAATCCTTAATATCTCCCCCTTTAAAATAAAAAATCACTCATTAAATGTAGGTATAGCAGAGCACAGGGAGGAAAAGCAAATGATGTTATAGCTGCAGTAAACATGATTCATTTGTACATTTTAGGACATCTTCTCCGTGTCAGTTTTTCATATTTCTCTTCTACTCCCCAAGTAACAAAATGTCACATGAAAAGGATCAAAATATTCCTTGCTGTAGATCATGGTGTGTGTGTGTGGTGTGTGTGTAAAATATCACATTCACACCTTCAGGCGTTTGTTTTAAGAAGAAATCTAATGATCTTATTTTCAGCGGAATCAGATGTTCTTGAAATATTTTCTTACATCCTTTCAAGGCCGAGAGTATTTCAGTTGCCCCATTAGTTAGCACCAATGTACAAGTTTGCTTTTTGGGTTTTTTGTTGTTTTGGTGTGGGTTTTTTTGTTTGTTTTTTTGTTTTGTTTTGTTTTGTTTTTTTGGTTAAAACTGTCAGTGTTTGCACTGCGAATGCTATTTTCCAGGCATTCATTGCTCAGCATAGACTGTAAATATTCGTTTTGGACTAACACTTGTCAGAAAAAGTCTGTGAGCAATTAGGAGTATTTATATTTTATTTGTATAAAGAGAACTTTTTTTGTGTGCTGTGCTTTAACAAAAGCATCATTGGCTCAAAGTATTTCATGGTGTTTTCATGATAGTTGACTTTAGATATTTTGGTAGAGTATGCATGTCAAAACATTTAACTGCAAATTGAATGCTATATGTGTATTTTAATTGCTATACATTTTAAAATGAGACATGTTAGATCACAGAGGCAGGAATTAGCAACTTTATGATATTTTCACATGTTGAATGAAACATAAAGGATTTAAGAAGTAATATCAAAGTGTCTGTTTTCTTCAAGTACTCTAGGCTTTCTGAAAATATGAGGAAATGGGAAATGTCAACACATGAAGTAAAATAAGTGAGGTACTAGAGCAGCTGTTATCTGTCAATAAATGTCCAAGCATAATTGCCAGTAAAGAAGACTGCAATTTGAGAACACGTGCTGATACATGATTGGAATCTCACCATGTGATCTGTTAGATGATAAAGTGTGTTTCAGACTACTGTGCTCGCCTGTTAACTTAGAATCGGTCATATTTTTATTTTTCTACAAACAGTGACAAATATTTATGAATGTACACTAAATCTGGACTTCCTGACCCACTGTTGGTTCAGTTTCAATTCTTGTGTTAAGGTGTACTCGGCTCTGGGTGGTAGGAAACTGTGGAGGAGCAGATCCCAGTCGGTAGAGCCTGTCAGGTTTACAACTTTCCCTCCGTTCCTTAAGAAATCAAACACAAAATTATAAATAAAAAACTTGAATTCTAAATGTGCAGTAGTCTTAGTCGTAGTTAAAATATCATACAAAAAATTTATGAGAACATATGACCAGGCAAATACAATGCAAGGATTGCTCCCAGGCCTTAGAAGGGCTCATGGAATGTAGAGGCCCTTAAGCTTGAAGATTACAGAAACTAATTTTCTGGTGATTATAATTATTCCTTTAAGTTTTCACTTTCTAGTCACATAAAAAAGTATTTTTTCTTATTTTACCACTTACTTTAGGAGTGCCTTTGCATGTTTTAACTGAAACTTGAATGTTATAGTCAATTCATTTATTCAGTATTCAGTGAATGATCATTTATTGAGCTGCTAATATTTATGAGATTTGGTGCCTGCTAATAGGAATGCAATGATATATATGGTCCTGGACAGAAGATTTTAAAAAGTACACATATAACAATGTAGTCATAAGAGGTAGGTATTGTCTATTTTACATGACTCAGACCCTCTAGTTAGTGCATAACCCACCCCCCCCACATTCTTATGATAACAAGTTTTTCTGTTATTTAAATTATTACTGATATCCACCACTTTCCTTTTAGAATACCTATTCAATGAGATATAATCTAGTTATTTATGTCTTTTAGGACATCTATTTAAAACATAGTCTAGATTCAGAGTTATATGATACCATGACCTTGCTTTATTGTACATCTAAGAAGAAAATTAATAATTTATTTTTTTAGAAGATAAACTAAATAATCCATTTGTAAAATTTATTTTTGCTTTAAATGGTTATTTAGATTTTACACTTATATGCTCAGTGCTTATTTTCAAGATCCAGTGCTTTATTTAATGTAAGATATAATTATCTCATTTACTTCCATATATGAATCAGAAAACCATACTCTAAAGGCATATATGTTGTGTTTTGAATAACTGAGAATAAAAGTGAGAAATTCTTAAATCCTACTTCAGGTAAACAGTGTAGTTATAAAACAAGTGATAGCCTTGTGAAAATATCCAAGTTTATAAAGCAGATAATAAAATGGAGAAAAATTGCAGTTGTTCACCTTCCAAAATGATACATAATGAAAAGAACACTTTAAAGTTTTGACACTGGCCTCAAATTTTAGATACAAATTATACACTTGAAACCTGCTTTATTCAGGAAAATTCATATATAGTTAATTTAAAAGATTGCATTATAGTTCCCAAGAATTATACAGTTGTTTGAAGTCACTTTAGAATGGAGATTATAATTACTATGATCAATGCTTTTTTTTTTAATTAAATATAATTTATTGTCAAATTGTTTTCCATACAACACCCAGTGCTCATCCCAACAGGTGCCCTCCTCAATGTCCATCATCCACTTTCCCCTCTCCCCCAACCCCCATCAACCCTCAGTTTGTTCTCAGTATTTAAGAGTCTCTTATGGTTTGCCTCCCTTCCTCTCTGTAACTTTTTTTCTTTCTCCCCTTCCCCTTCCCCAGTGTCTTCTGTTAAGTTTCTCAGCATCCACATATGAGTGAAAACATATGGTATCTGTCTTTCTCTGCCTGACTTATTTCACTTAGCTTAATACCCTCCAGTTCCATCCACGTTGCTGCAAATGGCAGGATTTCCTTCTTTCTCATTGCCAAGTAGTATTCCATTGTATATATAAAAAAAAACATGGAAGCTTCACGAATTTCCATGTCATCCTTGTGCAGGGGCCATGCTAATCTTCTCTGTACTGTTCCGGTTTTAGTATATGTGCTGCCGAAGCAAGCACTATGATCAATGCTTTTAAGTATGTGATACGATGGTGGGGTCATGTACATGTATGCATGAGACCAGGCCAAGTATATATGCCAAACTACTACCACTACTACTGCTGCTTCTTCTCCTTCTTCCTCTTCATCCTCCTCCCCCTCCTCCTCCTCCTCCTCCCCTTCTTCTTCTTCTTCTTCTTCTTCTTCTTCTTCTTCTTCTTCTTCTTCTGAGAGAGGGAGAGAGAGAGAGAGAGGGAGAGAGAGAGAGAGAGGGAGAGAGAGAGAATGGGGGGGCAAAGATGGGGGGAGAGAGAATCTCAAGCAGGTTCCACACCTAGTGTGGAGCCTGTTGTGGGGCTCAGTCTAATGACCATGAGATCACGACCTGAGCTGAAATCAAGAGTTGGAATCTAATCAGTTGCACAACAAACTGAGCCACCTGGGTACCCCTATATGCCAAACTTCTTTTTTTTTTTTTTAATTTTTATTTATTTTTGAGAGAGAGAGACTGAGCAGGGGAGGGGCAGAGAGGGAGGGAGACACCAAATCCAAGCAGGCTCCAGGCTCTAATCTGTCAACACAGCCTGACACGTGGCTCAAACTCATGGACTGCAAGATCATGACCTGAGCTGAAGTCAGACACTTAACTGACTGAGACACCCAGGCGTCTTCTTAAGTAAAAAAAGATTTAAAAGATAATCTAGATATTTAACTTACCTGTTACATAAATTAACATTAATGGTTATTATGTCTTGGAAATTTAAAATGCTTCTTTCTTTGGCCAACATAGGGACTTAGTTAATAATAAACAGTAGTAGTTTGCAGACTTTGAGTGATTTCTAAGATTTCATAACCCTCCTTATAATCAATTTCATGATGTCCCCCAGGAAAAGCATTTTGAGTTTCAGAGCCTAGGTCTGCCCAGTTTCTCTTCCATTCTTTCCCTTCTTAGCATTTGGAAGACGTTCTCATCAGCAACGGTATAAAGTAAAAATCCCTGCCAGGAACCTGACTTTCAGTAGTTCTCTGTCTCCTTATGAAGCCATTCGTTCCTCAGGTATTGTCCATTTTTTCTTTGGTAGCCTTTCCTTTCTCATATGAGATGTATTGGTAACCATAGGATTTCTAGCTCAAGTCCTGGTGGTTTTATTTCATTTTTCTCATTTTTTTCTTTTCCTTTTTCTTTTTTTTTTCTCATCATCTCTTCCTTGAGAGGAATTTTGCCCTACAATTTGAAGGCTACTGGAAAGAAGGACTCTTTTAAAACTGAGATTTAAAATCCTTTCTTTCAGGTTCAATCCAAGTAGTTTTCTTGTTTTCCTATCTAGGGATAGGAATCAAACATATACCTTGAATTATTAGCTTCAAGAGTAAGAGGTTAACTAGAAGCAGAATTTATTAATTTTGAATTGTCTTCCTCCTCTGTAAAAATTCATAGTAAATCATTCTATAGTCACAACATGGAAAGGGTCAATTGCTACATTGTGTTTTCGAATTTCAAGTTTTTACCATTATAAAATATGAGAAAGTACTTGGCAATACTTTCCAAATAAAAAATGTGTATACCTTTTGACCTGGAATTCTACTTTGAGGTACTTATCTAACAAATAACCATGTGTGTAAAATAATATTTAAGGATGCTTACTGTATGTGTTATTTGTATGTACAAGGTAAAACTAACAAGTTCTATATGAGAAGTTTAAAAGTAAAATGCATCTTTCTTTTAGGCATTATAAATTTTCATTAGGATTAAAAGAATGATCTCAGATGGTCTAGGCCTCTTAAAAGCTGAAATTAGTTTCTAGTCAAAGATACCTAGAGAGGTATATAGTCCAACTATGTAAGTAATTTATAAGCGTGTTTTTTTATTCAGGTTAAAAAAAAAGAACTAAAAGATCACTGGGAAATTACCATCAGACTTTCTGGTCCCACTAATATTGGAGGTTGATTTAGATATTTCTCCTGCAGAACTTGTCTTGATAAGTAGATACATCTCAGGGGATAAAGTCCAAGTATTTAACTGTCAAAGACAGAAAAAGAGTAAGTAAAGAAAAGCCCAAGACACCAGTAGAAGGAAAACTAAATTTATCTAAGACACAGTTAGAGGGCAAAAACACAATCAGGGCAGCTCTCCAAAAAAAAAAAAAAAAACAAATAACAAAAAACAAAACAAAACAACAACAAAAAACACACAAAAAAACAAAAACAAAACAGACGGAAGTTGGTAAAATGTCCAAAGAAAAGTTCTCCCAATGATCTTGTGACTCAGCTATTAAAAAAGAAAAAAAAAAAAAAAAGAGTGAAATGCAGAAACAGCATGTATGCACTGCTATTTATGGGAGACAAACTATATATATACACATACATATGAATATGTATATATATAACTTACCCACGGATATATACACATACACACATATGGCGTATATTTGTAAATGCATAGGTTATCTGTGGAAGGCTATTCATGAAATTGCTAAAGGGTAGATAGCTAGCCTCCAAGGAGAGAAACAGGGCATTTAGGGATAGAAGAGTGGGGGAGTCTGACTTCATTTTCACTGTCTTACAGCTGTATCATTTAAATGTAATCTCTCTTAAAATATATATCTAAAAATAGATAGGATGTTTAAAATTAAAAGTAAAAAGAAGCAGGCCAGGTGAGAACCTTTGATGGAAGAAAGGTGTGGGAAGAAAGACTGCCCCAAACTGTTAAGCCCAGGAACCCTGAAATAAGAACACCAAGCCCTTTAGGTCTAACTGTCCATCTCACAAACTCTGACCTGTAAGTTTCCATGTGGGGGAGAATGCACCCATCTGACCAGGCCAGGGACCCCGCTTGCATTTCAGAAAGGTGTCATTTTAAATTGGTAAGGTAGCATTATAGGAGTTGAGTTTTCATGAGTGTATCCCAGATAGACTTCCCAGTTTCCCTAAAAGCACAAAATCATTCCTGGAGTACTGAGGACTAGGTCCCAACTTTGCCGACCCAGGTGAAGTGTCATCCTCAAGAGGCCTGCCATGCCTCCGCTGGGCACCCACCCATAGATGCCATGTCTGCTCTGTGACTGTTGGAGGGCTGGGTACACATGTTGTTTGCCACCCATCAGGATCTCCCTTGCCCTGAAGTTTAGTTTTTATTTCATAGACTAAAATGAGCTCAGATTCCAAGAGAAGTAGGAAAATGAGTGCTCATTATCTACATTAGAAATTGTGAAGTTATTTCTCAGAAAGTGAAACTTGATGGACCCATAAAAGAATATTATCTGTGTGGAGAATACTTCAGAGTAGAATAAAGAGCATGGTAAGTGATTGACTGACATAAATATAGGTGTGCCTGCAATATATATTAATAAACAGGGCCGTAATATTAGGGACCAGAAGCAATCTATTTCATATTTAAAATATCAAGTAAAAACTATCTCCACAATTATGAATATTTAAACAGTATTATTGCTTCTCAATATATAACACATGCAAACATACCACATCATTTTTATTGCCAAAAAGGAAAAAATAATTAAAACTATAAAAAGCTGTTCTTAGTGTCATTTTAATGTCTTTGTTATTGCCATTTATCTCTGAGAGATAATATGAAAAAGAAAGTGAGAAATAATGCATCAGTAGATGATAAATTTTATTCATAGCAAACTGTTTTAAAAAATCACCGTTGGTTTTTATGCAAGAGAATGACAGGGAAAACAAGAAAGACATATCTGTTATAAATGCCTGTTTCATATTTACATCATTTTAAAAGCAAGGGTTTGCTTCTTCCATCAACTTTTCAATTTAATTTTCCTCTTTGTTTGATTTTTGTCTTACCTATTTTCTTAAACGTAGGAAAGAATTTTATTCATTTCAATGAATGCATGCATGAAGGAATTTCCAATACATGGTTGCATTGTGGGTACACATACAGATCATTCACTCACGACTGTGACAGATTAGGAATATAGTTCAAAGACTGGGCTTCTTATCTCCTCAAGTGAAAACAGTAGAATGAGAGGCCGTGAAGGTAGGGGATTGACAGTTTAGGTCTTTAAAAGCCACATTAAACTAAGATTACTGAATGGCCTATGCTTTGTACTGAACCTTACCTCAGGCTTGCTTGTAAATGAGACAGGAGGCTAAATTCTTGAATAGCCGACTAGGAGAAATGATGGTGCCTCTCTAGGTTTAGATAACCAATTCATTGCAGCATCTCCTTTTCTCAGAGTGTTCCAAATAAGACCATCACCATCATTTCTCAAGCCATTGGGGAACAGTCTGTAGGACAAATGACAAAGTTCTGGGGAATGTCAACTTTCCATTGTGATGGATAAAGCAATTTTTTGAAATGAAAAAAATGAACTTTAAATAAAACAGAAACGCATGCTTTGGGTGTAAAATGTTTCTTGACATACTAACTGAAAACAGCGTGATATAACATTGTGTCTCCAACAGTGTATGAGATAAAAGAAAAACCCACACATACACAAACACAAAAAGCTACATTATTAGAAAACAATAAGAGGAAATATATAAGCAGTGACTGGTGACTGCATTAGACTCATAGGATTATTTCTTTTTTCTCTTTTTATTTTCCTGAACTCTAACTTTTCTCTTATGAACCTGTATTGCTCACATAATAATGAGGTGAAAAGAAAGCCCTGTCCTTTGGAAATGTAGTAATTTTATGTTTTTATGTTTTTGCAGTCACTCCTTTGTGCAATCTTAATATTCTATAAATTTGTATGTTATAATGTCAAAAAGAAAAAGTGAGAAAGGAAAATAAGCCATAGAAAATTTAGAATAAATGCCAGAAGAATATTTAATAAATGGCTATTGCCCCCCTCCAAAATGTTGGCATGAAAATTGCCTTAGCATTTTAAATCCTAGATTGAGAATACTAGGTTCATTAGGCTAGGGAGTTTATCTATTTAGTATGTTCCCTAGAACATAGAATCCAGCTTACTCCCAGCTGTTGAATAGTCTGTGATTCTTATTTGTGGCTCGCTTTGGAGATTCTCCTCTCATTCCTTTGTTTTTCATCCTTGGTAGAATTGCCAACTTTGTTGTTAGAAAAGTTTGTGTTCTTTTTAATTGATACCTATACTTTTAAAAATATGAATTTTATATAGCTGGATTTCTAGCTTTATGTTGTATAGCCCTCATATCCATGGCCACATAAGTATGATGTCTGTATGCTAATATGCTTACTTAATCTTTAATACATTATATTTTAATAATATAGGAATGCCAAGCTACGGAAGAGCAAATGAAAAGGTCATTTTTTATTCATGTACTACTGAATGTACCTTCTGCTTGTAGCTCATTATACATGCAGTTGAGCCCAATTTTTTAAAAGTGGAAAGCATACCAAATTAAACCACAAGTTTCACAACTGCTGTTCCTTTTGTAAAAGGAGTGCTCTCCATCTTTTCAATTTTATTTATTCTGACTGCTTGTTACTCATTTGTGCTTCTCTCTTCTCTGTTATAGTCAGAATTTCTAATCCCATTTCAAGCAGAAGGCTGCCACTTTTCATCAGAGAAGAGGCAATAAACACGCATCACACTTATATATGCGGGCTTTCATCTGGGGAGCTCAAAGTGTTTTATGCATAAGTAGCATTTCCCCTGGCTTTTTTTTTTTAAGTAGGAAAAATAAAGTCTAGAGAGCTTAAATGACTGGAGGAGGCCCACACCTGCAACAATGGAAGTCGTGATTTTAATTAAATATATATCTATGAAAGTATTCAGGATTCCTTGACCTGGATATCAATTTATATGCAATGTTTGAAGAGTAACAAAATTGTGGAGAGTAAAAATTAATACTAGCACACTCTTGTCAGTTAGGGGAAATGGTAACATAACAAAAATGAGCTCTAATGTAGAGTAACTTCATAAACTTGACTAATTCATTTAATGCCTTTAAATATCGAGATTATAAAAAGAGCTCAATGGGAAAGGAAAAGTCTTTTTAGGGTCGGGCTTTTCAGTGTTACTAGGGTTGAAAGGGTCAAAGAAAGAGCAGCCTCTATATGGGGTCTAGTAGGGCAGCCAGAAAGGCCCGTCTCCAGAATTAGCCCCCTTCATTTAATCAATCTCACTGTTTCTTCCTCCATCTTTCCCTCTCCCTCTCCCTCCTATCTTTCCTCCCCTACCTCCCCCCACCTTTTCTTTTTTTTTCTTTTTTCTTTTTTTGCCAAAGACATAAATGATCTCAGTGGTACAATTCAAAAGCGCGAGTAAGAGATTGACAGAAAATAGGGAAATAATAATAATAATAATAATAATAATAATAAAAGACCATCTTATTTTGAGTATGTCTAGACTTAAGTCTGTGGTTTTCAACCTGCCTTGCACTGGGTCTGTGGGCAGGGCCTTGGGGAGGACTTAGAAGGTCTTTTGCCACCTCCACTTTTGGTGATGGTGGTGTTGTGCAGACTTGGTTTAATATGTGTGGGGGTGGCGGTGAAAGTGGGGGGAGTTTGACTTACATTGAGAAGGAAGGCATAGGATGTGAAGGCGAGGATGGAACAAGAAAAATTAAAACAAAAGAAGGCTGTGTCTTTGAGAGAGTGATGGGTGAATTTAGAGATTTAAATGTAGAGGTCAGAGGTCGTTGCTTTCCGTGATGAATGAGTCTTTGGGAAGGTAGTTTTCTGAAAAGGATTTTCAGAAGTGTAACTAATAGTGAGAGTCGAGTGGCTAAGGTACTAATCTGTAAGAGATTATTGAATTTGCTGGCATGTGACACATTCTGTCTGGTGAAAAAAATAGGCTAAAAAGTGCTGTGTGTTCCATAGACTCTTATTAGAGATGGGTGGCTGAGAGCTTAGTATATCAAATAATGGATTGGGTGAACACCAAAGGGACGTCCATGTGATCTCACTATATCTCTCTGCCATTTATAATGCAAACCAGATTAATTTCCTAAGTAATATAGTTACTGAATTAATTCTAAGAAAAACTTTAATTTCCATCTAACTGAAAAATGGCATGAAGTAGAATTTACTAATACCAGTCAATATATTTTTTAGCTGTGCAATGTCTCTATATACACATATTTGGGTATAGTGATATTTAGGTAAAATGTAGATATATACTTAGCAAATAGTAGTACATATATACTGACGATTTCCTCCTGAGTTCCAAGGTATATATATTTATTTCCCCTGTGTAGAGTGTAAAATCACTCCCTATGTAGATATGATGAAAAGCACTTGATCCCCCCCCCCAGCAAATTATCCTTATAAAATTTAGAAATACTCTCGAGTGTCATAAATGCCTGTCAATATAGTAGTTGGGGGAAAATTGTGGGTATATTAGTCTAGAAACAAATATCTAAGATGTCAGACACCTGCCTGATATTCCCACTGCAAACATTTCATGCTCAAAATTGCAACCTGACCATGATGTTTGTGATGGTTCCTCTGGAGAACAAAGCAGCATAGCAAAAAAGCAGAACAACAGCATCCTGAGGCAATATTTTTCAGTGCCCGTAGCTACTCCTGCTTAGCCTGGTGGCTCTGGACCAGATCTGCAGAGAATGCCAGGGAAGTGCTGGATAAAAAGCTTCTGACACGTCCTCCTGCTAAGGCACCATGGCCAAACCCGATGAGGAGAGGCCACCACTCATTGGCAGTGCAGCCACTTTCCAGGGTCCAGTGATGTGGGAGCAGGTCCTCAATCCCTCTAGGCTCTTGCTTCTTCATATGTAAATGAAAGGATGATAAAACCCTTAAGGCCCTGCCAGATTTAATATCCAGAGATTATGCCATTTAGCCTCATCTGCCCTGGAGCTAGTCTTTGTCTATACCTTTAGAAAATGCACTATAGGTCTGTACCTAGTGGATAATGTACTAAATAAATATTCCTCTATGTAGTAATTATTGTAAAAAGGAAAAAAAAAAAAGCATAGTGTAGATTATTATTACAGTCAAGTTTGAAATATCAGAAGTTGTTCCCCAGAACAATTTACACTTGGGAAAATACTTGGTCAAGTCAAGTGAAATGGGCCTGCAATACTGTTCAGAGCTTTTTCTGTGCTTATATGCATTGTGACCCAAATCAGTTTTTTCAACTGATTTGAACGAAGTCTGTCTTTTTTGTTTGGAAAGTCTCTGCATTCTGGCAAACAATGTTTTTGGCTCTTCTCAGTATTCAGCTAAATAATCATCAAATATAGTGAGTGTTTTTCTTCCTAAAGTCTGCCCTTCTCCTAGCTTACTTTTGTCTCCAGAAACAACTTTTGTGGAAGGCTCTCAAAGCATTAGGCTAGGAATTCAGTTTTAGGAAGATGTGTAGAAATATCGGAATAGTAAGAAGCTACAGACCTGGCCCAGATTTACCTGGTGTTTTGAGTTCCATTCCCCTCCCTTTTCTCATATAAGAAAGTGTCCGTGTAGATAACTAGTAGGGAAGGAGTGCATATCATAGATTCTGAATTATTTCTAGCTTTAAGTTTATTCTCTTAGAGAAAAAGCACACACTTTGTAATCATAATCATGCCAACCTCAGTTTAAATCTGCCACTTACTGGATATAACAGTAAGGCTGTACTCCTATTTCTGAATTTGGAAAATGGAAAATGGTAGAATGGAGTAATATATCACAGAATTAAATAGGTAAATATTTGGCAAATTACCAGCTATTGAATGCTCACTAATGTTACTGGCCTTAATTCTTTCATTATCTAGCAGAGAGGTCCTAGATATAGGAACTAGTAACCTGGTCTCATTCCTTTACTACTATCACAACATATAATATTGTTGCCCCCAGGACTTAATATCCCTACAACTCAGTCCTCGCAATTATCAAATGAAAATAAAACCACATACACAGTGTTTTCAAGTATAAACTAAGATAATAGATGTGTAATTAATTTCAGTTTTTTAAGATTTTATTTTTTTAAGTAATCTACACACAACATTGGGCTCAAACCCACACTCCCAAGATCAAGAGTCACATGCTCCACCAACTGAGTCAGTCAGGTGCCCCAATTTCAAAAGATTTTTAAAGTACCAATTAATAATGCCATTTTTTAGTAGCAGTAAAATTATTATTGACTATTACTCTGACAGTGGAACCTTTTTGTTGCCAGTGAAATATCTATTGTAATGAGATTGCTGAAAGTTTAAGCATACTATTTTAACAAAATCCCTTTGGACAGATTTAAGAAAAAGTACTGAGCCTCTTGTTTTCCACCTTACATAGGAAGGTTTATATACTTTTAAACATTTGTATACAAGTTCTTTCATCTTCAACAGCACAACTGTAAAAGATTTAGAGTTTTTGAAGATTATGCATTTAATTTTTAGCTAAATTGTATATAGATCAAATCCATGCATCAGAAAGCCTCCAAAAAGAGAATTTATACAGCCTGGGGAGATGGAGTTAAAAATTTATAAGTCTTTGGGAACTTTAAATGGGAAAGATGTTAAAAAAATGTGTTTTTGAGACACTTAAAACTACATTTTAGAACTATGGGAAACGAACTCTTGGTAAATTCTTAACATGAA
Source organism: Panthera leo (assembly GCF_018350215.1). NCBI lineage: Eukaryota > Metazoa > Chordata > Mammalia > Carnivora > Felidae > Panthera > Panthera leo. The sequence continues at coordinate 167,981,788 of NC_056679.1, read as the reverse complement.
AAGAATTTCATGTTGAAATTTTCATAATGAAACTTATGTTAATTTCTTCTATTACATTAAAGACACACCATTATGAAAATCATTAATTTCACAATGCAAAGATACTATTGGCATTGATATTTTGTACAAGTTATCTTAAAGCATTTTGTTTTGAAAGTTTATTTCTGATGTCAAATTTTAATAGTTTAGTACAAAACAAAATTTTTTAAAACAAATTTAAATTTTATTTTGAGACATATGTTTATCTTACATTATGTCAAACATTTTTTTTTTCATAAGTTTTTCATTTGTATATCTGATCTCTTGAATAGACTTTGGGTTTTGAAGGCATTTGCAAAATGCTTTTGGGTGGTTGATAGCTTACCTGTCTTTTTTGATAAATCTCCATTTCCTTACTGGATATTTAGGAGAGAGATGTAGATTCCTCTGGGATATGTCTCTAAAGCCCTGGATGCTTATTCTATTGCAGCCATCTATTCATAGTTCGCTTTCCAAGTGTCGATAGTTAGATGGGCATTCTGTAATTTCCTGTAGGAGTTAAGTGTGTAGACAGAAAAAGTCTTAAAATTGTTGAGAAAATATTTCAAAACATGTAAATCATTGGTAACATTGTGTTCCATCTAAGATATGCTTAAATTGGTAAAGATCATAGGCCAGGTGTCTATTTTCATGCCATAAATGATGACAAAGAGTGCTTCATAGATGTTTTTATAGGAGTTTATTGTAGAGCATGTGAGTCCATAAATTTCTGTATGCTAAGTTCCATCTCTGGGCACAGCACTATATCAAAACCATGGCATGAGAAAACTCTTCTGCTTAACACCTAGTCGTGAAATTTGATTAAACATGAGCCTCCTGTGTTGGAAAGAGGAACATTCTCATGCCAATAATTTTAATATTTAATAATAAAATACTAAAGATTTAATTTTTTAAAATCTTTTTAATTTAAAAAAAAAATTTTTAATGTTTATTTTTGAGAGAGAGAGAGAGACAGAGCACAAGTTGGGGAGGGTCAGGGAGAGAGGGAGATATAGAATCTGAAGCAGGCTCCAGGCTCTGAGCTGTCAGCACAGAGCCCAATGTGGGGCTCAAACTTAGGAACTGTGAGACCATGACCTGAGCTGAAGTCGGACGCTTAACCAACTGAGCCACTCAGATGCCCCCTAAAGATGTAATTTAATTTAAATTTAGTAAGAAAATACTAAAGAAAAAAAAAACCCTTAAAATATTTTACAAATACATATTTTCTGATTTAGAAGTATTAATAATGGCTAACAACTGAAATAATAATTGAGTGCTTATGATTATGAATCACTGTATGTGTATTATACCATTTATCTTCACAATAATCCTGTGAAGCCATTATCTCCATTTTATTGTTAAGGTCATAGACCATAGAGGTTAAATAATCTGGTTCATGGTCATACATCACAAGACAAAACCATGTGTGAACCTAGACCTCTGATTCCAAGTCCTGTGCTATAATGCTCCATATCTACTGATACATTGTTACAAATTTTATAGTTGCTTTATTGCCCCAAATATCTAAACCAAATCACTCCTACATTACCAAATCTGCACTCTACCTTTATATTCTTAAATATTTAATGTCTGATAGTCAACTTTCATGATAAAAATCTCATGCCCACAAAACCTCAGAAATTATCTCCTTATTCCTACAAATCTTTTGGTAATTAATGTTTTGAAAGAAAGATATTAAATCTAAACCAATTTAAAAATATGGAAGAGGGGCGCCTGGGTGGCTCAGTCAGTTGGGCGGCTGACTTCAGCTCAGGTCATGATCTCGCAGTCCGTGAGTTTGAGTCCCGCGTCGTGCTTTGTGCTGACAGCGCGGAGGCTGGAGCCTGTTTCGGATTCTGTGTCTCCCTCTCTCTGACCCTCCCCCGTTCATGCTCTGTCTCTCTCTGTCTCAAAAATAAATAAACGTTAAAAAAAATAAAAAAAAAAAGAAGATGGAAGAAATATTAAAAAGCCGTAATATAGAAGGGTCCATGTTATTCATTCTGCTTTGTGACTTTGTGACATATTCTTATTTGTGACTGTTTCTTGAAATCTTGACATGTCAAGGAAAATATGTATCATCCTATTACATGTGTGCATCTGGATACCATAATTTTATTTAACCTATTCTATTTATGTTTGCAGTAATAGAATTTCTGTGTCATAGGACACAGTCACTGAAAGTTTTCTTAGTTTTGTTCATCCTATATCATTAGGATCCAGAATATCCCTAGGCCATGTATGGCGGTCCTTAAGTATATAAAATGAAGGGATGAATAATACCAGACTACATTCCAGAATGATGTTGATAATTTATGCTCCTGCCACATGTGTATCTGTTTCCCCATATCCTTCCCACAGCCAGATATGAAAGTTGACAACTAAGTCCACATTGTCTTTTTATAAATAAACTGCCTTTTGAGTGAGTCTAGAAGCTCCAAATGATCAAAACTCATAGCGGCAGCTGTGTTTGGGGTGGCTCCTAGACAGCAGTCATAATATCCACTGCAGTTTTAAAAGGCAGTGTCAGATTTCTAAATGCTTATTCATAATTCAAGATTTTATTATACCTAAATATGTAATTCTTATCATTTTGAAAATTTGGTTTAGAGAAACTAAAATATAAAGTTTTCTATTTTGTTTCCCAGGATGTAAAGTAATATCTTCACCATTTTTACTATTTTTAAATAAAGTACCAAACAATGTCATTTTTAAATTTATGATGATGAGGAATTCTGGCATGGGGCTTTAGGCACTTATTATGTATTCATTTTATGCTGATTTGCTGCATTGTCATGTTTTCCAACAGCTTTGAGATAGGGGCTATAATTAAATCAAAACTATAGCAAAATATATTTTACTGAGATAATTTTTTTTTTCTATTTCAGTATATTAGAACATACAGCTAGGATTTAGGGTAGCTTTCTGTGATTATTGTCCCCAAAGTGTATGAATAAACCTCAAAATTAATTAGTACTGATATTCCACTGTACAAATGAAGACTGATAATTTTTAACAGGAAAAGATATTTTACTTCTGGTACTTTATTATAGTGACTTTGAATATCTTACATAACTTGGCTTTTGGAAAGGAAGCTTATTTTAAGCATTTGTTTTCCTTTTAGAGCAAAGTCATCATCTCATTGTCTTATAACTATCTAAAATGAACATTTACTTTCATTTTAAGCTACTGCCAATTCTTTTGTTAAGTAAGCAGAATATAAATAAATAATTTGTCATTTTCTAAGTCTAGTTGATATCAATACATTTTACTGTGTATTTTATCTTTGGTCAAATGCAAAACACAGCTTTTTGCAATTTAGAAAGACCCCCAACTTCTGATTTATTGAGGCCATAGTTGTGGTAATATGATCTTCATTCTAAAACTATAAACATCATATTATTTTCTCAATCTATACCACTTTAATCTGATATTATGAATCAATCAATTAAATACTGGAAATAATATTTGGGACAGGATTTAAAACAGAAGTAATCTATGGATTCCATTAAGTTAAAAAGGGGGTCCAAAACATTTATTAAAGAACAACAAAACAAACTTGTAACTCAGTAGAAACTCTTATTTTCTGCCCTTATGGGGATTAGTATTTGTTTATTTCAAGAGTTAAGGGGGAGGTAGGGATTGTAAAATAAAATATTAAAGTAGTTTGTATCATTTAAAATTTTATAAATGCCCACTTATTCACCAGTGTTCTGCTGAAGGACCAAGACCTTTTATTTGTACAAGAGCGTTCTGATGGGTGTTCATATCATCTCACCTCTGCCAACCCCAATTGCATCATCAGGGATATCCAGTTTTCAGTACATTAAAGTGGAATGTGCACTAAGATACTTCTTAGCACTAAGAAGCAATATAAGTACAAACCTTCTAAATTTTAGACTTTCCCCTAAACTTTTAAGATTATCTCACACCTAATTCAAAAGCATTTTTAGTGAGTTACTTTTATCAGATATATGCAAAGCATTCAACGTAGTTTTATAAAAATAATTATCTCTTTTTCACTTTCACATTTAATTTATTATAACATTTAGTTAAGTTGCACAATTAGAAGAACAAATATGGATAGCATAAAGAGATTTTAGGGTAAACACATTAAACTACCATATGATAAATTTTAAAAATTTAAAGTTTATCATGGAAAGTTTCAAACATATATAAGTGTAGAATCAAAAAATGAACTCTTATGTACCCATCACCCAAATTAAACAATTACCAACATTTTGCTGTTCTTATTCATCAATTGATTTCCCTCTAACTTTTTTTTTTCCTGGAGTCTTTTAAATTAAATCCTGAGCAAATAAATACTTATTTGTAAATTCTTTTTTTTTAATGTTTATTTTATTTTTGAGAGAGAGAGAGAAAGAGAGATAGAGTGTGAGCAGGGGAGGGGCAGAGAGAGAGGGAGACACAGGACCTGAAGCAAGCTCCAGGCTGTGAGCTGTCAGCATAGACCCTGACTTAGGGCCGAACTCATGAAGGACGAGATCATAACCTGAGCCGAAGTTGACGCTTAAACCAACTGAGTTACCCAGGTACTCCCCTCATTTGTAAATTCTTCAGTTATCTCTAATGAATGAAGATTTTTATTTATTTTTTTAAATTTTTTTTAACATTTATTCATTTTTGAGAGACAGAGACAGAGCATGAGCAGGGGAGGGGCAGAGAGAGGGAGTAACAAAATCTGAAGCAGGCTCCAGGCTCCAAGGTGTCAGCACAGAGCCCAGTGTAGGACTTGAACCCACAAACCTTAAGATCATGACCTCAGCCGAAGTCAGATGTTTAACCGACTGAGCCACCCAGGTGCCCCTCACCTTTTTTTTAATAATTTTTTTTACATTTATTTATTTTTGAGACAGAGAGAGACAGAGCATGAACAGGGGAGGGGCAGAGAGAGAGGGAGACACAGAATCTGAAGCAGGCTCCAGCACAGAGCTTATGTGGGGCTTGAGCCCATGAACTGTGAGATCATGACCTGAGCTGAAGTCAAGACACTTAACCAACTGAGCCACCCAGGCACCCCGATGAATGGAGATTTTTAAGTGTACACATACAATACTATTATTACAGCTAACAAGCAACACTAATTTCTTTAAAGTCTTTTTTCAGCTTATTTGTTTAAATTAGGAAAAAAATAAATAAATTAGGATCTAAACTAGGTCACATGTTGCATTGGGTTGATACATGTTTTAGTTTCTTTTGGTGAATAATACCTCCACCCCCTGCATTTGCATGTCATTTATTTGTTGAAGATCATGAATTGTTTGTCCTACAAATTTCTTACATTGTAGATTTAGCTGATTGTCTTCTTATGGTATCATACAATATGTTTTGCTACTTGCCCGTCCCCCATATTGCCTATGAATTGATAGGTAAATTAGAAGCTTGATTAAATTGAGGTTTCTGGTTTTTCAGCAATATACTGGATAGGTAGTACCGGATATGTCTTAATTAAATCAGGAGGTGCATCACATCTAGAGATAATGGAAATTTTAAATAAAGTAACAATAGCTAAGATATGTATCATTTAATATGTGCAAGGTAGAATTCTAAACAACTTACATATATTATTTTAATCTTTACAAAATCCTTTTGAAGTGAATGTTATTACCCCACTGCACAGTTAAGCAGAGTAAAGCACAGGGAGGTTTAGTAACAGACCAGATTTGGTCTGGTCCCTGGCTCTTAGACTGCAGAATTTGTGCTCCATAGCACTCTGCCATTCTGCCTCTTGAAAGCACTGACATTTCTAAATTACACTAAAAAGAAATGTGTTCCAGATCCTTCTAGTAAACATACCGTCTTAATTCTGTAAGCAAATAAATGTTAAAGGGTATATATTTTAAATAAAAAGTACTTCTGAACTATGTTGTTTACCTCATCTTCCTTCTTTGAAAATAATACCTTGTAAACCATATTTATTTTCTTGCTGTGATATTTACTCTCACATTGACAAATTGTGGTATTTTCTTTGTCCTGAAGTAGAACTTGTCATGGAAAGTGAATTTACTTCCCTCAGGTAAATATTCCCTTTCCAATATCAAGAAGTATAAGATGAGCTCCTTGAAATTAATAGCAATTTATAATTTTCAGTAGCCGTCACATTTTTTAAGAGTTTATTACAGTTTTTGTTCCTTCTTTTGCTTACCTAAAAATGAATATTATAGCATCTTCTGAATCATTTTGGCTTATCTAGTGTAGAAGATAAGTCTACGAGGAATTCAGCAGAGCCCACTTCATGTTTCTAGTACATGTTCTTATCCTATTATTATACTTTTAACTTTATGGATTTCCATACACAGTTTTTCTCCTTTTAAATCCCTTTACATTTTGTTATTACATGCTTTTTATCCTTTATGGTAGCCAGATTTTTCATAAATATTTCTCCTCATAACTACAAGTTATCTAGTCTTTCTGCTTAAAAATAATGTCCTACTTTGTTGATATATTCTCTTTTTTTAAAGTTTGTATTTATTTATTTTGAGAGAGAGAGAGACAGAGAGAGCTTGTGCATGCTGGGGAGGAGCAGAGAGAGAGGGAGAGAGAGAATCCCGAGAAGGGATCCCAACACGGCTCTATCCCACAAACTGGGAAATAGTGACCTGAGCCTAGATCAAGAGTTGGACACTCAACTAACTGGGCCACCTAGGTGCCCCTTATTGACTTATTCTTAATAAAAGTGATGTATTTAGTCCTTTTATTTAGAATTCTAAGTATATACAAGGGCATGACTTGTCAGCACCAATCCTTCACTCATTTCATTCAACAAACCTGTCCTGAGCATCACATCACAGATGAGTAAAACATGGACCCTGCATGAGGTCAGAACTAGAAGTCAGGTCAGGATGATGAGCTATATACTTCATACAGTGGTCACAACAGAGGAGAAGGAAAACCACGGGTCAGGATCAATAGTCAGTCTGAGAAGAGACCAGCACTTGGGTCTGAATTAAGGGTTTTAAACCAATGTGGATGAATATACATGGTATTTTCAGGAGTTGCAAACCTAAATGCCCATAAAAGCCAGACAAAGAATGTACACGAGTAAAGTAGATCAAATGTATTCATTAGGGAATGGTGGGGACTGTTACAACTAAAGAGCACATGTCTGATCTAAAAGCATTCATATTCAAATGTTTGTTTAAAACACAGACTCAGCCATATAAAATGTGGCTGGACTCTATATCTATGGCTCTGGTAAGATCTAAATATATTAAAAGGCATAGTGTTTTGAGAAAACATCTAGGTAATAAATGTGTTCAGTGCACCAAGTCAGACAGTTATGCAGAATATATGTGCCAGAAGTCATTCTTAGTTTTCAATCTACATTGAAAGAAATAGGTGGTGAACAAAATTTGAACAAAAAAAAGTGGCGGAATCATTGTAGTCCATAAAATGGGGGGATAGAGTGTTCCCAGTGAAGTAGCAGTCGTTATAAGATCAGGCATTCTACTAGATTATTGTTAAGCAGACCAAGTGCATGCTTAGTGCATCAGCACCACGGGGACAACATAAACAATCTGGGGGGAAAAAAGAAAACAACTTTGATCTTCCTTTTATAAATTGTACAGTTTAGTGGATTTTTTAATTGTTATGCAGTTACAGGTGAGAGAGAAACCATGTGGTGTTTTTTGTTTGTTTGTCGAGGACTTCATGGCCTCTGCTCATCTTTATCTGGCCTGGATAAGGCAATAAAATCTAAGATTCCAAGAATAGAGGGGCTAGGTGTTTGGCTGAGGACCAGGCTCAGGGTGACTGGGTATGGGTGTTAGAAGCTGGGGTCAATAAGGGTGACTCAGTCTGGTTAAGCATCCGACTTTGGCTGACTTCGGCTCAGGTCATGATCTCACAGTTGGTGAGTTTGAGCTCTGTGTCGGGCTCTGTGCTGACAGCTCAGAGCCTGGAGCCTGATTCAGCTTCTGTGTCTCCCTTTTCTCTTTATACTCCTCCCCTGCACTTGAGCTCCTCTTTCTCTCTCTTTCTCTCTCAAAAATAAATAAACATTAAAAAAAAAAAAAAGAAGTTAGGCTCAATAACAAATATGGCCCTGTACTATTTATATGAATACACAGCCCAATGCCCATTAAGACTTCTTTCTCCCCCAAATAATTCTGAATGCCTCTTTATAATTAATGTTTGATATTGGTTGTACTGTTAAGAGAGATTTCCAAACTTAAAGATTTCAGCTCTGTATTAATTTTTGCAGTAAACATGCATTTATTTTTCCTTGCAGGGATTTATAGACATTGATTCTAATCAGTGTTTAAAGTTCACTTTAAAAAGAATTAGACTGAATGTTTTGAAAGTTATATGGGATAATTGAATAATGTAGAAGTATAAAATGACTTTTAAAAGCTTTCACACAGTTAATAACTTTGCAATTATTTCTTAGTGGTTTCCATTTTTAAATATTGATATTATGAAAAATAATACAGTAGTTCATAGAATTCTTACTGTAGTTTTACATAATTGTGAAATAAAGGTATCTCTTTCCCTCACTGAATACCAGACTTTGATCATGTAATGTTTTTAGTAATATGCTTAAAGTTATTAATATCTTCAAGTTATCTTTATGTTATGTATCAGAAGGCTCTTTCAGATGTAGCCGAAATCCTCAAATATGTGCTTGGCACATCTTAGTATGGCTTACTACGAACTTTTATATGTCTCGAGCCTTAATCGAATACTTTAAAAGATTCATGACGATTTCTCTCCTTGATCCTATTTGGAAGCCATGTTTACAGAGTTCTTTAAATACCTGATGTTTAGTTGCTTTACCCAAATCATCTAGATCAGAGGTGAATCATTGTATGTAAGACATAAATAAAATTTACAATGGAGTGGAAAAAGATAAACTGTCAGGTTAAATTTTCTTTGATCTTTTCTTTTTCTGTGTTCACATATGATTATAGAAAAACATTGACTTTATCTCTTCAGCAGTACTAAGCATCTTAATGTTCACTTGAAATTTTCTGTATGTTTCAGTTAAGATTTTTATTTTATATATATTATATGTAGCTATGAAAATCAGTGGACTGCAAGTTTCTTAAAATTGGCCATTTTACTTAAATAATTATAAATAGTAAAAGAAAGGAAAATCATTTGTTTTTATCCCCAGTAATTGAAGAAAATTCTGAGAGATCCACGGTATCCAACTTTTACTATTTGCTGACGAATGCCAAAGTCCTAATCTAGTTTCTGGCTATATATATTTTTTACAATGTTCTTGGTAATAGAATAAGCAGCCTACTTTGTAAGTCACAACATTCTATAATGTCTTCCACCAAATACTGATTTAGGTTATAAACCTTAAATGATGAAAAGCTTGATGGTTATAGAGGAGATCATAGTTTGGAGCTGATTTTAAATTAGTTTCTAACTTCTAGTTCAACTTACGAGAGAGAATGTGGAAAGCAACATATAAGGTAACATTGAGGGCTATATGAAATGACTAAGACTTCTTTCCTAAAATTATCTGATTACTGTTAGTTACGCTGCTTGGGATAAAGATGATAAAAGAAATGGAATTAGCCATGAAGATGTCCCAAAGACCTAGCAGATGGAATGTTGCATCTGGGCCAAAAAGCTATTACAAAGAGTCTATACCAAGCTTTGTCTGTATAATGAGTAAATCCATATCATATATATGTACTTTTAATGTTGTGTGCATTAAAAAATTATGGAAATACAGGGGCGCCTGGGTGGCTCAGTCGGTTAAGCGTCCGACTTCAGCTCAGGTCACGATCTCACGGTCCGTGAGTTCGAGCCCCGCGTCAGGCTCTGGGCTGATGGCTCAGAGCCTGGAGCCTGCTTCCGATTCTGTGTCTCCCTCTCTCTCTGCCCCTCCCCCGTTCATGCTCTGTCTCTCTCTGTCTCAAAAATAAATAAACGTTAAAAAAAAATTATGGAAATACAAAGATAAAGTTTAAAATATTGATCCATTTCCAAATATAGTTTGTCATTGTGTAAATATTTTCTTAAAAGATAAAAAGAGTAGGGGCATCTGGCTGGCTCAGTTGGAAGAGCATCTGACTCTTGATCTTCGGGTTGGGAGTGTAAGCCCCACACTGGGTGTAGAGATTGCTAAAATAAATAAACTCAAAAAACAGATATAAAAAATTTAATTATTATCATGATAGAACATTTATGTTTTTTAATGTTTAGTCTTCATTACATACTCACCAGAATGTCTAGATGTCTGATAACATCAACAGGTGAGGACAGGAAGCAACTACAACTCTCAAAAGCGTTTGTGGCAATGTAAAATGGTATTACAACTTTGGAAGGAGATTTGTCAGTTTCTTCTAAAACTAATCATCTACTAAATACACACTGCGAATACTCTATGACGCAGCAATTCCAATCCTAGGTTTTTACCTATGAGAAATGAAAGCATATATCTACAAAAAGATTGTACGGCAATGTTCCTAGAAGCAGTATTATTCGCAGTTGCCCCCAATCTGCAAACAGTTCACATGCCCTTCCAGAGAAGAATGGATAAAGAAACTTGGTATATTAATATAATGGAATACCTCTTGTCAATTATAAGTTACAATCAGGAAGAACTACTGAAATATGAAACAACATAAATGAATCTCAAACCTTTATGCTATGTAAAAAAAAAAAAGGCTTACACAAAAGAGTACATACTGTATGTTCTATTTTTATGAAGGTTTAGAACAATCAAAACTAAGCTGTGGTAAAATAAAATAACAAAACATCTACAACTGTAGTTGCCTTTGTGGGTGGGTATGAGCAATGACTGACTAAAAGGTGGCATGTGGGAAGTTGGTGGGGTGCTACAAATAATCTTAATCTTGATAGCAGTTCAAGGTAGACAGATGTGTGCTTTTGTCAAAACTGATTGCATTTAAGATTTATGCATTTCACAGTAGGTAAATCTTACTTTAAAAAAAAAAAAGAACATTGAACTCTAGTTAATGATGTATATGCTGAAGTGGCTAGGAGTGAAATGTTTGCAGTTACTTTAAGATGCACCAAAAAATAAGTTAAATTGATGATAGATACCTGGATGGATAGAGAAATGGATGGATACATGTGACATAAAGCACATGTAGACAGTGTTAATTATAGAATTTAGGTGGTGGATAATGGGTTTTCACTGAACAATTCTTTCAACTTTTTGTATGTTTGCAAATTTCTGTAATAAAATGTTGGGGGGGGGGGAATAATTGTTTATTCTAAAAAAGACATACCTTTTTTGGAATTTATTCTAATTCAGGCTCTAGATGTGGTTACATTCTTTAAAGTTTTCCTTTTTTGTCCCTTTCACAAATTAAAATTTTGTCTTATCCAGTAATATCATCATAATTGCACTTAGCTTGTTACCTTTATAAATCACATTCCTTGGTGCCACATGTATAATGGCTAGTTTAATAACATTTATTAGGCTTTGGATTCATTTCCTATTGGTACTATAACAAATTATCACAAATTTAGTAGCTTAAAAACAAAGATGCCAGAATACCTGGCCTCCTAGTCAGGCTTTCCCTGTCACCCACTGAATGGCCTGGGCTGAGTCCTCTCCTGGCATCAGCTGCAAGCATGAACAAAGACAGGTGTCGACATTCCAGCGCGCTCTACTTCCCCTTCATCACGTCCTTCCAGCTAAAAGTTAGCCCGTTGGCAGAATGGCCTGAACAAGAAAAACCAGCCATCCCACGTGCAATATTTTTGGTGGTTTCAGTGATATTTCCTTAGAAAATGCAAAAATGGAAGAATTCAGAAACTTGAATTTCAGTCGAAGTCTTTCCAAAATAGCACCCAGTCATAGCAGATTTCTAAAAAGAAACCAAACTCAGGGTGTAAAACAGTCCCGAAATTAAAGGCCCATGTGGGGAGTGGGCCACCGCCGCCTGGAAGCCCAGGGCCAACCCCGCGCCCACGAAGCAGGCTCGGAGGGAAATCAGCAGCAGGAAACCGGAGGTGGAACCTGACCTCTGATGGGTGGTTTTGCAAGACGGCAAGCAGACCCACCCGGGAGTACAGAGGCACTTCCTTCACACAACACAGACAAACCCCCCAGAGACAAGCCCGGGAAACACGTCTCGCCGAGAGCGGGTGGGGCAGGAGGGTTCTCAAGAACAGAGAGGCACATTCTGGAAAGAGAGGAAGTTTACAATACCCAAAGACAAAGAACCTACTAGAAAACTGGATGTTCCAGACAGTAACGAGGAGGAAATGAAAGAGTTGCTGGGAAGCTTCATGGAATCTTCTAGAAAAAAAGAAGCACACTCCATCCAATCATAGTTTTTCCTCAGCACCATAGCCAGCAAGCAAGAACGGGTAAACTCTTCCGGTAGGATCGGATCCCGGCCTAACGGAGAGTCCTTTCCGCCGGAAGCCGTTCCAGGGCGTCGAGTCGGCCGCCCTGGCAGTCGGCAGGCAAGCGCCTCGTCAGCCGTCAGCCCGCTCTCGGCTTCTGAGCTCGCTCCCCACACACTCGCGCCTCGGGACACACAGCCTCCCGCCGCCAGCGTCGCTTCCTCGCCTGCTCCCAGTTTGTACCCTCGACGTCCGGGGGAGGAGCGAGTGAGGCCGGCTCGGGCGCTCCCGGAAGCCACCGCGGCCGGGCGGACTGCTCGCATGGCTCTGAGGGTCACAGGGTGTTGCCACAGGGGCGACCGGCCAGCGCACGCTGCTTCCTCAGCCTCCTGACCTCTGGGGGTCGAGGGGCCAAGTCAGACTTTTGTTCTGTCTTTAAACTCTTCATATGGTAATCCTGACTAATTACAGAGCAATACCCCCAAAACTAACTTCTTCTGGAGCCACCTACAGCAGAAAGGCAAGTCAGTTTACTTTTTGTAGAAGAGAAATTTGCCTCCTTTCCTTTTAAAATTCCCAAAAGGAAACAAATCTCTAACCAGGCACAGTTAAACGTGTCTGTTATTTCCAAAAGAAAGAACAAATCAACAAACACCCCACAAATATTTACTCTCTCATGACTGTGGAAGACAAACCTCCAAAATGAGTTTCGTTGGGCCGAAGTCAAGGTGTCAGCCTCCTTCTGAAGCCTCTCCATTCTTCCTCTTTTCAGCTTCTGGTGGCTACCAGCATTCCTTGGCTTGTGGCCAAATCACTGCGGTCTCCACCTGTCCTCACCCCACCCTCTGTGTCACTTCTCCATCTGCCTCTCTTAGAAGTACACTAGGTATTGTTTGAAGAGCCTCATCAGATAGTCCGGGAGAATCTCCCCCTGCAAAGACCCTTTCTTCCACATAAGGTTACCTTTATAGGGGCACCTGGGTGTCTGAGTCAGTTAAACAGGGGGCTTCAGCTCAGGTCATGATCTCACGGTTTGTGGGTTAGGACCCTCATGGGGCTCCCTACTGTCAGCACAGATCCCGCTTCAGATCCTCTGTCCCCCATCTCTGTCCCCTCCCCTCCCCCCCCCTCAAAAATAAATAAACATTTAGGGGTGCCTGGATGGCTCAGTCGCTTAAGCCTCCGACTTCGGCTCTGGTCATGATCTCCAGGTTCGTGGGTTCAAGCCCCGCGTGGGGCTCTGTGCTGACAGCTCAGAGCCTGAAGTCTACCTCTCTCTCTTTCCCCCTCCCTCACTCTTGCTGTCTCTCTCTCTCTCTCTGTCAAAAATGAATAAACATTTAAAAATTAAACATAAAAAAAGAACCTAAATGTAAAAAAATGTAAAAATGTAAATGTATAAATGTAAAAAAAACTACATTTATAGGTTCCATGGAATAAGAATTGTTGTCTTTGGGGGCCATTTTTCAGCCTACCACAGGTGTTTTTTTTATGTGCCAAGTTCTGTGCTAGGACCTAAATAATATTAATTAACATTTAATTGCTTACTGTGTACCAGGTGCTGTCCTATGTGTTTTATGTTAAATTTTTTATTAAGAAAAAATTTGATTGAGCATGAACTTATTGAACCATACATTTCTTTCTTGCATATGCCAACTATTAAAGCCCCAGAATGCTAGTTTTCTGAGAAATGTATGTTAGGAAATTCTATTCTATTCTAAATAACCCTGTCTTATTTGTGTGGAGGATGTTAAAGTTGACAAGATTGTGAATCCCCCTTGGGAAGAGGCTTGGCTTATCCATCTTTGTATCCATATAGTTAGGGGCATAGTAAGGGTTAGTAAATGTTTGTTGAATAACTAAAAGCATCTTTGCAGACATTATGAAATGTAACCTTTATAAAATCCTTGGAGGCAGATATTGTAATTTCCATTTTACAGAAAAGATTTAGAGATCTTTTTGTTCATTTGGGAATGTTTTTGTTTGATTTGGGAATGTTGAATTCCATTCCCAACACTAGGACAGTGGATGCACCCATATACACACACTCACATATGATGATGACAGTCTGAGCATCTGAAACGTATTTCCAGTATCTGTAACTGATTGATTTTGTATATGAAACATTAAAATTTAGCAAAATTCCGATGTAACTAAATCTATTTTATTATTATACTGTTATTAATCATGTATAATATAGTTTTAATTTTTAAATTTTTTGAATGGCCAGTTTCTCATGGGTTAAGTCCATAGTGGTATTAAGAAATGAGAGGACATTTTCTAAATGATGCAGAATATTTTGATACTTTTTTTTGAAACATTAGCCTTTACCCAGAACTGCCTCAGGCCTATCTAGTCTTTTTGTAGGTTCTTTTGAACATTAGATTTTTAAAAAATCATTCATATTATGAATCTTAGAAATAATCCTACTTTCCTCTTTACTTTGGTTCCTTGAAAGCTTATTCCAAAATCTTAACCCACTTGCAGAGGCTTTTCAGCCCTGAATCGTATGAATCCCTTCAGGGTGAGTATACCCCTGACATTATTTTACTATCCGTATTTCTTACCTTTCTTGCCTCAAATATTTTCTTTACAATTTTGTATGCATTTCTAGTGGAAAAAACCTGAATGTAAGTAAACAAAATAAATTCAAGTCCCCTACTAATGATGAAATAAATGAATGTATTTTTATATATTCATTATTACATATATATGTTATTTATAACAAGAATCATTACACATATGTTATATGTAATGTAGTATGTTATATATTTGTATTGTTACATGTTGTATATATTGTTTTCTTCTTTTTCCTTTTTATAATACTCTTTTCACAATCTTAACTGAAGCCACTAGTTTGACTAGTACATCCCTGAGTTTATATCACATTCTCTGACTTGCTTATACAGTTATTACTCTTTATATTTTCATTCACCTTTTTAAAAGTTTGATGTGTCATTGAATTGCCATTATTTTCCCCAAAGCCCCAAATTTTGCTAAATGGCCTAAGTGTGTTTTGTTTCTGAGGACTATGTATTTACCTTTCAATAAAAGATCACAAAAAGGAATTTGTGCTCTAATTCTATTTTGTAATACAATTCTGTCATTATCAGGGAAGAACTCATGATACTCTCAGGACCCATAGAAGCACAAAACTGATCATCAGATTCCAAGCACATTTACCTGACATCCCTTTCAAACACCTGGCATTGCTCTTGCCTCTTTATTCCACTAATTTTAAAAACAGTAAACTCTCTTCTCAACTCTCAATCTTGCTTTTTCTCAGAATAGCAGAATGAATTCCTTTATTTAGTTGGGTACTTGAGAGAAGTGGTGTGTTGTTTTTTTTTTTTTTTTTTTTTATGCAGAGCAGGAATGTTAATACTGTTACTCCATTTTGCTACATGGTTTGTTGCTTATGCAGACAGAACTGTAACTATAATCAACAGTAGAGCATTGAGAAATATGCCAGAGATGTGCTGTTCATTTTGATATAACTTTAGAATAACATAAAGCTGAGTACTGGGTTTGGGAGTGTTGCTTGTTCTTGCTGTCAGACATGATGTTGCCTGCAAGGTACCCACTGTCTGAAACAAATGGTGAAATGATTCTTCCTTCCCCATGTTTTTGCAACTTTCTGCAAGGAGAAATTGGGCAATGCTTCCCTCCATGGTTTCTATCGGTCTTACACACTGGTTTCATTAGCTTTCCACCACTCTCCCTAGGAGCAGAAATGTGTTTCCCCTTCATAGGGAATAGACCGATGACTAGTCCAAGCAGAGCAACCTGGATTTTAGTGATTATGATATTTCAGAGTCAAGACTGCTAAAATTTGTACTAAGTGCATTTATAACAATTATGTGTTTGCTCATTTAATGATAGTATTGGTAAGGGAAAATGTATTTCTTAAGAATTACATTTATAGGGGCACCTGGGTGGCTCAGTCAGTTAAATGTTTGACTTCAGCTCAGGTCACGATCTCGCACTTCGTGGGTTCGGGCGAGCCCCACATGGGGCTCTGTGCTGGCAGCTCAGAGCCTGGAGCCTGCTTCCGGTTCTGTGTCTCACTCTCTGTCTGCCCCTCCGCCCCCTCAAAAAAATAAATAAAAACTTTTTAAAAAGTAGTTATAACAAAAGAATTATATTCAAAAATGTATACACACATGCACATATATATTATATGCTCTTCTGAATATAAATTAAATTGTTGATGATCAAGTCTTTTCATTGATGGATAGAGGTAAGAGAGAATCCTCTGGAAGTGTATTTTATAGGCAAATGAACTTTATATTAGGAATCATTGAATTGGCCAGAAATTCTTACTTAGCCAGAAAAGCTAAGTAAGATTCAATAGCCTTTCCCTGGAATTTCTGAATTTCATTCTGTTGTATTTACTTAAATATTATTTAAGAAGAAAATTTGGAGGACTTTGTTTCTATATCCTTCAGATAGATAAAAATTAACTGAAACCAGCCATTATTCTTCTGTTGGGATTTACAAAATATAAACTGCATACTTTTCATAAGAGAATTCTTGGTCAATGCCCCTTATTGTCATTTGTAGAAATATGTGGGCTGTTTTCTTTCTTTCTTTCTTTTTTTTTTTTTTGAAAAAGAAATGTAATTATTATTTCTTTTTTAAAGTGAAAAAGTTATCTCTTTGTGTAACTACAATGTAGCAGAACAATTAAGCATGACCTAATGCTTCCCTTTCCCATAAGTGTTAGAGCAAAGATTATTTTACCTCTGACATGAACATTAATATGTAATGATATGGGAGAAAACAAGAATAAATCAGTGGCAGTTTCAGAGCTTTGGAATAGGTTTTTATGAATTCAGCAGCAATGATCCTTAAGCCTCAAAGGGTTCAGAGTTCAGTCTAGCCAAGTATTAGTAAAGTCAAATGTATGTAATGTCTCTGCCTTCATCAAGTCTGTGTGAGCTTTCTGTTTTCTTCTTTGTGGATGAATATCGAGGTTATTTTGTTCCCAGTGCCCTCCCTTTTCCAGCTCCTTAATCTAGAACTCACTCCTTTCCCTTTCTTTTTTCAGAACCTGACAAGAGGCCTTCACTATGCTTTTCTCCCAATTGCAGAATTAATTATTTTTGTGTAATCACTACTGAAAATCACCTGTAAAAATTCTTTTGTTGGCTTTTGCTAAAGCCAGAAATTTTCCAAGCTTAAAAATTTAATGACAAAGTACAGGCTTCCTGAGTATGAATACTTGAAGCGTAGGGGAAACATTTGGAATGGAGAACGTTGACCTCCTTTCTTTGTGTTTTATTACAGCTATCTAATTATAAGCTTTCAAAGAAATCAAATTAGGTGCCCTCTTCATTGCATTTTAAAATAAATAATCTATTTTTTTCTTATCACTAAAACCATTTCTCAAGCAAAATTTTGAATTATACATTTGGATGTTTAGAATCACTGTTAGCCAGAGTGAAACCATTCTTTTGACTTTTATAAATTGTCTTTACCTAGTGTGTTTTATAGTCTTCTGAGAATTTGGCTTATCCAAAAAGAGATTTTGTGCCTTCCCAAGTGAGAAGGAAACCTTTTGTCAGCATCTTGTCTGAGTTAACTCCTTGGCTACGCAGGTCATGGGAGGTCTATGTTGAACATCAGTCTTTGGCTCTATCACAGAACTAGTATTGAAGCACAGGCCAGCTCCCAGAGTACAGAGGTTAAAGAGGCAATTAGTCACTACAAGGCCGACTTGTGGTGTCTTCTGGTAACGAAGTACTTAACTCCTTCCTGAATGATGCCTGAAATCTCATTTTCTGGGTGCTTTTATATTCCAGTAAAATAATTCAGTCTTAGCCATTTTAAATCAAAGGTGAGCACGAAGTATATGATGTCCGTTAGATTGAGACTTTCTTATCTACTTACAGCAGTTAGGGTAAATGGGGTAGGAATGGGCAGGGAGATTATTATCAATTATATGTGGAATAGCCCACCTCAGTTTCATTTTGGTTGTTTGGAAGCCTAAAAATCTCTTCTAGATTTAACATTAAAGTTTTTCTTTATTATTGGTGGTGGTAGTGGGGCGTGGTGTGGAGCTTGCCAGAATCTTGCATCACTTTTTTTCAGAAGGGGAGTGGCTTCTGATGAATTACTATTCACTAAAATGGACCATAGCTTTATATGTTTTTATATTCGTGGGTCTTTTTTTAAGGGCCTGGGCTTTTGCTTCCACACAATAAATTTTTGTAACATGTAGAATAATAAAATCTTCTCTTTTGTCCTTTTTCTAAAAATATGCCAGAAAACCATAGAAGTAGCACCAGTCTTAACAGTATCAACATTGTGCAGTGCCGTATTCCCCCAGAGATGTTGGTAATAAATTGATGGAACCCCAAAAAGTTTAAAGGAAGAGGAGGTTTTTTAACTTTTCCTGTTTCAAAGTAACTACATTTTCCCCCATTGAGGAATGAATACACTGCTGAATTAGAAAGTCTTGCCTTTACATTTCTTCCTCCTTTCTTTCTAGGATTTCCTTTAGTCCTGAAATATAACTGTTTTCAATGATATGATTTTTTTTTTGCACCTAGGTGGGAACATTATTATTAACAATAACAAAAATAAACAACAGTTGATTTATCAAGGTTATAAGTATTATGTCCATCATTTTATAATAATGTGGCTTTCCGATTATATCTTTTAATGTTTCTAACACATAGTTTGCACTCAATAAAGCATGGTTGAAATAAATAAATAAATAAATAAATAAATAAATAAATAAAAGCGTTGGATCTTTTTTCTGTTTCTTGCATATTTTGAGGAATGCTCAGACTAAGTGAGCTCAAGTTGTTAAATAATGATTTAGTGTAGTTGTGGTGAAAGGATGGGACAATGGCTAAAATTAAAAACAAGACTTTGGATAAATGTATCTGAAATATTAAAGCCAAATCCATGTTTGTCACAAATTAGTTGGTTTAAGCTCCCTTTGGGGAAACCTTTAACCATCTTGTTTCTTAGTAGCTTAAAGAAGATGTACATTTTTAAAATAGTACAGGCTTCATTCTGTCCAAAAAACATTTTTATTTTTTTTATTTTTTTTTTTTTATTTTTTTTTTTTTTTTTTTTTTTAATAAGTATTTGTTCACTGTTTTTTTTTTTTTTTTTCAACGTTTTTTTTTATTTATTTTTGGGACAGAGAGAGACAGAGCATGAACCGGGGAGGGGCAGAGAGAGAGGGAGACACAGAATCGGAAACAGGCTCCAGGCTCCGAGCCATCAGCCCAGAGCCTGACGCGGGGCTCGAACTCACGGACCGCGAGATCGTGACCTGGCTGAAGTCGGACGCTTAACCGACTGCGCCACCCAGGCGCCCCCCAAAAAACATTTTTAAAATACTCTGAGAAACATCCAAATTATATTAAAACATATTTTACTATATAAATGAAGAAGCAAAATATTTCAGTTAGAGCTGATTTGTAATGGTCATTCCTAAATATATTGGAAAATATTATTTTGTTGTTGTGTACTCCTTTTTCAGCACTGACTCCTACTAGCTTTCCAGTTGGGAAGCCTACCTAATGTTAGAGATGCTTACGGAAAGGGTGGTCCAGAAGGATCAGTAATGACAACATCTGCTCTGCCTCCTCAAAGGTGTCTAAAGGTGCAAACCCCTAGGACTTAGGTTTCAATAACATTTCAATTTATAGGTCACTTATTGTAGTAGGTACTTACTGTAATAAGTCTACTTACTGTACTACTTATTGTAGTAAGTCTCTCTTTCACTATCCATGTGACAAAATGGGCATCAGTTCTCTACTGTTTTAAGTAGCAAATGCCTAAATTAACCTTAGGTCCACTAATCAGATATTGGCTTTCCAGAGAATAACATTTCATATCTGAGAACTTAATGAGTGTCCCACGATAACTATTGTTAACTGGTGGAGCTGGTGACATTTTGCATGTCACTGCTAGTCTTTGCCCCTGTGGTATATTAAGAACATGCTCTGAGCAAATGCTTTTAGCATTTTCATAGCAAGTCAACCTTTAAAAAAAATATCTTATGGTGAACATGTCTACTATGAGAATATCTTCGGAAGTTTACATGAGAAAATAGACTTGCATATTTTTTGGTATCATGTTGTAAATGGAATAGACTAGAAGAGTGTTTACACAAAAGTGTATCATAAAATACAAAGCACACTCAGCATATCATTTTGATGCTGTTGTGTCTTTCATTTGTCATTATGTGTAGTTGTTTAAGTTAAATACAACAATAACTACTGCATACCATTTCTGTGAGGTTAAGGTATCCTATTACTAGAAAAAGTAATAAATGGAATGTTTATAGATGAAATTATAGTGACATGTAATAAGGAGAAATGTACTATTAATAGATTATTGGGTCGATTCGTCTTGTACACGTTTACCTGTAAATGTGTCTTTTTTTTGTAAATAGAAATCGTTTATATAGGGCATTTTCTGAAAGCAAGATACACCTGTAAATCATGCCAATTCATTTGCTGCACTGGGATTGGATTATTCTTCAGTAAAACTCAATTGGAGGATTTAGAAAAATCAATCAAATATCATTATTCTTTCCATAAGATGCCAAATTGTGTTTTGGTGACCTCTGCTATCATTTAAATGACCTGAAGTCAGGATGAGCTTTTGTAGCACAGAATTGGAGTAAGTTTGCTCTGTTGTTGCTCTCCTTAGATCTTGTAAATCCTTTTTATTCCTTTTTCATTTGTATGTGTCTGTGAGTTGCAGCTTCTTATGCTTTTATAAGCTATATAGCATAAGGTGGCTTATTGGCTTGCTCAGTTTCAAGAAATGATGAAAATGAAGTTCTATTCCTTAAACCCCCCAATAGATCACTTTTACAATGTGTTTGCATTTCAGGAGTTTTAAAGTTTGATCTCCATGTTTATTCAACCTTAAACATACCTAGCTCCCCATTGTACTTATTTGCCAATTACTTTACAGCACTTTTCATACTTTTTGTTTTAAATCTGCGGGGTTGTTTTTGTCTTGTTGCATTTTTTCCTCTCCTTGAAGTTATATCTATTATTCAAATATAAAAGTGACTTAGGAAAGAACATCCTAAAGTTTATTTAGAAATTCACCAAGCCACATACTAATGCATCTCTAATGGGGACATTTCTTTCCACACCTCTAAGGTGATTGAGCCTGTCCTTTAAAGTGAGATTTGCAAACCAGTGTCTGGCAGCTCCAATTAGCTTCTTTTGGGTTTGAAGCACATCACAAACAGTAACAAGGTCTCCTAGGACACTCCTCTTGCAAGCAATGTAGTCATATTTCCTCATTAGTTCTTTTCAATTGTCACTAATGCCATGTTCTAGCTTTTGAGTAGGAGACAAAAAACATAAAAATTTGGTATGTATGTAGAATGGGCCATTGTTTTCCATAATTCAAGGCTCTTTTGAATTCCTTTGATAGTTTTGAAGCTTACACAGCTTAATTCATTAACCTTTACCCTTCACATAAATCAGGTGATTAGGAATCTATTGCTAAGGAGACAGATTTTCCCTCCACTGAAACTAAGTAAATGCTTTTTCTTCTGAAAAAAAAAATCCTCTATAGCTGACAAAAGTAACCTTTTTGTTGCTTTTCGAATTTCATCAGATGTTTCAGGTGCATTTAAAACATTATCAAAAGCAAGTGAGCATAACATTGCATTATTATAAGTAATAATTCTGGATGCTTTGGATACTTTGGAGCAGGTTTTCTGTCACATTTTGGAATTCTAAAAGAGTTTATATGTATATATGTATGTATACACACACATATGTACTCAACAGCTGTTACTCAAGAATTTACAGTGGTTGCAAATTTTAAATTTTTTTTCAGAACCCTGCCAAAGCATAAAAGAAGAAAATAATTTGAGGGGAGGCAATTCAGAAGAAACTAAAATATATTGATCCTAGAACATTTGATTTGGATAAATTGTTCCTATAGGCCCTCATGTTTATAGAGAATGATAATACAGGCTTTCAAAGGAGCTAGGTGGTTCTGTGGGTCCATGGACGTGAGAATAGGGTATATTTCGCCAGATTTTTTATTTCTTCTTGTTAAGATATGTCTCACTTTATTTCTCAGAATTTAGGGAAAAGTTTAGCAGACTTGTGTTGGATATTTTTTTTATTTGATAATCTGAAGTTTTCCTTTATGCCATTTTCTCATTATTAATTTCTCCTTAATAATCTTATAGATTGTTTCTTTCCCTAAGGATATAGTTCTTTTTCCAAGTTTTGTAATTCTTTATGTTGTCATGCATTAAGTGAGAAAGCTTTGAATGTACTGACCCATAGAGAATGTCAGTCATATGATATTCTGAGGTTTGTCTTTAGGGATGGTGGGGACAAGCGTGGGGTGAAGAATGGGTAAAAATTGAATTCTAGATTCTGAGTTTAGGGACTCATGGCTTGTCCCTCAGGACAAAACTATAATTTATCACTGAAATTAATGGATATCCTCCTATGCATTATCTGTGAATAGGAGAGGGGATGGAGAAACAAAGGTTTTAAATGTGGTCCTTGTTTCTCGCGCTCTCCTTAAAGATTATCACTTTACAAACATTTCTTTTTTATTGCTACCATTTAAAAACTGACCCTTAAAAAATTATATAAGTACCTGTAGTCAAAAGTTTCAATAACTGCTACGCTTTACCACCTTGTTTGTTGCCTGCATAGTGCTATACAGTGAACTGGGAAATGCTGTAATGTTAATACACTAAAGGTCAGACTAGAGCCAAGACTCGAAACAGAGAATTATTTAGAGTAAATGTGGTCCACAGACTATAGTGTTATGTTCACATACTTCCTGTAAATACATACTGTAATGGACTCTAAAAGCTTCAGGAGGAAAGGACAATCACCATGCAGGTTTCTGTCTCATCATGACCTGCTGTCACTGCAGGCTGCCTAGGAAACTAGACCTGGACTAATCCCTGGATTTCAGGCACTAGCCAGTTGATGTGGGGTTCCATTTCCATCAATTTGCGGTAACAAGACAATACAAACCGTTTCCACTTTCAACTCTCAAAACAACAGGTATTTTAGCTACTTATTTGAAACACTCAATTTTGCGTAATATCGTGTTAAGAGTTTCAGCCTACATTCACAGAACTTGGGGTTCCTTGCTTCAAATATCACACCTTGGAATGATGTGATATTTACATTAAAAAAATTAAGTTTTGCCACACATCTTCCAAGGAATGTTTTTTTTTTTCCTCTCCATGAATTTTTATTCAAGGAGTACCTCTGTGTTGTGCGTAACTTCTAGCACACTGGCTGTGATTACAGGGTAATTAAAAGTGTTTGGAAAACCTCATGCAGCTGAACTTTTAAAAACAGCAAAAATCCTAGGTGATACTTTGTAAAAGCAAAGTGCTTTTCTCTTATATTTCTTTTCTCCTTTTCTGTCTAAAAGATATTTACTGCTTCCTTCTTAATCATGTGTTATCTCTTGGCTGTCGCCTCTTGAATAAGCTAAATTTACTTGCCATATCTATTCATGATAACTTTCCTCTGACACGCAGTGGGGAAACCTGATGCTCATGGCCTTTCATCAGTTTTTCAAGAGTTTTCATCCAGTGATTGATTATCTTATTTTATATGAATACTGGTTCTTGTTGCCTATGAAATAGCATTTGATCTGGCTTATACAGTGAAATCAATTTGTGTTATTTGCTCTTTGTAGTTTGCTCTGTGTGTCTTTAATGTTCCTATGTGCTTGTGGCATATCTTATAAAGAATCAAGTGACAGGAACACAGATAGGATATTGCATCTGCTTAGAGTTTTTTCACAATCAAATGTAAAATCAGGCATTTTGGGCTATTTGGAAAGAGCATGAGAATAAAATAAATGACACAAACATTATTTCTGTACTAATTTATTTTATTTTGTAGTAGTCATACAGAATACTGCATCTGTTAAACTTTTTTGGTAGGTGTTAGAGGAGGACGATGAAACGTACCTTTGGCATGAGAGAAGGTAGTCATTTCTTTTAATTTAAGGGTTTTGTAATTATCTAGGGTCTTTATTTTTATCCTTCGCGTGTGAAAATTCATTTTTAAAGTTGTAAATAAAACATAGTTGTTGCCTGTAATGTTTCATCTCCTTTTGCCCTTCCTTTTTTATGAGTTTATTCAAATATTACATTAAAGCCAAATGACATGGAATTAGATTTAAAATTTTCCCTTCATAATAAGCTCTATCAATGGTAATTGCATTGTATTGCTGTTTTAAGTTTTCTGTTGTAGCCATGGAATAACTTCTCTGTTTTTGTCATAAATCGTTTTTTTAAAAAAAGCCAAAAACAATGTTTATTCATTTATTCTGAGGAACTTTGAAATGTTTATCATTTCATTAAAACAATATTCTATAAAAATATCTTAAAGGAAAAAGTATGTCTTCTTTATAACTAATTTAACCTTCAGTAATGAATTATGTGAAGTAAAATCATATAAATTTTTCTGACATTTTATGAAGATTCCTACAAATAAGCCAGACAGCAAATAAAATATCTGCAAGGCAGAGATGGATACTCAGTAATTTTTTGATGGATTATACACACAGGTATCAAATTACTTGATCCTTACTTCCTAGAAAAGGTTAATGACTCTTTTTGCTTTTACCCTTTTACTTAACTGTTATTTATAAAGATTAAAACAGGGACTACATTGAAGGATGCATATTCCTACATTTCAGTATGACTGTACAGGTTTTTCTGATATTATGGGAGACTGAGCCACAAAACGGATGGCGTTGTTAATCATTATTTTTAAAGTTCATTCAGTTCTTTACCACATGTTCCACTATAGCTATTAGAGCTGAGTGCACCATTCAAAAACCTTTTAACTTAAATGAAACCAGAGAAGACTTTAAATCTTACATATCTTTATATTACATATCTATCTATATTATTATATCTATGCAATAATTCATTTAAAATATTAAGAATTAAACATTTTAAAGTAATAGATTTTAAGGTTCTTATGTGTTCAGATTTTTCTTTCATCTATAATTAATGTTATAGATTTTAAAAATATTTCTGATTTTTGTGGAATAAAGCACACAAAAATGTATATTTTAGTGTTATCAAACTCCATCATTAATAATTGAACCAAGAGCCCATCCATCTATATTCTAGTTTCATTATAATTGTTATATATCATTTTATTATGTAAATGACATGTTCTTTATATAGCCTGTGTTTACTAATCTGTTACTAAATGTGACATTACTTTTACAGAACCGTCTCTTTTTCATCACTTTGGTTTTAAAATATACACTAGTCATAAATGTATTTAATTAAAGTCATTTAGGTATTACTACACTTGAGTTTAAAGCAGAGAATATAACACTTTTTCCTGACACACTTGAAAGAAGTTTGTTGAGAGAAGAGAGCTGTGGCATTCATCAAATGCTGACCTCTTCCTGTTACAGTCATGGCCAGACTCTTGCTAATTTAACTTGAAACGCATTAGTGTAACTCACCACTTTTTATGTGTGTGTTTCAGGTGTGTGGAGGTCATTGCAAAGGAAGGACAAAACCTGAAAGAGCTGTATTTGGTGTCCTGTAAAATCACAGATTATGGTATGTAATGAGTCCTTGTCCTATTCCTTTTTCTAGAATTAAAAAGTTACAAAATCTTTGAAACTTTTTAAAAGAAATCAAGAGCTACTATCTCATAGAGACTGCTCATCTTATGATGTCTGATGATACCAAAGTAAATTAAGAAATCATGAGACGAGGGCCCAGAATAAAATGAACAGGCAGTGTCAATTTTTCACCACATGCAATCACACACTGTGTGCATATGCACACATACACACTCACATTGGATTAAAAAGTATGTCTAAAAAAGCTGTCCAGTGAAAGTAAGCACCAGCATAATTTAATATTTGATATAATAAGTATAACTAAAAAGTTATTACTTGAGTTAATATGCTTAATTTAATGTCATGTCAAATACATTCCCTGCTGACACCCCAAATGGCATGCTACTTAATGCTTTAAATTTCTTAAAGCATTGGAAACTTCCACACGTAGATATGTAAAAAGTAAAGGGTATACATTTGGATGCAAGATTTTAAATTACCTTAATTTTCAATAGCTTTCTAAAGTGGAGAAGAGCAAGTTGTTTTAGAAAAAAATGAAAAGTACGAAATCATCTCATTGGAGTAATAAAAGAGTAACCTAGCCTTTTCTTTTTTTTCACATTTATATATTTTTTCTTATTAATTTGTATATTTAATCTAAATATAGAGTTTTAAGCAGATATTTGGCATTATGGGAGACTGAAATGGTTTTCTTTCCTCTTTTCTGATTTTTTTAATTTGTTCATTTAAATTTGAGAATATGCTTTCTACCTTGAGGGAAACTAATAATTCATCAAGTTTTTTTATTGTTAACTCTGACATATGCTAATAAATGACTCCAATCCTAGGATGTCATGCTGACCATCTGTCCTGGGTTGGAGAGTTGTATTTTATCGGCTACTAAATTCAGCCTTTAGAAAAATTCTATGCAGCTATAATAAAAAATAACATAAAACAAGATTTGTCTTAAAATAATGCTAATTTCTTTTCAGAGTTTGTTTTTTATAATGGTAAATGAGCCTTATGTTGATTTATTCATAATGTTTTTGGGTTGCTGGTTTTTGTTTTGTTTTGTTTTTCTTACTTATACCAGGCAAAAGGAGTGTTTTGATAGGTTTTTCTTTTCTTATAGTTTGTTTTCTGGTTTGGCATATTAGATTGCCCCTTAGATACAGTAATTCTAAAACCTTCAATATCTCCCTATTGTCTAGACCTTAGAGAGTTCTCTCTGTCCAACCCAGGGCATATACTCAATACCTATGGACTTGTTAATCAGCTAATATATTCATTCATTCCAAACTCTTTACTTAGCATTCAAGCTCCTTTACTCTTAGTCTCCTACCTGCCCCTCCAATCTAATTTTATATATTTCTCTTCTTTACTTATTCAGTGCCAATGTCAGATTGCTAATTGCCACTAGAGCTATGGATTAAGTTCCTTAGAATGAACTCTTCAAGGGTCCTACAGTGGAAAATATTGCTAAAATGACACTCTGTCCCAGCACCTAAGTTAGCAAGTGCAAAGAAATGATTCAGAAGATACAGAGAGGAGAAAAATCTTTGGACTTGAGACTTGATCAAGTTCAAGCTTTGTTCTTTATCTGTTCTTTGGCCATAGAGAAGTTCCTTCACATCTCTGAGGCTCAGTGTCCTCATTTTTAAAAATGGGGAATCCATGTCTGATTCATATTTATGTACCTGGTACCAGGTCTAATGATTAGCACTGAAAAATGTTGCTTTCCTCTATAGGAGGTGGAGAGAGAAAAATTTTTATACAAAATTCTTCTACCCTTTTTCCTTTCCTGGGTTTTGGAAGAGGTTTTTATTGTTAACGTTGCTGTTGTCTGTTGTTATTATTTATTGCTATTGTTTATTGAAATTATCATGTTTTGGTGTTTAGAAATTTTAGAATTCTTTTCTTCCAGTGAGGTGAAAACTATGTTAAAACCTTGCCAATATGATTTACATTTATTCATATCTCTGAATTATTTAAGTCAGTGGATTTCTGCACATTAGGATCACCTGGGGAATTTCTAAAGCATATTGATTCCTGAGTCTTATTCAAGAGTAATTAAATCGGAATTTCTGTGAGGTGGGGCCCAGGCAAAGGTTTTATAAAACCTTCCTAAATGATGTTATATCAGCCAAATTGAGAACAACTGATCCAGTCCATCTGAAAGCACCAGAGATGGACATTTAGGGGACTTCCTTGCCATGTTGATGAGAAATCTGTCACAATATTTCCAGTATCTTAGTTCTTTCAGCGTTAAGCTCTCTGTCTCACCTCATCTCTCTTCCATCTTTCCTGAGGTTTTAGGTATTCAAAGGGTTCATGGTGAAAGTCAGTGTTCATCTATTGATTCTGTTCTTCAAAATGTTGGGGCACAATTGAGGAGGAGGGGTAAAGGTCAATAGTTTATGCGATTGTACTATAATTGCTATTTGATTATGAAATTAAAACAAATCATTGAAAGTTCAGATCCGTTCATCTCTTTTTCCCTGGTAACATGCTGATAACACATGAATAATTTTTGTCAGAAAGACAGCAAAAGGATTATCCTTTGTTAACCAGAGAAACAGTGTGTTATTGGAGGTAAGTGCTCTGCTGGGGGAGGCTGGCTGTGATCCCTTGCTCTGTGTTAATTATAAATTTTAGGATGGAAAAACAGATGCCTATTTTCTTCTTTAGCTGGATAAGTAGAGATATATTCCGTAGAACTTTTAGATTATTAAGGCTACTTAAAATTGTGAAATTTGATGCATACCTGATACTGGGGGAGTTTGATCCTTTAAGAGATTCCTCCATAATTCTGCTTCCTATTGCTTTACTCATATTCGAGCTAGTTAGTCTCATCCTCATCTCCTCCCTCTGTGATGCTGTGTTTGTACATGCTTTCATTATAGTATCCCAAGATTTTTGAAGTTTTTTGCAGAATGCATTGATTCAGAAACAGCAGCCCGCCTGGCGTGTCATTTGTAATTTTTGTCAAGATTCTCACAGATGTTGAATGCGGTATTATAGTACTTAGCAACACCTGGCCAGGCTGTTATGAAGTTATGTTCATTTTAATTGATGTATGATATAGTCGTCATGAAGAAAACTATCATTCTAATAGGCTTCTTATTCCCATATTGAACATAGATCTTTATGGTAAAGGATGGCAATTATAAACAAATCAATAATTCAGGCACAGCTAAATGGAAAATATAGTCTTGGGAAATTGCTCCCTGAAGAGAAATCTAATATCGTCACTCTTCTTTCCCTGAACAAATACATGTTATGTAGGCAGTATCGTGGGGGGAAAATCCCTCAAACTTAGGAGTCAGAGAGTTAGGTTAGAATCCAGCTTTGCTTCTACTTTTCTTTATGACCTTGAGCAAGTTACTTAACCTCCTAGTTTTGTCATCTATTAAGCACATAATAAAATGTACCATAAAAGGTAGCGAATATGAATATAAAACATCTGCGTTGTACCTAGTGGCATAAGTGGGTACTCATTAATTAGCAGTTCTTAAAATAATAGAATCATCTCTTTCTCTGAAGAAGAATCGGCTCTCCTCCTCCTCCTCTTCCTCCAAGTGTGGCTTTCCTGTCTGTGGGAATCATGATCTAGAAGTTTGACCTGTACTTGCCTCATTGACTTACATACCTAAGCTATGTCAACCACATTCTTATTAGTAGGGAATAAAGGGAAAGATGCAGCAGAAAGTTTAAAATCTTTCGTTTGCCTCCCTAGTTTTTTCCTCATCGCTTCTTCATTTTTGTTTGGATAATTTTCTCCTGGCTCCCCTTATGCTTTTCTTTTGTTCCTATAAGAATTTGTCAGCTGATAGTTTTTAACCTACTTTCTGCTTACCTTCAAACGCTTTTCTGTTCAAAGTTCTCCTCTGGAAAATTGTATCCCTGGGATTAAAAGGAATACGAGGTGTAGAAAGTCATGTGTATCCTTCAAGCCTGTGGGCATCAGAGCCAGTCTGTCTTGGACTGCATGGCACAGAGCATGTGGTGGGATGAATGGGATGGATGAATAAAGCACTTACCTCCCCTAGCGTTTCCATAGTGAGTTTTACCAGTGTGGCCCTATGTCAGGGAGCAGTTGTAAAAAGGGCCCTGTTTTCTTTCTGGGTTGTTATCACATTTCCTTTGACCTTAGCACTCCTAAGGGCCCTAGAAATACACTCTAGAGGATATCTTTTTGCTTTCCCTCTCAAGTTGTCAAATAACCTTTAATTAAAGAGGACTGTAAACACTTAACTCTGACATCGATATTTGGGGCCTACAAGGTCACTGACAACCCACAGGGTCATTCTGTGCTGTTCCACAGGCTCCTCTGTCTCTCCCACAGGCCCTGGGGCTACTCTTTCAGCACAGTCTTTGGTTACCCCTTCTTCTGCTTGCCATTGGTCTTCTGCCTGATTTGGGACTTTTAAACCTAACCTCAAGGCTTGCCACAAAAGCTTTTGGATTGCTCTGAGCTAAAGGTCTCCCAAGTGAAGGAGGTCACTATTCCCATGGTGATCATTTCAGATGTCATTTCAGTTGGCCTGCTGCACAGAAGACGTGATACGTATTCATTCTGTCAGCAGATTGATTCAGCACCTACTATGTGATGTGTTCCATGCTACGTGCAAGACATATATAGTTTCTGTATTCCTGGAGATTTCATTCTGATGGGATTGAGAGGACAGGACTAACTTGCTCATTTAAAAAAAAGGAAAAAAAAAAAAAAGTAATGCATCTTCTTCCAGACCGGAAGAATGGCAGGGAGTGGCCTGCTGACATTAATCTGTGCTTTGGTGTAATCCACGCCTCACCCCAGCCTTGTTGAACTTTGAACATTATTGAAAGATTTATAGGTTGTGCATTCCCTACCTCTTCTTGAGATACCAGATCTCTTCAGCTGTTTGTTAACTCAAATTGGGATCCTGGATGCATTATCAAAACAAGTATGCACGCTGAAGAGACAAAAAGAAACCCTGACAAGTATTCTGGATTACACTCTTGTGTCAAACCAACACTGATAAAGTATTCAAGAAAAAGTCTCATACCAAAAATAATTTTGCTCTTTTTATATTACTTTATTTTTCATATTATTAGGTATGCATTACATACAATGATATTCCATTTAAAATTAAATCTCTGGTTTTTCCTTTTACATTTTGTTTCATTTTCAAATTGTATTTCAAAGTGTTCCAAGATTGTTGGGTAAGATTCAGCTCCCTTTGTCAGCAGGAATAACTCTAATAGTTGTAAAGTGACAGAGAAGAACTTTAGAAAATACATTTGCAAGTCAAAAAGAATGTCTTATTGTTTACTGTTGATTATTCATGCTTTCTTTCCATTCTATCATTTAAATATAGATAGCTTTTATTGTTTCTAACAAAATAGTACTAAATTGCTGAATCTTCTATTGTTGCAAATTTCCCTTGTTTATGTGTCCATCTTGAAAGTTACTTCTTTTCACTTCTAATTCTCTATTTCTATTCCTGAAGTTCCTCACTGCTAGATTGATATACCTACTGTTGTACTTAGCAAATATTATGTTCATTTTTTTCTTCTCAGTAATTGTCGTAATTTCTCACCAAACATTTGATATTTAATTGCAATTTTTTCTGAATGTTTTTCTTTACTCAACAGCAAAGAAATTGTTGACTTTCTTCCCTATTTCCTAGGTCATCCTAAGACTGCATCTACATAACCTTGAAGTAAAAGGCTGAGCAGTAACAATGCTTATCACTCTGCCTTGACATAACAGACTACAGAATCTCAAATCTATTGAGAAGGACTAAAGACGTTTCTTCAAGCTAATGCTCCCATAACCAATTCACAGGCCAGCTTTAGCTTCATTAATATAAGAAGTTTTTTTTTTTTTAAATTAAGAAACCTTTAACCTACATTAGCAAGACAAATGGACCAATTTCTATTTGCTTGCTCCTAAACTTTCTTATACCTCCAGATGCATGTATGTTATTGCTCTAAATTAATTAGTTTTTTTATAAATAAATACTAAATTTCTATATTTAACTGAATCATTAACTAAAATATTCACTTTCCAACTTTCCTCAATTACTTCTAACATTTCTAAAATTTAGCATTTAATTTTAATTTTAATTAGCTGTTTTTAACATTAATCTTATAAAGGAGGCCTATTATAGATAAAGAAATTTGTCCCAAATCACACACTTTTGAGAGTATGCATTCTAAGCATTTGTTTTCCGTGTAGTATGCTGTATTATTATTGAATTTTTATTATTATCAGTGACAACTAGATCTAAAGGGGACTACAATGAACACCAAGATAATTGCAATAATACTATGTTTCCAGTATCCTACATGAGAAACAATTTCCTAGTGTTTAAACCTTCTTGAAAATAGATGCCTTGAATAGTAGTGAGTTCTCTATTACAAGAATTATTCAAGCTGAGGGGCACCTGGCTGGCTCAGTCAGTGGAGCATGCTACTCTTGATCTTGGGGTTGTGGTTTGGAGCCCCACATTGACTGTAAAGATCACTTTTAAAATTTTTTAAAAAAAGAGTTATTCAAGCTGAGATAATCTCTTTAGGAGAATGTGGAAAGATGGAAGCATTGAGTAAGGAATTGACCTATATGATGTTTAAATTCCTTCTAATCCTGCGATTTATTCTGGACTGGTTTTATGTTTTGTTTCATTCCGCAGATGTTTACTGTATAACTGCTGGCTGGGTGCCGTGGAGGATAGGAGTTGGATAGGAAGTTTACTCTTTAACATTGAGAAGGAAGATAGAAACAGTGAAAAGTTTTTTAACAGATTAAACAATATGATGAGGTCAAAGAAAAAAAATAGACCCTACGAGATATAGGGTTTTGAGGGGCCGGTCATCAGGGATTGAAATCACTGGGGAAGCGTCTGTAATGGAAGAGGCATGGGAGGACAGAGATGAGAAGGAAGGGCATTTGAGGTAGTACAGCCCTAGGAAAGGCTCAGAGCAAGAACAGGTGTCTGAATGGATGAGTTTGTATGCGTTGGTTAATCTAAAGAAAGAACAGAAATCATCCAAAGTGATTACGTGCACACACGGGCAAATTTTGAAGAAACCTTATGAAAATATTCTAGTTGAAAATTCAGGGTAAGTTCCAACTTTCATCTCAACTTTTCCTGTCTTATTCACCATTCCCATGGTAACAACTTCACTTAACATATATAAAAGGAAACACTACTTTGGGTTCTAACTACTAATCAAGTATCCAGTTCAATTGAAAGAAATCTAATGTAAACTTTCATGACAATAATCATAATGATAGAATAGTTAACATTTTTTAGGTGTTTTCTGTAGGCATTATTTAACCCCCTTAATGCCCCACTTTAGATAGTACTGTTAATATTCAGGCCTACAGATGTGGAAACTGAGGCCTAGAAAGGCTCAGGTTCACATAGTTTGTTAAGTAGTGGCATGATAAGGATTTAATAGTAAGTCAGTCTCTTGTATAATCACTCATAGGTCAGTGATGTGCTTAAAAGTATTTATTACTAAGAAAGCTTTGCTAGATTTTCCCAGTTGTCAGAGCTTAAGAAATGTGACTGAATTGCACGCCACCATGTTTGTCCATCTGTGGACAAACACTGTCACAAAGCTACCCTGTAAGATCTAATTATATAGTTACAGAACTTAATAGGTTTAATGTGCTTATTCACCATAAGTTTGTTAATGCCAGCACCAAATATCAGTTGCATGCTGTGATTAAACATTCCCTAGCCAGAAGATGGAGACTCTCATTGATGTTCAATGTGTAATCATGTATTCAACAAATATTTTCTTAATAATTTCAACACTATATATAATTCTTCATAAGTAAAAAATTTTTCTTACATCTCTTACCTAAATTATTCCCCAGAATTGGCACTTGGGTGGCTCAGTCGGTTAAGCATCTGACTTCAGCCCAGCTCATCATCTCATAGTTCATGAGTTCAAGCCCTGCGTGGGGCTCCTGCTGTCAGCACAGAGCCTGCTTTGGATCCTTTGTGTCCTTTCTCTCTCTCTGCCCCTCCCCTGCTCCCTCTCTCTCTCCCTCTCTCTCGTTCTCTCAAAATAAGTAAACACTAAAAAAATTTTAATTTTCCCCCAAATTTATGAAGGAAGCAGAAATATTATTGCTCTTTTTTAGTAGAGGAGAAAGTTGAGCCCAGACAGGTTTTAATTAATTAGCAAATCTGGAACTAAAATCTCCTACTTCAAATCATTTACTGGATTATGTGTAGATAACTCCTCAAATGTCTCTGTTTTTCATATACAAATGATTTTTTTCATTGAAACAGTCTTTAAAAGCAATTTTAGCCAATACTAAATGACATAATTTCATAGCAACTTTTTAAAAGTACAGTTATTTCTAGAGATAAGCAGTCATACCGTTCTCAAAAACATAAGCAGTTGTGCTCCTCTTTAAGTTCATCTCCCTTGAACCTGAGCCCAGAAGTTCCTGGGGCCTCAGTGTCATCACCTGTCTCAGGTGCCCCTTCCTTTCCTTCCCTTAGGAGAGCCTCTTCCAAGAATGTTCTCAGAAAAGTCAGAATGGACTCTCTCTTCGGTGTGGCTTTGCACTCTACCTCCTCTATGCCCTTTAATTTTAGAGCTCCCCATTTTCTGAGATATGAAAAGGAGGAGTAGAAAGGGAGAAAAAAAAACGAGACCTGCATCTCTTCCTTCTAAAGCATCAAACCACATCTCCTCCACTTGCAAGCATTCTCTAGGGTTTCACCCTCTCTTTGAAATGATTTTACTCTCCCCAGCTGATGTTTGACTAAATCTTTTTTCATTATTTGCTAATTACCTACTTAAGATACTTGGCATCTGATTTATTTTAAAACAAAACAAAAACACTTATTATGTTTCCCCTTAGAAAGTGGTAGCATTTACAATAAAATATAAATTGAACATTAAAATAATTGATTTTACTGCATGTCTGTCACTAGTTAGGCTCACATCATTATGTCCACTAACACTGATAGGATTGAGCTTTACAGACTTTATAGAAGGTCTTTCTCTTTTCTTTTTTTAGCAGCGCTTCCTTATAGTAATAACAACTTTCCATGATCAACTTTTTGGTCTACCTGCGTTCAATTTATATAGGAAAGAAAAGACTAATACATGACTTTTTCTTCTTATTTACTAGCTTTCCTCTCTTTATGTTTCCATCATCCTCCAAAGGTGCCAGTGAAGAGTTGTTGTTGTTGTTGTTGTTGTTGTTGTTGTTGTTGTTGTTGTTGAATTATCATTATAAACTCAGCAATCCCTTACAGTCAGTTTGTCCTATCTTTGGTAATGGAAGCTTCTTCAAGTTGGTTCCTATGTGCCTTTGATATAGACTGATTGTCAGATACAACAGGCTTTGTGCATTTCATATTAGAGACGTGGCATCAGCTGCTTTTCTAAAGAGCTCTGGTTCTTTGAGTGAATTAGGCTCTTTTTTTTAATTTAGAAAATTTCATCTTTTAAAGTCTGTTGTGCTCTGAATCTTATGTCACCATATAAGACTATTATTGTTTTCTTTTGTTCCTCCAGCTTAAAACTTATTCTGTATTTCATCACAAGTCCAACCTTCCCATTACAACTCAGCAATTCAGCCCCTGAGTTTTAAAGCATCCTCATTTAGAGATTCCCAACACACTAGAAATTTCTAGTTCCTTGTATCCAACACTCTCTTCATCTTACCTGCATGTTCTGCTTTTGGAGAAGTTAGAGGTGGGAATTAGAAGGGAGAAGTAATTTTACATTTTAGCTACTCCAGCTTTTTGGAGTTTCCTTCTGATTTTGTTTATGATTTGTTTGCTGCATTTGTTTTAAGTTAAGTGTAAAATTAGACCTCTTGGATCCATTTGGAAGTAAGTAGAAAATTGTTCAAACTGTATGGTCTTCTATAATCTCATTCAGGGCCTTCATACTTTCTTATCTTACCGTGAAAAATACGTTTTGCATTTAAAATGCTTGTTGGACTCTCACTAAATTGATTTTATCACTTACCAGAATAACCAGGAGTTGAGGCTGCTGTGGTTCAACTTCTCCTTCAGTGTATAGGTAAGAAATACGTCTGTCAGTGACCTGCTCAGGAGTAGAAAACTGATGAATTTCCTTGCTACAGAATGGTCACCATTCTTCTTGGGGTAGCAGATGCCAATCTTCCCATGCTCATCAAATCCCACATGTTGCTTTTATTATCTATGGAATAAGGGGTTAGTGGTGCTTCTGTCTCCTATCTTTGGTAGTAAGAGAACCAAAGAGATTCTCTTGATGATTGATTTCACCTTAGATAGTTACTAAATGGAACTTTCTCCTGAGGCAAAAAGGTAGTTTTGTTAATTTCCTAATTTGGTAAATCCAGTGTACTTTTAAATATTAAAGTGTTCATTTTAACGCTTATCCTAAAACATTTCCTTGGGTTTATAAGACTCAGTCACCTAAAATTTATCTGTCAAATATGTTCCTTTTCTTGGGTTTATCTGCATGACATTAAATAAATAGTTTGAACTTTTCAACTTTTCAAACAATTGTGTGGAGTTGACGTGGCTGATCCAGCCTGTGTGTGTCTGTGTGCAATGTGTGCTGAGTACCTGAAAGCGACTTGTCTTTTATTACGAATGACTGAATGTGGGCAGAGAAAAGGAGATTTTAAAAATTGGAAATAAGAAGTAAACAAAAGAAAATTCTGTCTGTCTTCAGTGAGTTAGGGTAGGTTTCTATTTGTTATATAATGTAGCCTTTCAAAATGAACGACCTTTATAGTGATAGAATGTACAACTTGCTTACCATGATACTTTTATGTGGTACATCATTCTTAGAAGAAAAAATGAGTAGAAACTAGCTGAGTACTGTCTGATGATTGAATGATGACTTTTAATCATCTCTCTCTCTTTCTTAGATGAAATTTCCCACTTTTTCCCTTCCTACTATCTCTTTCTTCACATTTATGTCTAGGAGCTTCTCCAAGAAAGCAGTTTTGCTTTGAAGATATTGTATTTCCTCTCAGAAAGGATTCTTCTGTTCTTTTAGATTTAAAATCACAATAATACCCTGGTAGGCTCCATCCCCTTCCCTGCCCTCTGTCTATCTGAGAATCTCTCTGAAGTCAGCCTTGGAAAGTCAGATTTGGAGATTAGAAGTCCAGAGATGCTTCTCTGGTGTACTGAGGACAAGACCGGCGTGTGTGAAGCAGCTCATGACCAAGCTGAAATCATCCAGCATGACATTCTGAATGTGCTTGAGGAGAATATATTTGAAATTTTAAATCACGTACATCCTATAGTAACCAAACACTTCTTTCAAATGAATGAGAATAATATATATATATATATATATATATATATATATATATATATATATATATATAATTATACATATATAATAGCATACAATTGAAGCCAATTTTGAACAGCAATAAGGAACTTAACATTTCAGCTCTACAAAATAAATGAAGAGTTTGAAATTCAATCAGTCCTATTTTATGTTGAGGCAAATGTACTTGGCTTTTTCTGAGAATTATACCTTCTGCTCTGGTTTACATAAGAAATCACATGAAATCCTTTAAAGCATTCGTTTTCAACTTTGCCATCACAACACACCTTGCAATCAAGGTTTGGAAAGGATTTATTTTCTAAAGAATTAAAAATTAGAACAAATTTAGTAATTTCTTCTTTTCACTCATTTGGATTCTGGCAAAATTTTCTTGAGCAGCAGAAGGAGGGGTGAGTTTAGCAAGCATATTGAAATTTGCACATAATTTATGGGTTCTTTGTTGTCACAGCTTTTGGCATGTGGTACTTAACCAGTATACTGTTATTAATTATTTACATGCTTGTGACATGTGTTATTATGAAAGCCAGTCACCTCCTCCCCATATGCATATCCCTCCAAATTTCTGTTGTGTTCTTACTTCAACAACGTTTTGGGGCTAGAGCA
Organism: Panthera leo; assembly: GCF_018350215.1. Taxonomy (NCBI): domain Eukaryota; kingdom Metazoa; phylum Chordata; class Mammalia; order Carnivora; family Felidae; genus Panthera; species Panthera leo. The sequence goes on along the minus strand of NC_056679.1, from coordinate 167,943,946 downwards.
CATTTAGGGAATGCACACGAGTATGTGCTATACGTGTCAGTATTACCCATTATACTCATCATTCTCTGGAGTAAAACACAGATTCTAGAGCTGGGGGCCAATGAGGACAATGGGACACCAAACAGCACAAACCTGAAGAAAGACCCTTTCCCCTACACACACAAAGGCTCAAAAGGCTATGCCTTTCCACAGTATGCTGGTTTTCTTGTGCTACTCATACTTCATCCTTTTGCTAGATTGTTGATCTGAAACTTACTCTACTCATGCGGATTTATGAAAAAATACAGTTTTTAAATTCCTCTTCCAGGAAGTGGTCTTTATTTTTAATAGTTTATATAGCATATACTTTTACATTTGTTATTTTAAGATACAACGTTTAAATTAGACACCTACTATAATTTCTTATGGTTTCCTGGATATGGCAAGGCTCTTGAAAACATCTTTTTATATGCAGTGGGCTCTACAAATATTTACCTCTGTTTTTCAACTTTAGGAAACCAGTTGAAAATTGTAGAATTAGACTTCGGGGCTGTGTAGTGTGTTTTCCAACTATTGCAAATCTATCTAAATCTACAACCTGCTAGGAAAGATCGAATCCCTTCTAGCTTGTGATTGTAATAAATGATTTGTGTGGACTTGAGTCTGTCTCACAAATGCATTTATTATTTCTGAACCAAGCTTCTGTTCTGTGCCAGGCAGGTTTCTAACTGTGCGTGTTCAGTCCACTGATTGACTGACTGAGGGCCAAATTATTCTCACTAACACATACTCAATTCCCAACTACTACAGAAAAGATGGACTCCAGGGCCAAAATTGGACCCTCACTAACAAAGCTTGCTTTCTGCCACTAGTAATACTTACACAATGAATGAAAATTCAGTGACCTATATTCTTCCATTTAAATCCTTAAAATTTAAATTAAAACTTTGTCAACAGTAATTCTAACCATACTGAGGCAAAGAGAGTGTTCCCTGCAATCTGGCAGCACTAAATGTAATTCATAACTATCAAAAATCCGTTTTCTCTGCATAACTTTAAAGAACGCTCCTGATGTCTTGAAAATTCCATGCAATTTTCTTTAAAAGTTGGTTTGGAATGCCACTGTGCATCTTGAAGCCCACATACAGTGAGTTAAATTACAGCAATAGCATATTTCTCAAGCACCATATAGTTGCAAATCCTTTATCCTGAAGTACATAGTGAAGGATTTTCTCCTTGAACAGTAAAGGAAGTTGAACTTTGGGGTTGTTTCAATTTAACACATGATGTGCTGCACACTTAAAGCTGTGTTTTGCCTTTCTTACTTTTTCTTCTTTATTCATCCCCACTTCCTGTAAAAGGAATTAAGTATATAATTCTGATTATAAAACTGGATCCGTATTATCACTTTTCTCAAAGCATCATTTCCCCACACTGCCGTATGTAAGTACTTACTTTTCAGGGGGTTAATCTAAATGCAGAGTAGAAGCCTGTTTATTCTTCACCACCATTTCTTTTTTTTTTTTTTTTTTTTCAACGTTTATTTATTTTTGGGACAGAGAGAGACAGAGCATGAACGGGGGAGGGACAGAGAGAGAGGGAGACACAGAATCGGAAACAGGCTCCAGGCTCTGAGCCATCAGCCCAGAGCCTGACGCGGGGCTCGAACTCACGGACCGTGAGATCGTGACCTGGCTGAAGTCGGACGCTTAACCGACTGCGCCACCCAGGCGCCCCTTCACCACCATTTCTATCACTTCTTTATAACCACTGCTGGTCTCCTCTGACTCAGTAAATGGCATTGCTGTTCACCGTGTTATTCCAGCCGAAAGTTAGGTGTCCCTGATGCTTCACTCTTCTTTATACCTCTCATCACATCCACTAATAAGCCAGGGCAGCTCTACTCTTGAAATATATCTCAAATAAAGCCAGCTCCACTGATAACTGCACTGGCCACTTAATTGTATTTCCTATTTGTCATCTTACCTTACCATCTGTTTATCATAGAGCAACTACAATGAACCTTCTAAAAAAATTCTTGAATGAAAGAACCAATACAAATATTATTAAAATTAATTTGTCCGTGACTTTAGCATTATGCTGTTTGTCCTGGGTTATAGACCTAAAACCATAAGAAACACAAAAAATTAAACATTCGGATGCTTTGCCCACCTTCAACTGAACACTTAGACTTTTAGCCATCGTAGACCACCATTGGCACAGTTTATTCAGAAGGATGAGGATGGGAACCTTCGCTTGCCAGAGGACAGTCCTCTTCTCTAGGATGCCTTGCACCAGTCCATCACACAGCTCACCCAGCAGTCAGGGAAGTATTTTCTTTCACCACCAGATGAAAGTTCAAGTGCAAGGAGATGAGATCCACATGGTGTGGGTGTGGGCACTGCCCTGGCTTAGAAATTTCATACCCCCATGAACGAATGTCTCTTGTAATGGTCAATAGGCACACATCTAGCATCCCTGAAAGTTACATGAATCGTTACAAGAATGACTGCACTAAAGAAATCCAAAGCGGTGGTGTCCCCATCAGGTATTTATAGTTCTCTTAAACCACTTAGATGCTGTCTACCAATTAGCTGCCATTGTTACTATAAGCAGTGTTGCCTAGTAACATAGTTAATGTACCGTTTGAGGGGAACAGATCTAGGAAGTTAACCAAAGGTCAACTTCTCATTCAGAAAGGGACAAGCTTGTTAGCTCTCTAGTCACTGTAGGATTTTTAAGTCAGTGTTAGATTTTACCTTAATTTTATTTTTCTTATTTTTTTTCTTTCAAGTTTTTATTTAAATTCTAGTTAGTTAGCATATAGTGTATGTAGTATTGGTTTCAGGAGTAAAATTTAGTGATTCATCAGTTACATGTAACACCCAGTGCTCATCATAACAAATGCCCTCCTTAATGCCCGTCACCCGTTTGGCCCATCTCCCTGCCTCACCTCCCCTACAACAACCCTCAGTTTGTTCTCTATAGTTAAGAGTCTCTTATGGTTTGCCTCCGTCTCTCTTTTTTTTTTCTTCCTTCCTCTATGTTCATCTGTTTGGTTTCTTAAATTCCATATATGAGTGAAATCATGTGGTATTTGTCTTTGACCTATTTTGCTTAGCATAATATACTCAAGCTCAATGCACGACATTGCAAATGGCAAAATACCATTCTTTTTTGATGGCTGAGTAATATTCATTCATATATGTATACACACATCACATCTTCTTTATCCATTCATCAGTCAATGGACATTTGGGCTCTTTCCATAATTTGGCTATTGTTGATAATGCCGCTATAAACATCCAGGTGCATGTATATCTTCAAATCAATATTTTTGTATCCTTTGGATGAATACGTAGTAGTGCAGTTGCTGGGTCGTGGGGTAGTTCTATTTTTAACTTTTTGAGGAAGCTCCTTACTGGTTTCCAGAGTAGCCACACCAGTTTGCATTCCCACCAACAGCGTAGGAGGGTTCCCCTTTCTCTGCACCCTTGCCAGAATCTATTGTTTCTTGTTTTGTTAATTTTAGCCATTCTGACAGGTATGAGGTAATATCTATTCATGGCTTTGATTTGCATTTCTCTGATAATAAGTGATGTTGAGTATCTTTTCATGTTAGACTTGGCCTTAAATTTAGCATTATGTTATATTAGAGGGCAGACATTTTACTACCATATTTCTTGCTTTCTCTGCCTGGCACTGTATTTTGTTTTTGGTTTTAAAGAAACAGACATTTTACTCCTAAAATTGAGGTGAAAGGAGTAAGCCATTTGACGGGATAGTACTGCTGTGTTTACACCCCTCTGTTCCAGCCTCTGGACCACTCTGGTTTAGCTAGGCCTGGCCTCACTGGGGATTCTGAAACCTTAGACATGGCCTAGACTTAGCAGCAGGTACAAGCACTTTTCAATTTCCATTTTGTTTTTGCATGGGAGGGAAAGCCTAGCCAACACCAGGCAGCAAAATCACCTAAGTCATTGAAAATTTGCCACTGTAGCAATATACTTGGTACTGTTGGGAAGACCTGTAAACTGGCACCTAGTATCCCCTACCCAGCACTGTATTCTTGGGGAAAAAAGCTGTCAGTTTTGTAAACCTCTTTCAAAACCGTTGTTTCTGTTATTAAATCTCTTGGGGCTTGGGGAATGGGATGAGGAGTCCAGACTGGAAACTTCTAGTTAATACAATTATTAGTGGGAAAATTTTGCAAGAATGTGTTGTATAATGTGCTACAAATTCCACCTAGAAATATTTCCAACTAGCTTTATTATGGCTTCTGAAATTATGGAAGACAGAAATTTCATCCTATAGGATTGGGCTAAAAGATTATCAGGCTTGAGAGCCATAGCAGCCATCAGAAAATGTTGATGTCTATGAAGCCCCTACTTTTTACAGAGGAAGAAACAGAGCCAAAACCAAGCTGTCCTCTTTCCCCAGCTGGAGGCCTTTTTCTCCTACAGACCATATGACTTCCCACCTCCCACTGTCAGCCTTCTTTGGGAGACCTACTAGGCTTACCTTTCCTCAGAATTGCAATGGGGGGTAGAAAATATATTGATTACTCAAGTAAGTCATGTTATGTGATAAAAGGATAGTATTTCTTAGGTGTACTGATTTTAGAAATGTTCTTTATTAACTTCTTATATACATTAAGAAAATAATATATAATTTCTTACCCGATAGCTTAGATTAGGCAGGATCACATTTTTGTTAGTTTATTCAAGAATGGGGAACATTGTGTTCACGAACAAAGATGTGTGGTGGGCCTTTTATGCAGAAATGTTTTAAAAATATAAGATCACATTTTAGGGTACCCAATTCTTGAGTGATATGTAGCTATGTACATAATATTTTAAAATTATAGTTATTTTCTTTCAGTATTTTGAAGATACTTTTCCGCTATCTTCTGGCTTCTATTATATTGAGAGAGCTGACAGTCATCGTCCCTTTTTAGTGATTCCTTTTTTCTTTGGAATGCTAATAATATCCTTTTTTTTTCCTTTTAGCGTTCTGCAGTTTTTCTGACAGCTCTACTTATATATTTCTTCTTATTTACCATGCTTAGACTTTGTAGAGCATCCTGGATCTAAGGACTCAGTTCTTTAATCAGTTTGGGGAAAGTTTCAATTATTAAGTTCTCAAACATTGCCTTTCCTCCATTACCTCTATGCTTTTTTCCTGGAGATTTAATTAATTTAATTTAGTTTATCATATATTAGACTCTCTTGTCTGTTAAACTCTCTTTTATATTATCCTTCCGTGGGTTATAAAAGACTGTCTTCAGATCTGTCTTCCAATTAATTAATTTTTTCTTCAGCTCTGTCTAATTGTCTCTTTAAGTGTCTGTTGCATTTTGAATTTGGGTAATCATGGTTTTGATTTGTAGAAATTCTGATTCATTTTCATGTAGTCTTTATTTGTTCATGTTTTCAGTTTCCTTTTTATTCCTCAAACACTTTAAATATACATTTATTACATTTATGATCTTGTAATCTAAAATCTGAACTCCTTTGGGACTTAGTCTTGTTTTTGTTTTGTGTTTTAAATGTGAGCTCTGATTTGAGCTTTATCTGTAGAACTCCAGTGGGACTTGGGCTACTGGATGTGCCTCCAAAAATCTGTGTTTGCTTCCATCAGGAGCTCTGGGGCACTACCGATTTGGACAGGTGAGTTTGAGTTTATTAGTTGGGTGGAGGTTTCCAAGAGCAGTATTAAAGGGTAATTCACAGTCCAAATTTATGTGAAGGTTGGTTTAGGACTTTAATTCTCAGAGGAGTTCATTTTTCCCCCTTCAGGCCTACATGGCCATTAAACTCAGGCTACCAAGATTAACAAGTCTCTTCCAGGTAATTGTGGCATTCTTCTTAATTTGGGAGTCCTTAAATTTTTCACTTTCTTTTTAGGAGAACTTTATTTATATAACATAAAATTCACCCATTTTAAGTACACAGTTAAATTATTTTAGTAAATTAACAATTGTATGACTATCACCAAAATCCAGTTTTAGAGTATTTCTACCACCCCAGTAAGATCTTCTTGTATGTTTACAGTTAATCTCTCTTCCCATATCCAACTTTAGGCAACTGCTATTCTAGTTTCTATCTATATACATTTGCCTTGTCTGGACAGTTCATATAAATAGAATCATAAAAGGTGTGGTGTTCTGCATCTCCCTCTTTCACTTGGCATTATGTTTTTGATATTCATTTATGTTGTGGCATATCTCAATGTTTTATTCCTTTTTACTGCTGTATAGTATCCCATTGCATGGATATGCCGTATTTTGTTTTGTTTTGTTTTTTGGATATGCCATATTTTGTTTATCTGTTTATCAGTTAATGGACATTTGAGTTGTTTCTAAATTTTTGCTATTATGAATAATCCTGCTATGAACACTCTCATGCAAGTCTTTGTATGAGCACATGTTTTTGTTTTTGTTTTTTATATTGAGTGGATGGTTATAAGAAGAATTGCTGAGTTGTATGTTAAATTTTTGCTTGCTTTCTTACAAAGTCAGCTGTGTATTTTGAGGAATGCTTATTAAATTTCATCCAGCATTTCTAGCTACTTTGTAGTAAAAAGATTTTTTTTTGTATATCTGGAGCATAACAGTATTTGAAAGAGAAGCTTTTTATTTGGGTTTTTAATGTACAATTTAATAACAGAAATTTGTGAGTTGAAATTTTTGACATTTGAAAATATCCACTTGCAAGACAGTGATCATATCTGTGTGTGTATCTTTCCTTCTACTCTCTCCCTCTGTCTCTCTCTCTCTCTCTCTCTCTCTGTAGTTATTATAGTCATCAAAGGCCCTTAATAACACAGGAGGAAGACACCAATAGAATGTCAAATGTATTAGGCACAATATATTTTTGTTTATTTGTCATTTGTTTTAGTTTTTATTCTAGGACACAGGGAGCTGTCTGCCCCAAAGAAGTGAATTTCTCTTATGCCCTGTCAGCCAAAGAATTCAGTTGAAAGAAATACGCTTTTAATTTATTCAAATGTCCAAATCCAGATTACTTAAATTCTACTTTTGTTATTAGAATGAGCATTGACTTAAAAAGTTGTAATGATAAAGTCATTTAATTTGAAATTAATTCCATTTCAGAGACTTGTTTTGTACCTGTGCTTTCATTAAAAACATAAAAACATCCCCACTTAAACCATCCTTATTTCTCTGTTTGGGGTCTTCTTTTCTCTAAAGTGGACCACAACTAGTAAGAAGTTACCGTTGTTATATATAAAAAATATTGCACAACTAGCAAAGTCTACCACCATATGTGAAGATAATTTTTCTTCCCTCCACCCTTAGGTTATTTAGGGCTATGAGGACAACATTCTGATATTGTTAGTGGCTTTGAGGTTTTATATTTTCAGATCAGCTTAATGATTTTGTGCATCACCTATTTTATAATTTCATGTGTCTGTGGTAGATGGAAGGGGGCACAAGTATTTTGGATTACCCGTCACCTATAAGCACTTTGCGATTCAGGGGCTTGTGTTATATTCCACCTAGTAGAGGAAATTACTTCACTAGCCAAATGCTTTAAAATAATTTATTGTGCTATGTTTCTCTTTTTCTATACAACAAAATCATTTTTGCAAGATCTTTCTAAATGGATATTGTTTTTGTTCATGGAAAATTTCAAGATCATAAGGTTGATTTAAATGCTTTTAACCAATCACTTATCATTAATGCAGTGAATCATCAGGGAGATGCTGAGAGCAATTTAAGGTTCTGGTATATGATACTCTCTAGTGAGATTTTATTGTCTTGAGATCCTGGCGTATCTATCTTAATAGAAAGTTGAAGATAGAGTTTTTACTCAGTGTATGGATTACATTAGTATAGGATGTTTATGAAATACACTCTTCCATCAAGTATATGAATTAAATTTTAGCAGCAGTCAGATATCTGTTGTCATTTCTAAAATATTGTTATTGTGCTTTTGAGTGTGCCATTTAAAAAAGAGACTTTATTTTTCTTGGTAGAATCTCTGAAGCAAGCAACAAAAAAGATGATTAACATATAGATGTAAGTAGAATTCTGCCTTTAGAAGGAAGGAATCTGTCCTCATGTCTTCCCACGTATTTGCCATTACCTACTATAACCACTTCCTTCTGTTTCCGCCCTCGCCTGAGGAAGCCTCAGCAGTAAGTGTACAAGAAGCTTCTGGTTAGACCAGAAGTCAGCCTTATCTTTGAGGTTGTCAGGGTGATGTTGTTTTTGTTATTATTATTCCCATATGCACACAAAATAATAAAGCAGCTTTCATTTATAGGTCATAATAGAAGCTCATTTATAGCAGATCTTGAAGGGGGAGAGCATTATCACCAATTACAGATAAGTAAATGGAGACCAAGGAAAGTTCTGTAATTTGCCTGAGGTTATTCAGCTAGAATGCAAATCTAAATGTATCCGATTTTAAAACTCATTCAGGTAACCTATATTCCCCGGCTACCCTGACTGATTTTTTTGGTTTGGAAGATGCCTGGTTTCTGCCCACCTTGTCTCGTCTTTCATTATCTCCTTCTTGTTTGTTCTTAATGGGTACCCCATTTTATCCTATTTCTTTGCCTTGACAGTGGTATATGAATGCATTTTCACTTTCGAAACTATTGAGTAGTTTATGCTCAAGCACCAGAGAACATGAATATTCACGTTTCCATTCATTCAATCAACCAACAAGTGTTTGTTGAGTATCTATTATGTGTAAAGAACTCTACAAGATATTTTAGGAAGCATGAAGATTCAGATAAATCTGCTTTTGCCTTTGTGCTCCTTAAGAGCACAGTCTAAGAAATATAAGAATGAAGGGAAGAATAGAAAGAAACACCTAAAGGAGTTGGAAGTCATGGACTTTAGGAAGTAGGGCTTGAAAATGAGAAAGTGTACAACATGAGACTGCTGGTTGTAGTATTTAACTTTTTTTTGGAAACACTATACATATATTGTTCTGATAAAAGTAAAAACAAAAGGAAACAAATTTCAAAAAGAAAAGCATTCCAAACTAGTAGAACAGTAGGGATGTTGGTCATATTTGTAGGAAAGCACTAGATGCTTCAAAAACATGAGAGTCTTATGTGGGTCATACCTAAGATGAAGGGAAAAAGTGAATATTTATTGGAGATCCAGTTCATGTCTGTCACTCTCCTAGATCTAGGGACACAAAGGTATAATGTCAAGATGCTTGTCTTCATCTCCTCCTTCACAAACTGATCTTCAGTGGGGCAACAGCCCTGTACAATATAATGTGTTAAGTGTGATCTATGAAGATATCAATATACCAGATACCCGAAGGGTATAGAAAAGGCCATCCCAAGTCATCTGGGAATATCACTAAAGGCAAGGGGAGATCACCACCAGAGAGGGAGGAGACAGGGGGCAGCAGAGCTCCTGAGCAAGCTTGGCATGATTGGGAAGGGCAAAGCATTTGCTAGTGGTGGAAAATTCTCAGGGATGAGAGTGGAAAGAGGTTTGGACTGAGATGTTGGCAAGCTTTAACTCTGAAGAATTTAGACTTTATGCTATAAATGTTGGGAGTTGTTGGAGGTGTTTGAGGAGGAAAGTGACAAAATCCAATTAATCTTCCAAACCAGAACTCTAGCAGTGGTGTGGAGGATGGGTTGCACTGAGAAGAGACCAGTGAAGAGACGAATAAGTAAGGAAGACATTGGAATAGTCTGGGAAAGAGATGACAAGTCTCAGGTTTCTCAGAGCTTTTGCTTTTGCTTTTGACTTCCTGACCTTGTAAACACACACACACACACACACACACACACACACACACACACACACATATTGAAATCTGGTATTCTAGTGACATCTATGTCATTAAATATATTTAGAATTTACATTTAAAATAGATATTTAGAATTAAGTTCTTTAAATCTTATCTCTGTAGATCACTGTCTTAAAGATCAAAAACGTTTTGGGTGACAATGTAATAACATGCTAAATACCTACTGCATAATATCACATGAACATCTGTGACTCAGGAAGCAGTTGGCAAATACAATTCTTAATGAAGTTCGACTCCTCTTATTTGAGTTGAAGAGAGTATTTCTCATGTATATCACTTGCTTGAATGTCACATATCTTTGATTCTTATTCTAGACCAGCATTGCCTAATAGAAATGTAATGCGGGGCGCCTGGGTGGCTCAGTCGGTTAAGCGTCCGACTTCAGCTCAGGTCACGATCTCACGGTCCGTGTGTCCGAGCCCCGCGTCAGGCTCTGGGCTGATGGCTCAGAGCCTGGAGCCTGCTTCCGGTTCTGTCTCCCTCTCTCTCTGCCCCTCCCCTGTTCATGCTCTGTCTCTCTCTGTCTCAAAAATAAATAAAAAACGTTAAAAAAAAAAACTAAAAAAAAAAAAAAAAAGAAATGTAATGCAAGCCACAAATGTGTACTACATATGTAATTTCAAATTTTCTATAAGTGCATTGAAAAAAGTGAAAAGAAATTGATGAAATTCATTTTAATAATGTATTTTATATAACAAAACATATCCAAAATATCATTATTTCAGCACATAACTAATTAAAAATATTACTACTTACGTATTTTCCATTCTCTTTTTTATATTAAGTCTTTGAAATCTTAATTCCGATGATCCACATTTCAAGTGCTCAACAGCCATGTATGGCTAGTCGCTACTGTATTGCAGTACAGCTCTAGATTGGCCATCTTTTTTTTTTTTTAAGTTTATTTATTTATTTTGAGAGAGATAGAGACAGCCCAAGTAGGGGAGGGGCAGAGAGAGAGCGAGGGAGTGAGAATCCCATGCAGGCTCTGCACTGCCAGCACAGAGCTCGATGTGGGGCTCTAACTCACAAACTGTGAGATCATGATCTGAGCCAAAACCAAGAGTCAGATGCTTAACTGACTGAGCCACCCAGGTGCCCTATAGGTTAGCCATTTTTAGTGTAAAACTCCATTTTTGGATTCACTCTAAATTTAGTAACATGAGAAGAATGGATGTCAGTTTGACTTTTGGTTTCTTTTGTTTTTTTTCCCCTTTGTGGCAATGATGCAACCAGTCACTGAACATGGATTTCATTTATTTTATTGCCTTGTTGATTCAGGGTGTTAATTCATCCATCTAGTTAATAGACCTTAAGTTTACCTCCTTCTTCATCTTTCTGAAGCTTTTTCCTGCCTTTTATAATCTCATCCCTTTGTTCTCAGCTGTAGGATAATTTATAAATAAAGACTGTTCATCTGACATCCTGGAAGGTAGACTGGAACAAATCAGAAATAAAAAGGAACCCATATCCTTCACAACTCCTTGCCCGCTTCTATTGAAATCTGTCTTATTTGATATGATAATGAATTCTTGAAATTATTTTCAAGATGCCATCTCCTTAATACTCTTGAGTAATGAGTAGCCAGGAGCACCGTTCTCTTATAGACACCTGGAGGGGTCATGGAAGACCATGTGGACTAGATCCCCTGTAGAGGACATACACTGTACATTTCTGGACTGTGCTTTATGATGAACCCCTGCAGATGATGACATTTCAGTAGAATACCGGAATTCAGCATTTCACTGTGACATGTAACTTGGGAGGGAACAAGAAGACTAGCTGTGAGTATTTTGTTAGTAATTTAACATTTAGTCTTCTCATTACAGACCTTCAATATCTCTATTACTGTTGTTGTACCGATAAGAAAATAGGCTGAGAGTATTTGCAAATGTTGCCTAAGGATACAAAGTAATGCTAGAGATAGGATTTAAACCCAGATTTCTCTGCCCTAAATCTGGTATCCTTTCCACCACAATATGCTGTCCACTTAGATATAATTGTTCATCCTTGAGTGTTCAGTGGAACATGGGGCAGAGGAACCAGAAGATAGTTTCTAGTCCCTGTGCTACTATTAACAGGGTGTCTGAGCACGTGCAGATTCGTTATTGACATCTATCTCTGGCAATGTACAGGGAGTAGTGGAGTTAGTCATGCAACCCATTTTCTAGAAGAGGTACCATGGTGAAGTACAGTCTTCTCTGTCCTTCAGAATCACCATCTGCTTGAAGGTAGATAGAGGCTCTAATATTTTGGAGTCAAGCAGCCTCCGTATACAGAACCCAATATTGGTTTTTAATATCTCTGTGAAGACTGGCAAATTATTTAGTCTCTCTGTGATTCTAAATTTTTTCATCTGTGGATTGGACTGCTGGAAAGATTCAATGAGAAAATGTGGTACATGGAAGTTGTCCTTTCTTTACTTTTCCCATCAGAAAAAAATGAGTTGCATTCATAAAACACATCTTACATAAAAGTTAAGCTCCTAATGCCAGAGGATTCTAGAGAAGGAAAAAGATCATTGGGAGCTGGGGTGTGATCAAAGATTTCAGAGAGGATGAATGTCAGATTGGTAGAGGAACGAAGGAACGATTTGGGCAGGCAAACTGGGCAATACAGAGAGCAGTATCATAGGAACAAAGGAGAAAACAGATATGCTATATATGAGAATATTCAGAATTGGTAAAGATTTTGATCATTTTAACCTTGTTGAAGTTATTGAGCTTTTGGTCATGAGCTAACCTTAAAATTAAGTAGCTTCCTCTGCCTGAGTGTCTAATTATGTCTAAATAAATAAATCTGTTATAGTGAGCTGTCTCTTCCACGCTCAGCTATCCTGTGTACTTCACCAGATGCCGATTTCAGGTTTTGTTTGATGTCTGCATTTTTTTCATTTTCAATGTTCCATGACTAGAAATTTCACCTTCTTTTAGGATAATAGCTTTGTGTCTTTTATTAGGTTTCATAGAATTCATTTAAATGTTCATTGACCTAATACTATTTGGGTATTTAATATTATTTAACTGATAATATTATTAAATTAAACTTTAAGTGAGACCACACTACTTGAATATCTTACTGTACATTTCATATCATTTTTCAAAAATAAGATCTATTTTATTTTTAAATAATAAGATCTATTTCAAAGATCTTGAATAATTTATAAAAGCCCTCAGAAATTTGAGTTCATCAGGCTTTTGGTTACATTGATGCACATATGTACAAACTTTTATGGAACATGCTACTTTTTTTACTCCTTAAAAGTAAGGGAAATTTTGTAGTCTCTAAAAAAGGCCTGTTAGAATTGATGAAGAATATATCTTTGTTTTTCGGTTCTTTTGGTTTACCTGATAGAGATAGTTTAAATATCCTATACTAAAAGAGTTCATTTAGCCATCTTTACTCCTAATGGAGGCTAAGTCACATCCAAAATTATTCCGAATTGCTCAAAGGAGCATATATTTTAAATAAATCAGGTTAAATAAGAAATAATTGCCTTGTACAGCACTGAAATTAAAAGAACCGCTTCTATATATATATTTGGGTGTGTGTGTGTGTGTGTGTGTGTATTTACGAATGTGAAAATATGTACTGATATATAAAAATATAAACAAAAATGGTGTAATATCCTTTTAATTCATTTTCTACTTAAAAATTTTTTAAGTATAGGGACACCTGGGTGGCTCAGTCGGTTGAGCGTCCGACTTCGGCTCAGGTCATGATCTCGCGGTCTGTGGGTTCCAGCCCCGCGTCAGGCTCTGTGCTGACAGCTCAGAGCCTGGAGTCTGCTTCTGATTCTGTGTCTCCCTCTCTCTCTGCTCCTCCCCTGCTCATGCTCTGTCTCTCTCTGTCTCAGAAATAAGTAAACATTAATTTTTTTTTAATTTGTAAGTATAATATAAAGAAACATGCACATATATTGTAAGTTCAGTAAATCTTCACAAAGTGAATATACCCTGTAACCAGCATTCAGATCAGAAAGCATTTCCACCACACTACAATCCTCACTCCTCCTGACCCTTTCCAGTGATTACCCTACCCCAAGGGTAATCAGTATCATTACTTCTAATAGCACAGATTAATTTTTCCTCCTTTTCTGCAAGAGCATTTTTCTTTAAATAAATGTAGCATTATAGAAGTCTCTAAAATTTATTATTGTCTTGTATGTTTTATTTTAAATATGTAATTTCATTGCTGTCTTCAGCCTGAAGATAAACTAGTTTTAAATTAATTACCTGTGGCCTAAAAGGGAGGGAGGGAGATTTATAATCTGTGCATATGTGGGTACCTGCACGCACATGCACATACACACACACACACACACACACACACACACACACACACAATAAGATTTTGCCCTATCACAAATTCATCTGACTTAAAGCACTACAATAGCAAGAAAACACTATTTCAATGATTTCTTTTTAACATTTGGAATTACTTAGCATCGAAATGGAGGATTTTCTTTTTAAAAACAATTTTTGTGATACCATGTCACTAATCTTTATTGGAAGTAGTTTTGAAATCTTCCAGAATAGTCAGAAAAAACAATCCAGCTTTTGAATCAGTGTTTATTCTATTTATGAATCAGTGTTATTGTGTCTCTTCCAAGCCTTCTTTAACAAGATACAATTTTTACCTTTAAAATTTGTTTTTAAATATGTGGAATTAACCATAAGGATAATTTCAATGTGATTTTAACTGAAAATCACTACTAGCTCTTCTAGTACTAAAAATACTGAAAATCGCTACTAGCTCTTCAAACTCTGCACCACAGTCCTGACTAGGACACTAATGGGAACATGTATTCTTGAACTAAAAGATGTTAGTTTGAAGTGAGCTTGATCTGGTGGGATGGGCTCTGTTCAAAAATTGGTTGACTGTGGAATTCTCAGATACAAATTTTGATTTACCACCACATTTTGTCTTAGTACTGCCATGACTTTACTATTTAGGATAACATCATGATACAAAGGATTATGATTTGAAGGAAGGTTTGAATACACATTATATTAAAGGAAGACATTACATGTAAAAATGAAACACCCTAGGAAAAATATATATTAGATTAAAAAGGAAAACATAAGAAATTGTCCTATTTATGCGGGCCTTGGTTTTTAGATACATGAAAAGCATCTATGTAGACTGTTTGTTGCTTAGTCAAATGAATGTAAAAGTGGAATGAAAAAGTTGAGCTTCCCTGATATATGAAAAATGTTGAGAAAACCACATGTATTTAATAGCTTTGTTTAGAACATAGTTGCAAATGTGTGTTTAATAAATCCCTGCATCTCTAATTTCTTACCTGATGATCTATTTTAATAGAGTCTCAGATTACCCATCTAAAATACACATGTGTGAAGAATGATCACTCATCACCTTTAGTATGCCTGTTTAAGAGAACCTTTATTTTCTGGGCAAGCTATAAAAGCATTAAAACATAAGAGAAAAAATTTTATGAATGAAAAAAGTACAAGAGATATGCATTTAAAAAGAACACAAAATCAAATTATTCAGATGCTGGATAATGGCTTGACTAAATGCCCTCTGCCCGCCCTGCCCCCTGCCCCCATCCAGTGATCTGCCATGCTATTTGGAATTTGCTTTAAAACAATCCAGTCAGTGTGTCCATTAGGGTAGGGAGAGTAGGTAGGGGTGTTTACAAAAACAGTTTTGCGAATGGGTTAATTAATTATTGAAGCTAGGTGATGGATGGATGGATACATGGAAGTTCATTGTACTATTTTTTCTACTTTTGTGTGTGTTGGAAATTTTTCATGATAAAAAGTTTTAAAAATTTGTCCCCCAAAGTACATTTGGAACTGATATGAATAATTCTTCCATTTTCAATGTGCCATCAGTTACCATTTACATTATGTAGAGGGACAAAGAGGAAAATCTGCTTAGTAAAGGCAAGATTTTAACATGAAAAAAATGATAGATATTCGCAGAGTCATGGCCTTGTTTATACATCTTTTTCAAGGACAAGAGTTTTGGGATTTGTGTTCCAGTCTCAAGGAGACAAAGTATTCTTATCTGATGTGCACTAATAGAAAATTTCATTACTGTCTGTATTTAATGATATTGTACTTTTCATGTTAGGTTGGATATTTGTGATATGTTCCCAGAGTGGGAAATTAGTTCCTTTCCAGTCTGACTAAATCTATTGGTCATTGAACTGTACAAAGAGATGTACTACTTCCTAATTCTTGTTTGGTGTAAGGAAACTCTTAGTATTACATGGTATTATACTGTCTAGATGGTCCTATACCTGCCCCAACTTTATATCTTTAAATGTCAGTGTGTGGGTTTGTGGGTTTGTGTGTGTGTGTGTGTGTGTGTGTGTGTGTGTGTGTGTGTCTAATTTTTATCCCAGTATTTTAAAATTTTTGTTTTAATGTTTATTTTTTATTTTTGAGACAGAGAGAGACAGAGCATGAACGGGGGAGGGTCAGAGAGAGAGGGAGACACAGAATCCAAAACAGGCTCCAGGCTCTGAGCGGTCAGCACAGAGCCCAACACGGGGCTCGAACTCACGGACCGCGAGATCATGACCTGAGCTGAAGTCGGACACTTAACCGACTGAGCCACCCAGGCGCCCCTATCCCAGTATTTTTAGATGCAAATAAGTGAGGTCCTGTTTCATCACCCCTCTCACTTCATCTGGAAGAAATTCTGATTTAGGCAGGTAGGTTTTATTTCACTAAATACCATGATTAAATCTCCTTACCCTAAGCACTGGAATGAATGCTTGGATATGTGTTTTATGTAGGGTACCCCTGAAAATAAATTATGTTGACTCTTCATTTTTCTAAGCTGATGAAAGGATATTGTAAAAAAGCAGATAATCCATGCAGGATTGTTTTTCTCCCAGCACCAGCAGTATCTAAATACCAAAAAGAGAAAGAGATAAAGTAGTAAGAGAAACTTAGATATGAAAGAGCAGTCTTCAGGTTATTTCTGGGGGAGTGGATGAAGATTACATAGTACATCCGTCACTTTGGAATTTAATTTTTTAATCTTATCTATAATTTGGCTTCATTAGTAGTTGGGATGTGTACCCCAAGTTATGTTTGTGTCTTCACTCAGTGCTGTAATGCAGAGTAAGAGCTCATATAACTTCTACTGGTAATGACAATGGCATATGTTAGCTTTGAAGCACAGAAATCACATCCAGTTTTGCTATAAACTGCTCAGAAGGAAACTGTTGAACTAGGCCCATGGTCCGCAGGTCTGACTACACCTTAGAATCAGGTGGGCATGTGTTATTAAAATACCAGTGTCAGGTCTCACCCTAGACTGGTAAAACCACAGTCTCTGTGGAAGTTGGGGGCTGCATGATAATTCTAAAGATCAAACTGAGGTGAGTACATCCTACCCTGGTACTCTCTTCAAATACTCTGGGCAGCTCTGGGAGTGGGGAAACTACAAGTGATCATCCTTCTATCAGACCTACTAAATCTGACTCTTGCCAGGGGTAGGGTGACAGTTAGGGGTGGTGAGCAGAGCTCTGTGGTTTTTTGTTAATGTTATTTAGTAGTTCTCTGGTGAGTTTTACGATTGGTTATATTTAGATATCACTGCTTCAAAGAACCCTATGTTCTTTTAAATCAAAACAAGGTAAATTAGAAAAAAACAATACATCTTCTATGGGCATATGCATGATACTTCCCAGGCCTCCAGGACCATAGACCATAAAACCTCAGCACTGTTCCTTGATCTCAGCCTTTTACACTCTTGTCTCTGCTTTCAGAAGGCCCATTTACCAGAGTGCCTGGGTGGCTCAGTCAGTGGAGCGTCTGACTTCGGCTCAGGTCATGATCTTGCGGTTTGTGAGTTCAACCCCATGTCGGGCTTTGTGTTGACAGCTCAGAGCCTGGAGCCTGCTTCAGATTCTGTCTCCCTCTCTCTGCCCCTCCCATGCTTGCACTCTGTCTCTCTCTGTCTCTCTCAAATAAATAAACGTTTTTAAAAAATTAGAAAAAAAAAGCCCATTTACCTGCTCCATCTGTTCTCATACACAGCCATGATAGCTGTGTAGTCATGTTGAACAAACCAGACGCTTTTAGAAAACAAGACCCCATGTTTGAAGACAGGTATAAGGAACTGAGGAGAAAGGTTGGGATCCTTTATGTTTTGGGCCTCCATTTATCTGTCATCACGTACACTTCAATTCATTCTCATGAAGTCTTATTATCTAATATTATCATTTAAAAAAATCATTTGTTAGTAAATCAAGCTTGAAGTATAAAGTTGGGCCTCTTTAAATATACAAAAGATTTTAGTGTGGTCTTATTCTGAAAGTTGATGTTTGTTATAAAGATAAAATGTTAGATTGGTATTAAGACGGTACTTTACGTCAAGAATCATGTTTCAGACAAATTCTAGAGTCCCAAAGAAGATGAAGACTCATGGGCGCCTGGGTGGCTCAGTTGGTTAAGCGTCCGACTTTGGCTCAGGTCATGATCTCGCGGTCCATGAGTTCGAGCCCTGCACTGAGCTCTGTGCTGATAGCTCAGAGCCTGGAGCCTGCTTCAGATTCTGTGTCTCCCTTGCTCTCTGACCCTCCCCCTGTTCATGCTCTGTCTCTCTCTGTCTCAAAAATAAATAAACATTAAAAAAAATTAAAAAAAAAAAAGAAGATGAAGACTCGGTACCATAAGACAGGTTCCTTGGGGGCAGGGACCTTATCTTTCATGTGCATATTTGTGTCCTCCCTTGCTAGCTGCTTGCCAAGTAAGACTAGCATTATCAATATTTATTATATTAAAAAATTATCAATAATAGTAACTAATGTTTATTGAGCTCTTGTTATATGTCAGGTCTATTTTAAGAGTTTCCACATTTGTTAACTTAATCAGTTCTTACAACAACCCTACTAGAGACTTATTATTATTATCCCCAAATTACAGATGAGAAAAGTAAGACACAAAGAAATTCATATCCAAAGTTGTGCAGTTTTTTCAGTGATCGAGCTAGCATTCAAATTATAGAGACTAATTCTAGAGTTTGCACCCTGAATCATTACTCACTTGATAATTAATTGTTGAATGAAGAAATGATAATGAAAATCTTTGGCCCCAAACCTAACACAGAACTCTAATAAAAAAAATAATAAATGGGGCAACTGGATGGCTCAGTCAGTTGAGCATCTGACTCTTGATTTCTGCTTAGGTTATGATCCCACGGTTGTGGGATCGAGCCCCACATCAAGTTCTGTACTGAGCCTTGAGCCTGCTTGAGATTCTTTCTCTCTCTTTCTCTTTCCCTTTGCCCCTCTCCCCTACTCATGCTCATGCTCTCTCTCTCTCTCAAAAAAAACATGGAGTGCTCCTTTCATCTAAGAACAAACCAAGTGGGTTTCTGCCCCCGAACACCAATCCTTAGAATTAGTAACCACATTGAAACAAAAAGGCACGATCATCTGCACCTCTCACTCCTGGGGCAGTAGCTCCAGTTTTGTCTGTCCATGCTGGAGGAAAAGGGATGGTGGGGAAGATGCTGAGTGGAACCTCACAGAAGGATGCTGGAAGAAGGCAACCACCATACTAGGTAAAGAAAAGCTCTTACCTCTTTTGAGAATTTCATCCCTAGAACTTGTTGCTCAATTGCCATGCTAGAATCCAACTTGAGGTCCACACTCTTCCTCCATGGAGAGAAATGTGGAGGAGTTAGGGGAGGAACAGAAAGGAACTTCAAAGCTCCCTCCTGGAGCCCCGTAATGATGGCCTTTTAGAGTAAAAATCCATAAACAGTTCCAACAGGGAGATCCTAGTGGAGAAATTAAGTTAATTCAGGGAGTCACATATGTCCTTATATCTTTCTGGAAATATTAGCAACTCCAAATACATCAAATACACCCTTATTTAGATGTTCAGATGAGAACATTCTATGGGCAAATAGACATGATATGAGGTTAAATAGCCATTAGGGATTATCCTCTTTCTTATTCAGTCTAGTCAAAAGTTGGCTTCTTTGCACAAAATTCTTTCTTTGCCAAATTTCATTGCTGTCTAAGAGAAAATTTAGCTTGGGGTTAAATTCCAGGTGGGTGGTTACCTACATTAGGCTAAATAAAAGATCAGATTATCATGCTCTTTTTTATTAATGAATCATCTTTATTTTTTTTTAATTTTTAACATTTATTTATTATTTTTGAGAGACAGAGAGAGACAGAGCATGAGTGGGAGAGGGCCAGAGAGAGAGAAAGGGAGACAGAATCCAAACCAGGCTCCAGGCTCCAAGCTGTCAGCACAGAGCCCAACGTGGGGGTTAAACTCACAACTGTGAGATCATGACCTGAACTGAAGTCAGACGCCTAACCAACTGAGCCACCCAGGTGCCCCATAATTAATGAATCATTTTTAAACTAATGGATCAAAGCATTCAAATGTGCTGTCACATCTAGATGACTAATTTTATTTTAATCAATTTAATCTAATCAATATTCTCATTTTAAAACTAAATACTCAAATTTGGTCTATTTTCAATAGTACTGGTTTATTTGTGTTTGATGTATCATTCATATATAGTAAATGATCTTTAACTGTATTGCTCTACTTTTTATAAAATCATTTGTTTGGATTCACAAGAATACCACTCCTAAAACTGAACTACTTAGAAAGAGAACTTTATTTGTAACAGCCTATATATTCAACTCATATCAACTTTTCAGTGCTCTAAAGGTATTGATTGTGCTTATGAAAGCATTAGCACCCTGTATGACATCTTCAAAAAAATGATTGAAAAAAATTTTTAATTGTGAAAGCAAAGGAAAAGTGTTTGACCAGTAAGTTCTCAGATTAATCTGTTTCTGCAGCAGAAAAAGTGGTAATGAGTTGAAAGGTGATATCTTGCTAGACTCCTGGATATAGAATTACTTGGTTTCAAACTAATCATGGATTTCAGGATATTGTAGTTGTATTACACACAGGATATATTATGGGGCAGATTGTGAATTTTATGTCATTTGATCCTTATTTTTAAAAACTATTTTTATTTGATAAAAGAAGAAATATATTAAAATTGGCCCTATGCACTAAAGAAAATCTGGTGATACCACTTGTTTGTATTGATGATGTTTAGTTCTTATCATTAGATTTTTTTGTTATCAAGTATACACACACACACACACACACACACACACATATATACATACACACACAGAAATTCCAGTGGTATTCTCTTGTAGCCAATATTTATACAAGAGAATCAAATGAATTTAGAAAATCTTTCAATCATCAGCATCAATTTAATTTCACCTAATACATCCACGATGAATTAAACACTATCAAAGTATTGTCTTTTATCATTAAGGTGGGTATAGACTTAATCATTGCTTGGCCTGACCACAGCTTCTTATTCATTCCCAAGAATGCTCAAAACCCATTTCTCCGTTTTCTCATTCTCACCCATGGTTCAGAGCATCTATTCAACATGTGCTAAATTGTGCTAAATTTCTTGGCTTTGAATACCTTTATTGTAAATATTGTTTAAAACCAATAAACAAGATGCCCACTGAAGGCAGGTTTTATTTTCTGGACACACAGTATGCAAAGAGCCTGAGCAGGCATTGAGCCAAGGCACTACTTACTGTCTTACTAATCTGAAAATAAATTCACGACTTTAGGAAGGAGGTCATGAGAGAACTTGTACAAAACACCACATCTATTAGGTTTGATTCAATAATTGTCCTTATTCTTTTATTTTACATTTTATTTTATTTTATTTCATTTTATTTTTAAGTTTATTTGTTTTGAGAGAAAGGGAGAGAGAGTGAGCATGTGTGTGAGGGAAGAGGGGAGAGGCAGAGAGAGAGAAAGAGAGAGAGAGAGAATCCTAAGCACTGCACTGACAGTGCAGAGCCTGATGCTGGGCTCAAAAACACAAGTGAGATCATGACCTGAGCGGAAACCAAGAGTCAGATACTTAACCAACTGAGCCCACCCAGGCACCTTGCTATTATTCTTTTAAAATACAAATTTTGTTTTAACCCCAGCACAGGAGAAATGACCATTATGAATCTAAAGGTTTTTCTGTGCATGTATTTTTTTTTTTTTAAGAAAAGAGGAGTGTTGGCTAACACATTAAGCAGTAACAGTTATAAATAGCTGAAAATCTACAGTACTTATGTGGTTTTTGGCTCTTATATATCACTTTAAAATATTTGTTTTCTTAATACCACCTTTTCTGTTTTTAATAATTAAAGACTATAAAGATAAAATATCTAAAATATATGAACTGTAATATACTTTTAAGTTCCCACTCCTGTGTTTCCCTGTTTCTTCTCAAAGGAGCAAATCTTCTCCAGTCATCTTTTTATAAAGCAGTTGATCAAAAATGTGTTAAAGTTTCAATAATCTGACTTTTCATGTCTGAGTTTATTAGTAATTTTCAATTTAGGGTATCAATAAATTTGTATAGACTTAAAAATTTTGCTCAGCCAGATCAACATAGTTTTCCCACAATTGATCTTACAAGTAACAAAATTATGACATTTGTTAGATATTTACATCCTCAGAGCTGATTCTTGGAATGTATTATTAATTTTTGAGTGACTGATAATTTTTGAAATTGTCATTATATATAGGGCTGCACTGTTGTAAATGTGTCACTCTATTAACTAAAACACTTAGTGTGTTAATATGTAATATGTTTTCTTAGTGAGAATGACTACCAAGTTGTCAAAATAATTCTGATATAATTTGATTTGAAAGACTATTTTACTTAAACTTACATTAAGTGACATGATTAGGTCTGTTTTAAACAGTTTACTGGATTTCAGTATGTATCCTTGTTACATTGAAAAGTATATCAAGATATGATATGGAGACTTGAATTCTTTTGCTATAATGCGGATACTTATTACAACATTATTCACATTGCAAATAAAAGGATAAATATGTATAAATTAGTGTCAAGTTTGTGTTACATTGTTCTAACATTTGAGTGGACTGCTTTTTTACGTATGTTTAATCTAATCCTTTTCCTTAGCATTAAAAAAAGGTTAATTTGAGAGCATTTACATCTTTTGTGATTTGAGGTTAAACATGCCAACAAAAAAAGTCCCTCTTAAAATTAATCATTTCTTTCTGGTTTCCTCATATCACATTAGTTATGGTCGGTTTGACAAGGCAAGAAGAGGATTTATCAGTATAAAGAGCATATATCTATATGAGACATTGAAATATTTACTCTAGCTACAGATATATTTTATCTCATATATTTATTATGGTTCCTGTGTAGAGTAGATTTGATACTGATGATTCAGTAGATTATATTTCTAGTCTGAAAAGTAAATTTGTTTCAGCCACATTAGATAATGTAACCTTCCAAAGTTGCTAGGTTTCATGTTTTTAGAATGTTTTTATCATGGAAAATTTCAAATGTTAACAAAAGTTTCTACAGAAAACTGTAATGAAAGCCTGTGTATGTAGTACCCAACTTCAGTAGTTGAATAGACAGCTAAACTGGTTCTGTCTGTAGTCTCACCTTCTCTGCTCTCTTCCTGCATACTGAATTAGTTTGAAGCAAATTCAAGAGACATTATGATATGTTTATAATTAGTAATTTGTAGGATATTTCATCATTTAATTTGGGCTGTGTTTAATATTCAGCTCTATTTTGGCTGGCTGCAGACTATTTTGGCTGGCTGCAGACTGATAGATGGTTGACCATTTACCTCTACGTAATAATTAACATCATGTTATTGTTTTCAGACAAGTGGAAGACATTATTAAGAGTTCTTTTTGGGATTGGTTGCCATAGTTTAACACCAGATCACTCTGACATGTATAAATCATAATAAAAGTGGAAACAGATATGTGGATATAGATGGCCTGATAAAATGCCTGAAGTTACTTTATGTTTCTCAGCAATATGGCAAAAGTGAGAAAAACAAGAGACCAATTTAAGGAAGTCCATTTATGGCAGCCTGAAAACACACATCACAGGCACAAAGAGAATAGATATCAAACTCTGACAAGCTTTCAGCGGAAAAGCCAGGATGTTCTCTGAGGTAATCCTGGAATAGCTACACAGTCTGCACCACCTCCACTGAACTTTTAGCTTTCTCTTGAGACACTTGGCAAGATGCCATATCAGCCTGATGCCAGCAGTACAAGGACTAATCATCCTTAGACGTGGCATGCTCTGAAGGTGCATATAATTCTTTCAAAAACTGAAATAGGATCACAAGACTGAGGCATCTATTTCCAATTAATTTGGTCACAGGAGTTTATCTGTCATCTTTGTTCTGTCACAGCAGTTTGTGGTAAACCTGCTTCACATGGATTATCAAATATTAAGAACAGTGGATTGCAGAATTTTCCCCCCAGTCAATTCCTATTTTGTCACTTCTGGTTTAAAGTAGATGAAACTAGCCATGGGTTTAAAAATGAACTTGACATTTTCAAACTTCCATGAAAAGGAATTGGTCAAACTTCTGGCACGATGACATAGTAGGTTATTGTATATACCATACTAATTCATTCTGATTTTCTCCACAAGGTTAGTATAAAGTTTTTATTCTAGAAAAGTATATGCAACTTTAGCAACAAAAATACTTTTGCCCAGAAATGCATATATGAGAATGGTGTGCATAAAATCCTTATGCGTGCTAAATAAAATGGATACTAGTTTTGTGAATAGTATCTCTCAATATTTAAATATCTTATCTACCTTAAAAGCATAACAAATTATTTCCCCCTCTATGGTCATATAATTCCAGTGCAAAACAGGTAGGAACTTGGATGCCATGATAACCGGTTTTTAATTTTTATCTGATTTTGATTCAATTGTTTTAGGCTATTTTGGTTGTAAGAGTAAAGGGAAAGGCCATTAGAAGGATACAGTGTATGTTGTAGCTAGGAGGTAACAGGAACTCATGGTCATCTGGGAACTGAAGTTGTATGGCTGGCTTCTTACACTCTGAAACCAGACCCAGAGTACCTCTGCAGACCTCACTGTATGAGGGACTAGACGTTTGTTAATATTGTCATTCCAACCATATTTACTCATTAGTTAATATACTGTGTCTGAGTTTTGTAAAAATGAGACTTAAGAATGGAGCACCTTGGTGGCTTAGTCAGTTAAGCCTCTGACTGTTGATTTTGGCTCAGTCATGATCTCGAGGTTGTGAGATCCAGCCCTGTGTCGGACTCCTTGCTGAGCGTGGAGCCTGCTTGGGAGTCTCTCTCTCTCCCCTCTCTCTCTCTGCTCTTCCCCTACTCATGCACTCTCTCTGTCTTTCTCTCTCTCTTCCAAAATAAATAAATAAACTTCTTTAAAAAATAAGACTTAAGTATAACTTATATTACAAATTTCTAAAATTAAATAACTTGAAATTTATATGACTTGAAGGGAGATGGAAATGGGACCGTGACTCCTTGAAAGTATTTTAAATATCTAAGCTTGCCCTCATAATAGCTCTAGGAAGTTAATGTCGTTATTCCCAGGTGACTTGTGCAAATTTGATGCAACTAGCTCATGGGGGGAAAGCCGAGAATCAGAAACCTCACGTATACAAACCCCCAAGGCTGTGCTTGCTCACTAGACCACATAGTCTGCCTGTGATGAAATTAATAAGAATTTTCAAAATTGCTAATGTTTGAGGGGCATGATTGGCAACCCCATTTTTCCCCTTTTGGACCTTAATTCTTTTTACTTCGAAACAGGTTAAACCAATCCAGAACACCCCTCTGACCTTTTCCCTCATCATGTATTCCTTCTTCCTGTCTCCCTTCTACTTATGTTATTCTCCATGCTACTCAAACCCTTCTATTTTTCTTTCTGATGAGTCTCGACACTCGCAGGGTGTGATACATCCACACAAAAGAACATAGGGAACATGACACCAGGTCAGTTTCCAGTCCTGCCTGGACTCTGACCTCCTCCCTTGGCTTAACTCTTCTGACATTCCTACTGTTTGAAGACCTACTTTAGAATGGACCTTAGGGGCTGTAGTTTTATCCCCTGAATTTTCTGGTAAATGCATCTTTGTTTCGTGGGGAAAGGTTTCCCATGTATCATATTCACCTCTCCCTTTGCCATCTCTGTATTGGTTTTGTTTATGAACTTCATGCATTGTTATTCAAAAGGCAAAGAGGGCTGCCACTGTGCATCCCAGGTACAGGGCGGCCAGGTTTCTTCCAGAGGAAGCAGCAGGGCAACAGCCAAGGCTTGGAAAGGAAATGACATCAAAGAGAAGCCATCATGTCTGCTCCTGATGAAAGTGTATTGGACTTTTATGAGTAAAAAGGAGAGAACAGACACTCAGAAGGAGCAAATGAGCCAGGAAAAGGAAGGGAATGCTTCCATAACAACAGAGGTTGCTAATAACCAAACAGCCAACTTCCCCAGTTTTCTTCTGAGAGTAGCCTCCTAGGTGTATTCCCCATGGCCCAAAGTGGCTGTGGGCATGAGGGGAGCACTGTGATCATCCGGGCCAGGAAACATGAAAACCACTCCTTTTGTTCCCTACCATGAGTCTTGATTGTAATGGAAATCCTGCCAGACCCTTAATTATGAAAGTACAACAGGGCATTAATATAATTCATCACCTGTTAGAAGGAGCACTTGTGGGCTATTTACTAGAAATCTATTAAATATGACATGAAGACAGATTGCACTCCATTTCTTAACATGACATTATAATCAGGATATATGCTCGGTAAAATGGTTTATAGAACCCTTGTCTGTGAGTCCTATCAATTAACCTAAAATTTGCATAAATGAAGTGTAGCCAGGCAGCGCCCTGAGCAAATGGATGTATTCTTTCTCTGGTTCTCTGCAGAGGAAAGTTTCATTTTGAAATATCAGTTGTTTTCATAGCAAGTTCATTGCCATGTATTATATTCATCAGTGCACCAAGTGAAAGGATTATAAAACAGAGTACTCACTTCATAGTTGTGTTACTGAATGTTGAAGAATTTGTTTCTGTGTGAACCTGGTACATTTCCTTGACATCCTAATATAAAAATCTTTTGTATAGATAAGGTCAATATTGATGGCCTAGTACTGTAATCCTGTAAAGTATGCCCTGATGTACCTTCAAGTACAAATATCCTTTTAAGCTTTTCTGCTTACAAATGAAAGAAAATTCATTTATGTATTATCTGCAGTTAAAGATGAGAATTTTTATTCTCATCTTTATAGCAGTTAAAGATGAGAATCTCTCTGGCTTTAAGTGGAGAGTAAGTATTCTCAAATGTATTTTATTTACCTTTGTGCTCAGGATTCATCCTTGCCTTTTTTTTTTTTTTCCACCTAAAAATATTATGTGAAACTCTTCTCATTATCCTTATAGTTATGACCCCACTCAGTATTACTCTAAACCTACATTAGAAATGTTAGACAGTTAACAAGCAGCCATGTTTGACATTGTCTTAATCAGGCTTAGTTCAGATCTCTTTGTTCATTTCTCTGATAAGGTCACATGTACATATAGCTTTATCCATAGAGGGGCATTGTGTTTTGGCTGCGATGAAGGGAAGTAGTGGAAGAGGGCAACCAACATGAAATAAAAAGTCATCTAGGCATGGCTGTAGAATAAATACTTGGTTTTACTTACTATGTTTATTCATTGGTTTCTCTCTCCTTCACATGCCAACAAGAATGTCAAGGAGAATATTTTCCTTGTATTCTGTCCCCTGCCCTGGTGCCATATTGTGTTATGCTTTAAAACAGAAGCTGCCACTGCCGACCCAGATTTCTTTAAAAAGAACACACTCTCTTCAGGCCAGAATAGAGCAAGTGTTCGTTAGACCAGTGGGACCCTGCAGGCTGAATGGAGGGGGTAGGGGATGACCTTGTTAGTTCTTCTTCCACCATTCCCTGCCCTGACTGAGCAGATTTCCACCTCTACTCTTTCTGTTATGCTTCTAGCAAGAGTTGCTTTCCTCTGCCTGTGGAGACAGAGAAGAGCTCTAAGCCAGGCTGTGGTCACTCCTTGTAAACATCTTCTTAGGTATATCCATGAGTGGCACAAAGGTGCAGAAACTGTAAAGAAAAAAAACATCGTTATGATGACATTAGGATTCTGGCTAGCGAAACCTTTGGCTATGAATGGGATGATCAGGTCCACAGAACTCATTTTCACCCCCAGGTCTTCTTTTATTTCACCATATGTCCTACGTCTCTACAACATGAACTCCTATGCAAGCCAAGCCAGGCTGCTTCTCACTCTGCCATAAGCATTTTATCCTCAATCCAGTCTCTGTGACCCTGGCCATGCCCCAGATGCCCTCCCTTTTCCCCTCATGACTGTATCTCATCTCCTCTATGAATTATCAGTTCCTTAATGACAGTCAAGCACTTACTTTTGTATCTCTCCCAGAATTTACTACAGGAGATTTTACTAAGGAGACATAGTAAACATCTGTTGAGGTAACAAAATGTTATTTTATTAAGTAAAATTTCTGTGTAGTTTTAGATCTATAATATCTGTAGAATTAAGGTCAAGGGTTTGTGAGAGCATGAAAACGCATTTACATTTAAAGCTATTCTTAACTATTTTTAAATCTCTTTGTACATCTTCAACATAAGTAAACAGGATATGTTTCTTGAAATCTAAAGGCATGAAAATAATCCTTTCATTGTGTTCTTGTGTATCACATGCATCCAAAATTAATGTTCTCTGAGGGATAGTTCAGGGTTCATGATGAATACTTGTTAAAACGAACAATATAAGTCCTAGTTAGCTGTTAGCCCCAAAATAGAAATGGTCATTATCAATAATCATGTGCCCATAATAGATTCTTACTCTTTTGGAGGAGACCCTGATGTTTGCTGCCTCATTTCCAGAAGGGGCTTGTGAGAGAATCAGTGCCTGGAGTCACAGCTGTCACACTTTGGAGTCTCGGCAAGGCATGCTGGGTTGGAAAACCAGCTTTCCAAAGGGTCAAGGAAGCAGAAACTGATTTCTCACACACCATTACACAGTTTAACTAACATAACAAATGCCAAATAATTGCTGGCACTAATGGGTAGGTGGATGTTTACTTTGTGTGGTTACCATGGATTCTCTTAGCATTGATGGGCCTGTGGTGATTGAGAGGCTGCAAAATTAAGGAAATAGCAATGATATGATTAGTTTGACTCAATAATTTGAAAAGGGTTTATTTATCTGAAAGACGATTAAAACTGTCTTACTATGCTCAACTTGCTTTGATTTAATATATTGTCCTCTCCTATGGGAGTTGTTTCAGTACTTTATAATTCTATTTAATCCAAGTGTTTGTGTGTGTGTGTGTGTGTGTGTGTGTGTGTGTATAACCTTATTAGATGTATATAAATGTTTTTTGAACTATTGAGTTTACTGATTTATGCATCAAATCTGTTGAGTTCTTAATGTGTGTCATACATTGGAATAACCTTCACATATGTTATCCTGTTTAATTTTATTAGATATAATCATGCCCACTTTACAGATTAGAAAACAGAGGTAAGAGGAGGTTAAGTAACTTGTTAATGATACCACCCTCATAAGTAGTAGGCCAGGGGCTTAAACCCCATTGGGTCCCCGAGTCTGTGCCTCAACTCAGTGTGTTCTTCCCTGTCCAGCAGCAGCAGCAGCAGCATTACTGGAAACTTGTTAGAAATGCAGATTCTCGGGCCCCACCACAGCCTGAATGAATCCGGAACTCTGGGGGCTGGGCTCAGCAATCTGTATTTTAACAAGCCCTCCAGGTGATTCTGATGATGCTGAAGTTTGAGAATCATCAAGCTCCACTATTCTCAAAGCATAAGTTCCCAGCCAGGTTTACCAGCCTTCATCTGCCTCAGCTCCACCCCGCCCTCCACAAGCCCCCAGCCCATCCTTTAATAACTTGCTATGTTTAATGAATCCAACCGTACAAGGAATATTGCCTAAGTTTATTGAAAGAAGAAACTATGTATAAGGTTTCTCTTGAACAAGTACTTTAATCATTATCTGATGAAAATTAGAAACTTTCTGCCCAGACAAATATGTTTGTCCAGACACATATGCAGGTTCATGTAGAATTTGTTAATCATGTTTCTTTGGAGCCAATCCATGGGATATCCCTGTCACTCAGGTGAAGACTCTCAGGTAGTGGCTATCAAAATTTGTCAAGGTGGGGCACCTGAGTGGCTTGTTCGGTTGAGTGTCTGACTTCGGCTCAGGTCATGATCTCACAGTGAGTTCGAGCCCCACGTCGGGCTCTGTGCTGACAGCTCAGAGCCTGAAGCCTGCTTTTGAGTCTGTGTGTGTGTGTGTGTCTGCCCCTGCCCCACTTGCACTCTGTCTCTCTCTCCCAAAAATAAACATTAAAAAAAAGAAAGATTTGTCAAGGTAATATCCAAGGCCCACAAATGCCCTTCATAGCAACAATAATACTCAGTTCATCTCTGTTCTTTAGTATTTTTTCTTAAAGAAAAAAAAAAATCTGACCTGTGACATTTAATTATCTATGTGTGAACTTAAGCACAGCTAACCTTCTCTGAGCCACAGTCTTTTTTTCTCTATAAACTTAGGGGTATAAACTCTCTCTATACTCTCGCTCTCTTCTCTATAAACTGTGGGATCATTGAAAATTTAGCAGTAATAAATTTAAAGCTCCTAGCAATATAGCAGGATACTCTTAAATTGTGTATGTGTGTGTGTGTGTGTGTGTATTCTTTATCATTTGAAAAATACAGAATATTACAAAGAAAATCAGTGATAACCCCTAAATAAATGATAACGTAGAGATAACCCACTTGCCTCTCATTTCTAAAACTGCATTTGGAATATGCACAGTTTAGTAAATCCCACTTTTACTAAACACTTTATTATGATTCTTTGTCAACCTGCTTAGGAAGAATTATGTCCAATGAATAATTTAGTGTAATATACAAATAGGACTTAATCCCTGCCTGCCTACACCCAGCTATATATTCTTTGTCCTATAATAGTGGCAGGGATGCACATTTTTTACTTTTAAACTTGTACTTAAATAGCAAACACCCTCGAAATTTCCAACCCTCTTCTCCAGCCAATTCCCAGTGATAATGACCTTGGAAAGAGGGAAAAGAGTGGAGGCGAATATAGACTTAAAATGTCTCTTATTCTTCTATGAGAATACACTCAAAGTACATTGTAGTACTTACAATACCTGCTCCTCTCTCCCCACCGCCAAAAAACTAGAATCACTTGTTTTAACTCTAGATATTATAGCTTGAGACCTCAGTTTAAACACTATTTATTTATATTGAAATCTGTTCCATGATCTCTTTTATTGTCTCACCCTTTCTTTCCCTCTAATCGCTTGCTATTACATGAGATGTCTCAAAAAGAGTAAAAAAAAAAAAAGTTTTTAAAGCATTTTTAAAAAATGAAATGTGCTCCATTTTCTACTCATAACTTATCTCCTGTAATGTTTCTTTACTGTTGTCTGGAACAAGGTGTCCCCAAATAGAGGGAGAGCACAAACTACACAATCACGAGAAATCACGGGCAGACCTGTCCTGCCTCAGACCCTGCCACTAGTGTCACCCCCACCTAGACTCTGAGTTTACACATCACTGAGACCTGAGAGGAAAAGGGTAGGGTCTTTTTTTCGTCATTTTTATCCAGCATCTAGTAGTGAGTAAAATTAATCCAATAACACTTTGTTGACTCACTGTTATGAATTTGCTTCAAATAGCCTGAATGATTCAAATATCTTTTTTCCCTGTATTTCAGACATTCTTATATCAACTTCAGTAATTGGTTTGAGGGAAATCTAGCAATGTGAGGAAAAATTACAGATAGAGAATCTTAGGTTTTTCTGCTTCCTTAATGCCTAAAATATTCTTTATACTTGTAACCAGTGGAGATAAGATAGACTTTTAAAATAAAGTCATGATTCTTCCAAGTGATTGTATATCAACCCTGAGAGAAGTCAGCGTACATCATATATAACATCTGGAGATTTATGATCCCTTGGAGAATGCTAGCAGAAATCTTCCAATCTTCTCAGAATTGTATTTGGGTTTTAAACTTTTTTTTTAATATTAGCACCTTTTTATCTGTCTGTAAAAATGATAGCTATTCATAGTCAAGCATTTGAAAACCACAGAAATAGTAGGGAAAAAATTGCCATCACCAGGAATTCAAACATACAAACATAACCTTTCTAACTTCTGTTGAATTTCCTGCTACCATATGCACATTTGTTGGATGTATTATTAAACAAAGGGCTGGCATAAACTATTATTTATGTTCATTTTGATATTATAAAATGATTTTACAGCATGCCCACTATTGGTATAATTATCTTTATGTTGGAATATTAAACATTTCCCCTGTGAAGCTTTGTTACCTGTTTTAGGTCAACCATCTTTAAGTTTCTTTTCTGAAAAATCTGCTTTAACTAAAGTAGGAAGATCAGAACAATCTGATTGTTGAGCAAGACTCCTAGCTGAACCTTACAAATGGAATCTTTGATATTATTTATAAGCCTGTTATCTCAAAAACTCTATCATCTGTAATAAAAATGAACTGTCAAATTTACATCTAGATTGATTCAGATTCCATGCATCTTTTATCTTTTGATTTCTAGAATTCTTTGTGTGTTACTGAAGAAAACAGTAAGTTCATTCTGCATGTTCAGTTCATAAGTCAAATTCTATTAATCCTAATGCCATCACAATTAAAGAAAAACCCACTATAATAAAAAAGTATCCAAATCTCAGGTTTTACACATTTTTTTTCAAATACTCTTTAATGTAGTAGATTGTGCCCAAGCAAATAAAAAACATGTATCCATTTTTAATCTTGAATACTATATAAAATGTTAAAGCACAAATATCAAATAGTATTTTTGTAAGAATACATTGTAAGCTCATGGGATGTTAGAAATGAAATTATATTTTATGATATTATTTCTTTATATGACCTGTTTACTTGACCTTGGACTTAATCCCATTAATTAAACATATTTCAAGAACTGTAATGAAAAACAAGATTACTGAAGGGAAGTAAATTTCCAGAAGTTTTTGGCAAGTCTTCTAAATTGATAGATTTGTGTGACCCATCTTGTCTTGTCCTGGGTGTGCTAATGAGCAGTCAAAGCCAATACATGAAGAAAGGGAAGGAAGAGGAGGAGAAGTATTTGAGCATGTTTATTGGCAATCCATAGCTTATTGACTAGACACTGAATATCTGTGAATTGATTTTATAAAAGAGCATATTTTAAGAATGAGGATTTTCTTAAGTTCTTTACTCCCAGAACAAAATAATCTTACTATATTTTTAGGACGCTTGTCTAGAGAAGGCTTTTGATATAAATAAATGATGCATTAACATTATATGCAGACAGAGTGTATATGCCAGCAGAAAACTAAATGGGGGAAAATTGTATGTTTATACAATACAATTCCAAGGTCAGTTCACTCTTTGCTGAATGCACAGCTCAGATTTTTTTCTTCTTTTTCATATATGTCCCTTTTTCTGTTAACAGAAGATATCCCTTTATCAAACATTCCATAAATCTGATTCTAGTGAGAGAGTTTTTTGTAATTTTCCCTTGACCCATTTCTGTGCAGTTTTGAAAACATCTAACAGCTGCACAAAACAACCTAGTAGCCTAAAATAACAAAATAGCTGAACGTGGAGCTAAAAGAAGTAAGCAGGTAAGGTTCTATATAGCAATCAAATTTCCAGTCAATAGTTATTTTTGATGAACTGACTAAACACTGTTCTTTAAGGACATTGTTGTTAATTGTCTCTAAGTGTATTGTTTATGACTTTTGGAAATGGTTGCGATAGTGACAAAAATGTTGTCTGATGGAAATTTCTCTAGGATCAAATATTTTTTGAGTGGAAATTAAATTTACTTATCTAGTTTAAAATTACCAATGAAGAAAGCCTTTACAACCATTAAGACATAATTGCTTTGCTCTTTTTTGTTTAAATGTGTACAGTATCTGGTTTGAAGTTTAGAAAGTAATGGAATCTTTTTAGTGAATATATTTAATTTTAAAGTTACTTTTCACTAGTTTTTGCCTTTCCGTACAGTTACGCGGTAAATATTTTGTTGAGTCATTCGGCAACTTGATCTCAAGACAGTATGACTATATATCACAATTACTTAGATTGTTCAGGTCCCTATATTTAGCTTCTTATATTGACTTAAAAATCTTTTTACTTTTTACATTTTAAATATTTAATTGTTGATTTACTTTTAAGTTCCACAGTGACAGTAACCAAAGGAGACCACCATTTTAAAATCTTGGTTATAGGGATGCCAGGCTCTTGATCCTGGGGTAGTGAGTTCAAGCCCCACGTTAGGCAAAGAGCCTATTTAATAAATAAACAAACAAACAAACCTTGGTTATAATTTTATCTTTTTGTTTTTCGAATGGGAAAGCTACCCAAACTGATATAATTTCCTTCTGTGATGAAATATTAACCTATACAGACTAAAGGAAAGCAATGTGATGGAGTAATTATCTATTTGTGATCACCTTTAATTCTACCCCATATACTGCTACCCATTTACCCATTATCATTAAATAAGAAGATTATGTCTAAATAGATCCCATCACAATTAGGTACATATGCTTTTTTTAAATTAATTTTTTAAAATTTTATTTAGGCTATTACCCTCTAAAGTCCTTATCATAAGCCATAGGGGTCCGTTAATTGGAGATCTTCAGGATTCAGTCCTGGCGCCTATGTTAGATTCCATTCTGCATTTCATTATTTCTTGGGTGACAGAATGAAAAGCATACTGATTAAGTTTGGAGATTACACTAAGCTAACAGGAGGTTACAAACATTTGGAAAGCTAGAACTAGAATTCGAAATGATCTTAATAAATTATATAAATCACATTTCAAAAAATGGAACAAATTCAAGGTTATATTCTGAGAGAAGAAAGTAAACAATACTATCAGCAGAGGGAGGAAGATTATCCAAGCACAGCAATGACAAGAAAAGGACTGTGAGCTCAAGGTGAGTCAGCAGAGTAGTGCCCAGCCTAAAACAAGATTACAAAGGCCAGCTTTGCTCTGCAAAAGACATGTTTAGCTCCTTCGTGGTCTGGGCTACAGAAAATTAAGGTGAGGCACACACGGAATGTGCTTCGCGACTCAGACCCCTAGTTCAGCAAGCTGGTGGGAACAGACACAGAGGGTGTCGCATGTGCTCAGGGCACCTTTGAACAGCTGTTCACAAGGAGAGTTTGGGTGTCAGGATCTCTTCAGACACCACCCATTCAGAGAGTGCATGTAGACTAAGAGGCACAGGGAGGTGATAAGAGCTGGTTGGCTTTTAGCAAAGCATGCTATAAAACTCGTATGATACTGGGATTTGGGGAGTTAGGAAATAATCCTTTGTTATGTTTGGTGTTGTATGAGCTTTTATTAAACTATTTTGTCAACTTTGAAAAAGAACTGTGAAAATTGGGAAAGGTCTGTAGAAGAACAACGGAAGTGCTTAATGGGATGTAAAATAGGTCATGTGGGGAAAGATTAAAGGAGTTCCGTTGCTTAGCCAGGAAAATAGAAAGCTAAGAGATGACTTAATAACTGTCTTATA
Source organism: Panthera leo (assembly GCF_018350215.1). Classification (NCBI taxonomy): domain Eukaryota; kingdom Metazoa; phylum Chordata; class Mammalia; order Carnivora; family Felidae; genus Panthera; species Panthera leo. The sequence continues at coordinate 167,908,637 of NC_056679.1, read as the reverse complement.
GTATACAGAGGTTTATAATAAGAATGCTGACCAGTTCTCCATCGTTACAGAATAAAGAACAAAAGAAAATTAGTTTAAAGTAGCAAGGGAGAGCTTGCTTTTACATTGGTAGGGATTTCTTGATTATAAAATATCATTAAGCATTGTCTAAGGCTACCAAGAGACATAATACAATCTTTGAAGGTGTTTAAAATGGAATAAGCCTTCCTGGCTGGAAAGCTTTACAGTTAACCGGCTTGATGGGGGAACTGAGGCAGACCCCTCTTGAGGAATTTAACTGTTCTCTCGTGGTTATAAAATGTCGTACTCCTCTTCCTTTCTTATGCATCTATAAAGACAAATTCACAATATTTATATTAAGACTTTATTTGACACATTCAAGAAATGGCTTTGCTTCCCATTTTCTTGTCTCTAAACAAGTATACTTCTCGTTTTCTGTTTTCTGTCATTTATTCAACAGTGTCTATTGAGTGCCTGTTCTGTGGAAAGCACTATGCTCAAGGCTGTGAGTAATACAAATAACTGGACATTCCTTTATTCTTCCTTCACAAACATCTTCTGGGCACCTCCCCTGCGCTAGACACTATGCTACATGCTCAGAATCCAAACACATGTGCAAAGACAGCTCTAAAGAGCTCACAGTGCGGCGAATGAGAATAATAAGTAAACAGAGTTGCAGTGTGATGCGATGAGGCCTGTGCCAAAGGAGTGAGCAGGCAGCTTTGAAACACATGGCACAGAGTGGGTGCATCTAATACAGATTGAGGTGGTTGTGGAAGTTGGGAAGGTTGTGCTGGAGGATATGACATCTGAGCCGAATCGAGGTGCGATGGGAGGGGAGCCCTGTGTGCTCTAAAATTCCAAGAGGACTACCCTATGTGAACTGATTGTTTCTGCTTAGCAAGACACATAAAAACATTTGTTTCATTTTATCAGCTAAAATGATATTGATTCTGCCCTCTGCCCTTTCTTTGGTCTGGAATAAAACAATGAATCTGATTTACAGTCAGTTCTGTTTTAAGGTGACATGCATGTTTCTAGATTCATCATGCTGCACAGAACATTATAGCTTAGGGTTAGGAAAGGGGGTTAGGGACAAACATGAAAAAACTTCATCAGAGATGTACAAACAGATAGGAACCTAATAAAAAATGGCAGCGCGGTTTTACACATGTTAGTTAGTTAAGGAATACATACTAATACTACAGTGTTACTTAGATACTATAATAAATATGGCAGTGTCCCATGAAAAAGACCTGGAGTTTACTTGTGGAAGTCAGAGTCAGAGGGTAAAGTCGTGGAAGGGGATAATCTAAAATCTGATGGGAAGTTGTGACAGCAGATGGGGCATCAATGTGGCTCATTACTGCGTCATAACACAGGAAGTGAAATGAGAAGTTCGAAATGTGTGCTTACGTGTGATTTGTAAATTTCTCCACACAGTTCAGCTGGGTGCAGTTTTCTGTGCTCACCTAGCATTTCTCACCAAGAACTCCACATAAGCAAATGCAAAATTCACATTATGCTCAGAGTGTTCCCTAATATACCAGTCCTCTTGGAACAGATTTTTTATTTTAAAATGAGCGTTATTGCGAACGGATGGTATATGGTTGCAGATTAAGTTCATAATTTTTTTATTATATCTCCTGAAATTTCAAGTATCATTTATTTAGATTCTACTGGGCATATCAGCATTCCTCATAAATTTTGTTTTCTGCTCAATTAATGCTAATACAGAGACTTCCGTTTCTTCCCCAAACAACATTTCCTCTAGGCTTCTGTAACAGGGGAGCATCCACAGGGAACTTGGAAAAACAGGTGAAGGCCATGCGAGTACAAATAGTGTCTTGCAGTCTGAGCCCCCATGTTTGCAACAACCGCTGGGGAGATGCAATAACAAGGACAGGAGGTCTTTTCTTTCATTCTGGTAAGGTAAATGGCCAAAACTGCGAAGGAAATATCTCAAGAGATTGGGGTTTTGACCAAAGATCAGTCTCCACTACCAGGCATGCAGAGACAGTGATGCATATAGGGATCCAAGGGCTTCATTTTCATAGGGAGCCAGTAGGTCCAAAGAACTGGCCTTTACTTTCTGCTTTCTGCTTTCTAGAGTGGACTTAGATTCAGGCCTAGGGGGAGAGGAAAATCCCACTGGAGGAAGTTATAGTTAATGGGCAGTGGAGGTAGCATCTGGGGAGGTGGGTCAGGCAGTGTCCTTCAGTGGGCCCCTGTCTCCTTTTGAAGTATTCCCCCTCCCCATAAAAAATATTAACAGAATGTTTTTCACCTATGCAATGTGGTGGGTTTTTTTTTTTTTTCCGCCTAATTCAAGTAGTTCCTGAAAGAAAAGCAGCTCTGTTATGCTATCCAAGGTGGGGGAGAAAAGACCATTTTGGACTTGGATTTGGTAGTGGAGAGAGTCATCACAGGCACTTCATAGTGTTCTTGATGTAGTCAGAGTCCTCTTGGTCATGCTTAGCCCCACATTTACAGGCCTAGAGAGAAGGAAGATTCCATCTGCCCACCCCTCACTCCTAGGTTAAACAGCTCCTGCATAAAAATTGGGAGCTGAAGGGTTAAATTACACCAGATGATAAAATCCTTACATGGCCTCAAGCAAACATTCAGCTGACAAAAATGTTATTGTATGTTCTCTCTTGAAAGCTTTAAGATATGCTTGGGTTAATTAGATTTCCAAATATGCAAATATGCCCTAGTGAGGTTTTTCTGAAATGCACCATTTTAAAATTAGGTAGCATGGCATTAGTGTTCAAAATACTGAATTGTAAGACTTAGCCTGAATAGCTTACTAACATATCATATAAATTCATAATTGATCAAACCCATTTATTCCCCACTGTCCACATTATACTGTTCAAATTGGGTTAGAAAGTTTTATGGAAATTAGGTTCTCTAGCATGCTTTGGGGAAGATCAAGGAGTAGTTTAAATTACAGCGGTAGTTCTTCAAAAAATGCCAATTCACTTGTCTGATATCAGTGTTTCCAGTGTGCTCAGGTTAGGGAACATGATACTTCTATAGCCCTGAGACTGGATCACCTGAAGGAAATTAGAACCCAAACTTTGATCTTAAAGGAAAAAAGTGTTTTAGCAAGGGCATCTGAAATGATTTCATTTTGTTGACCTGCTTGTGCCAGTAAATAACTGTACGATTTTGACTTCTGAGTCATTTATGTTTTGAAATACTAGATTTTCCTTTAGGAACATAATTCATTCAGGTGTTCTATAGACATAGTTTTCTGGTTAACTGAAATGTTAGTTCTGTGTTAGTTAAAAATAATATTTCCTGGAAACCTTTATAAAATGGGTCATAGCCTTCAATGCTTTATTAAATAATGCCTGCTGAAGCCTACCAAACACAAGCCAGTAATTTCTAGATAACTCAGGTGTGCTATGCCCATAGGCCCCAGTGAGTTATGGGAAGCTGTTTATCCACACTTTTAATGAGCTAGATTCTACCATCAACAAACTTTTCTTTAAAGGGCCAGATATTAATATTTTAAGTTTTGCAGGCCATGTGGTGTCTGTTACTGCTACTCAGCTCTGGCACTGCCCTGTGAAAGCAGCTATAGAAAATATACAGTGAATGAACATAACTGATTTCTGTTAAAACTTTGTCACTGAACAAAAGCAGCAGTTGAATTTGGCCTGCAGGCTGTGGTTTGACAACCTCTGACCTCAGCCACCATCTTTCTTGAATCATTTTTTAGAAGTTCATCATGGTCATTTGTCTGTGTTTTTTGATGTTCTTGTGTTCCTTCTTTTGGCAATATCTCATCTCTTTCTGTTTATTGCTGTTGATGTGCTTTGGTATACAAGGAGAAAAAAACTGACTTGTTAGAATTGTACCTAAAATAAGAGTCACTGGACTCCCAAGGGAGGGGCCCTAGGCTTTCTAGTAGGGAAAGCACACAGTGCACTTACTTTGGCTTTTCTTCTCCATGCTTGCTCAGAGGCCATTTTTATTTATTTCTAGATTCTTGACCAAATTGTTAATGTGTAAAATAAGTTTTGTGTTAAAATAATTTTGTTGTGGTTCAATGGGCTTTTATAACTCTACATAAATTCACTTAAAAGTTGGTTGAATGGGTTTTTATAAGTAGACGTCAAATTCGCTTAAAAGTAACAACAAATTTTTCAACTACATTTTCATGGGCATAGTTTAGTGTGTCTCGTCCGGTGTTTTCCATATTTATGACTAGTTATCAAGAGTAACAGATGTGTCTACTCAAAAAGAAGAGACTAAATTGCCTTTCAAACAAGAAGAAATTGCCCTGCCCTCACCATGATCAGTCTACTGTAATATTTTGTGCTTACTCTAGATTTACTTTATTCGTGTAACCAAACTTTGTTTTTGAGTTATTGGGAACTTTTCAGCCTGCACACAGAACTGAGTTGTTGAAAACCCTCGATCTGGGTTCAAATTGTAGCTCTGTCGCCTATAGCTATGTGATGTAAGGCAAGTTGATTAACTTTCCTGAGCCTCAGCTCCTTCATCTATAAAATCTATAAAATAGGTACAGGGATACCTACCTGAGAGCATAGTTGTTCCATTTCTTTGATGTTTTTGTCTTTATTAATCCTCCTCTTTTTCTTCCTTTCCTTCAGTGACACTCAAATCAACTATAGGTTTAACTCTTGACGTGTCATTTTAGTTACACTGTCCTAGCAAGGCTCTTTTTTCTTTCCAGTTCATCAGTGAAGGAGGTAATACCTGAGATTAAAATAATTTCTCTCACTTTAAAATAGGTGGTCACAGTGATACCTGCCATACAGGGAGTGAGGATTTGTAACATAAAAAGCCACATCATGATACAGAAAATGTTATTTTATCATTTTTGCTTTTATATTATTGATAATCTAAATCATTAATATTGATATTAATATTAATATCAATATTAATCTATTAATATTGATAATCTAAATCTGATATTATGATAATCTAGGTCTTACCTACATCTACTTCGGGGTGCATGCTCAGCAAAATATTGAAAAGTTTGTATTACACAGGTCCTAAAATAAAGTCTGCCAGCTCAAGGAGAAGGTGATAAGTTTAACTGTCGACATTGGTCTAGTTCTTCCGTGATTTCACTTCCAGGAATTTCTAGAGATTTAATTCTATTATTTAATTTTCTAGTTAATTTCCTAAGCATCAACTGTCCAACAATTATGTCTTTGATCTCCATGGTATACACAATTTAAAACTGTGTACCAAAAAAAAAAAAAAATCTAAACTCACAGGGACCCCAATAATGACATGAATGGTAATAGTTGATGGAAACAGCCCTGGTGGGTAATTAGGCAAATCATCAGTACCCAGAGCAAGTTGCTCAACTCCAGGCAAGAGTTGTTCCATCTTTAAAATAAAGAGACAGGACTTTTAGTTTTACGATGACAGAATAAAAACATTTCTGTACCTTACTCTTGAAAATCACCCCAAAACTAGAAAAAAAAAGAAGCACACACATAAAGTTCAATTGTGGTTAAAGTAGTAGGAGCTCACCCTAGCCCAAGAATGCAGTTGTGAAGCTAGAAATAAATGGAAGAATGAGAAATGATTGGGATAATGAAAAATCTTTGGGAGGAGATATTGGTGATGGTTGCATAATAATTTAATCGTTGCCATTGAATTGTGCATTTAAAATAGGTAAAATGGCAAGTTTTTAATATATATTTTACCACAATAAATATTTTAAAAAATAAGTTATTTACTAGAGAGAATTTACTAGAGAGGACAAACAAAAACACTTACAAGTTGAAAGTACCAAAGAACAGCTAGCCAATCTGTTTCTCAGAAAGGGCTCAGAAATTTCTAGTAATAGAAAGTGAGGGTACTGAAAACGGATTGCTTGAAAAGGTATACAAGTTGCAGCTAGAGCTCCTGATCTTCCTTTCCCCCACATCTCCTCTGTGCCTAGTCAGATGACCTGGCCACTTCTATCCAGGCAGGAGATTAAACTGTCAGGGAGACTGAATCAGAGAGTCTCAGGCCTCAGAGACTTCAGGGACTGAAGACCGTGAGGGACCACATTGAAAACACAAGTGGAAGTCTACTACTAAATATGAGGTCTTTTTCCAGATGTGCCCCAGAATACAGATAGTCAGGGGTTATCCCTGTGAGCTATCTCACTAGAGAAGTCCTAGCTGATTTAAAACTATGGAGGTCAGTTGGCTCCATAGCTCAGGGGTTAGAGCACGGGTCTTGTAAAACTATGGAGGTGAAGAGCCAAAGCAATGACTGAAAGAGTTGATAGTCATTTCCTTTGGAGAGGAGGAGAAGAGGAGATGGGATAAATATCCCTAAGGGTATTTTTTTCTTTTTTTATTGGCATGTACTTAACATACAGTGTTACATTAGTTTCAGGTATACAATATAATGATTCACTAATTCCATACATTATTCAGGGCTCATCGTGATCAATGTACTCTTGATCCCCTTTATCTTTTTTACCCCTCCCCCCCACCTCCCCTCTGTGTCAACCACCAGTTAGTTTTCTGTATTTAAGCATCTGGGGGTTTTTTTGTTTCTCTTTAGTCACTCTTAAGTTTTTAACAGACCTTTTACTTGATTTCCAAACTATATGCATGTAATACTTCAGTTTTTTAGATGATTAAAATACATTTGAAAGACATAAAACAAGGGACAATTTCTAAGAGCACATCTTGCTTTTATTTGTTTCGGTCATATTCAGGCACAATGTCCTTGACTACTCTTTCTAGATTCTTCACTTTTTTCTGCAAGGAAAAGAAATTCACCAAAATAGCCATTTCTAAGGAGTGCTAATTGGTGTCATCATATTTTATGTGTAGTGTGTGTTTCTACTTAGATACATTATTTTTCCCTCTGGTAATTTCGTGTCTGTGCACTAGACTATGTCTACTTCAAGATCACTAATTTGGTCCTAATTCAGAATGTCTAATAGTATCATCAGAGTTGGGCCTAGTTTCATTTATAATTTTTTTCTGAGGAAACCATTTACTAAGTAACGGAATAGGGTATGTTTAAAAACATATTTGGGGGAGAAACATCCTATCTACTATCTAGCCGCTTTGAATTTGCATAGAAAATGTATGCTAATTTCAGGGGGTCTTATCTATACCTTAGAGAAGAATCTGGGATTTTTTATTTTGCAGTATCTTATTTCCATATAGAGCTATCTCATTGCCCTACTCACTAATAGGCTTATATTTTAATTCGTTTTTATGAATCTAAACAAATGAGTTGAGTTTAGCAGACATTGTTATAATAGGTATTTTTCAGCAGACTACTGCAGTTGATTTATGCAGTTCTTTATGTTTGCTCCCATGAAAAGACCATTTTCATCTTTTGTTTTTATTTTCCAAACATACAAGGGTCACTAAACCTCTTTAGAAATTGCTTTTGAATAGTCATTCTTTGTTTGGAAAAACTACAGTATATTCCTTAAGTGAAATTCAATCAACTACTTTTATGGTAACTGGGCTTAAAAGACATCAGTGAAAATACCCACACAAGCTCTTAAGATCAAGGCATTTGTTTTAGCTGACTTTAGTATGTACTTATCCATTGTGCATCAAATAATGAGCAAAATAGCCAGACTTCTAATAAGCAAGTACAATATAGACAAAAGAGAACACTGATTTAAGGTCCTAGTGTCAAATGCGGTAAAACACTCTGTTTATAGCAGGTCAGACTTGGGTTTACAATTAGCACTAATTACTGAGAAAAAAATCAAAACCTCAGCTTTAAGGAAGGACACTTTTCACTGCAAGATCAAAGGCAGTCTCTGCAGAATAGGGAAGCCTCTACCACTTAATTGCACTGAAGTGCTAATTGGATTGTAAGGAACTTTCATGAGTTCCTCCAATTAGCCAGCCATCTCTGACGAAATCTGAAAAGAAGAGATTATGAGTTCTTAGAGCTTTTGTCTATGTGGTTGCCATTTGTATACCTGAGTGAATGTAGCCTTGCCTTCTTTTTATGCAAATTGAGGTCTTGGGGGTCTCAGTTATTAGCTTCCTATAAATAGCCTTGAAGGTAAAGCTATCTGTGCTAATGATAATGGAACAACATTTAATGGAACTATCATTTTTACTAAAATACTTCATTTAAATTATGAGAGTTGGGGGTAGCTTCTTGGCTCAGGATTGTCATCGTGCTGTTAGGATCCGGTTAGGATATTGGTATTACATTTGATATTTGTATTACATTTAAGTACTCTTCACTTTGGGTAATTTTATGAAAGGAATAGATAATAAGTAACTTCACAGTGTTTATTCTCCAAGTAATAATTTTTATCCCTGAGAATTATTCATGGCTCTAATTGTGCTTTGCCCATGCACTGCCTCCCCTGTGATTTTTATTGTTGTTGTTTGATCATATAAGGCGGCAACAAATCTGCCAGCTCACCACACGAAAGCTCATATGACAAAGTGATCTCTTTGGGCAAAATTATCCATTTGGATAAAGAAAATGGGAACCTTTGCCTGATGCCAGGTTGTCCCTACACAAAGTGAAATAAAAAATTGTCAGCTGTGTGGTAAGTTCACCTGTGTGTGTTAGACTGGGACTATAATAAATCTTAAAAAGCTCTTACTGACATAAAAGCTATTCTACTTTATTCATATTCCTCAAACTTTGCCTAGGTGATAGGACATTTGCCTAGGTGATAAGTGTGCTAGGTCTCTTTTGTACCAGCAAAGGAAATCAAACTTAAGCATTTACTCAGAATTTTTAGATGTTATAAATTATCTGATGATTAACCTCATTAACTAGAAAAGAATCTACTTACCACAGTTTACTTTCTGTTACCTAAACCCTAGGGTGAGTTTCTGAATAATAAAATTGTTGACTTGCCTCTGCAAAATTTGAGCACAGTTCTTCCTCAACTTGCAGTAGGGTTATGTCTCAGTAAACCTATTCTAAGATGAAAATACCATAAGTCAAAAATACATTTATGTTTTTTTAGGTTTCTGTTTATTTTGGGAGAGAGAGAGCCTGGGGGAGAGGCAGAGAAAGAGAGAGAGAGAATTTCAAGCAGGCCCTACACTGTCAGTTAGAGCCCCATGTAGGGCTTGAACCCACAAACTGTGAGATCATGACCTGAGCCCAGGTCAAGAGTTCGATGCTCAACTGACTGATCCACCCAGGCGCCCCAGCTGAAATTATATTTAATACACCTAACCTACTGAACATCATAGCTTGGCCTAGCCTTCCTTAAATGTGTTCAGAACACTTATATTAGCTTACAGTTGGATAAAATCATCTAAGACACAGTCTGTTTTATAAGAAAGTGTTGAATGTCTTGCATAGTTTATTGAATACTGTACCGAAAATGAAAAGCAGAATGGCCTTATGAATGCAGAGTGGTTATAAGTCTATGGGTTGTTTATCCTCGTGATCACGTGACTGGGAGCTGTGGCCGCCACTGCCCACCATCAGAAGAGTATTTACCACCCATCACTGGCCCAGGAAAAGATCACAATTCAAAATTCGAAGTACAGTTTCTACTGAGTATGTATTGCTTTTGAACTGTTGTATAGTTGAAAAATCCTAAATTGAACAGTTTTTAAGTTGGGGACTGTCTGTATGCTAACAATGGCAGAACAATTGACTGTCACAGAGAAGTAACATGATTTTCTGTGCTCCCAGAGTTAAATGTGTTTCATGCTCAGTTTTTGTACTTTATAATGAATGGAGGGCTTATGGTAATAATGGCACCACTATGTATATCGTTGATTTTATTAGGCATTTTGTATACTTTATCCGTCTTAGAATAACACTCAAAGAAAAAGAAGTGCTATCTTCACTTTCTAGGTAAAGAAAACTAAAGTTTGGAAAGGTTCAGTAACACAGCTGTTAAGTAACACAGCTACTGACTAGAGAAGTCAGGATTAAAATCCAGTTTTTTCTGACTTCAAAGCCTTTGCTCCCAGTTCATTGAAATTAATGGCAAAATGGCAAAAAGACCCTTTCTCTTATGTTTAGTCTTAGCACCTTGTATATTTCTTATATAGGACTTACAGTTTACATCTATATGTTATTTTGTTTAATTTCTCATTCCACACTTTAGAAATAATGTACTATGTCTGTCTTATTCATCAGTGCCTAAAAAGTTGTCTGGCCTATAGTAGGCCCTCAATGAAAAGGTGGATGGGTGTACCAGCACCTAAGCCATAGGCTTCTAACTTGAAGTTAATGCTTTAAGTATTCTGGTAAAGTCCTGGAATTTATAAAATATTTGTAGTTTAATAAAAGATCAGGATTCTGGAATCCTACAAATATTAAGAAGAAAATATTCTTTAATAGTGTATGATTTTCTCTCCCAAATAATATATACATATATATTTCCCTATCATGAACAGATACTTGCTGTTACAAATTTAAAAACCACCCTAAAGGAGGATGGATTTTGTACTATGAAATTATTCAGATAGAACTGGATTATTGGGTGGCATGCATTGTTTAAAATAACTGTCTTTTTTTTAAATTTTTTATTGTTTATTTATTTTTGAGAAAGATAGAGTACGAGTGGGGGAGGGGCAGAGAAAGACGGAGACACAGAATCTGAAGCAGTCTCCAGGATCTGAGCTGTCAGCACAGAGCCTGACACGGGGCTCTAACCCATGAGCCATGACATCATGACTTGAGCCCAAGTCAGACACTTAATCAACCGAGTCACCTAGCGCCCCAACTGTCTTCTTTATGAAATTTTATTCTTTTGCCAAATTCAGACATTATCTACAAGGAGGCCTATATGGACCTTGAAATTAATGAAGTCATTAAAAAATTTTATCAGCTATGTAAATTTATTGATAACCACTACTCTTTTCTAATTTATGAAGAAAATAATTAGCTTATGGTTAGACGCATTTTTTAAAAAAATAAAATGAGAAGTTCATTGAAAAAAAAAAAACCTGATACCTGCTCAGTTATTAGTTTCAAAGAACCTGGCTCATAGATAACTTTTAAAGTGCATTTAAGAGTATGAGAAACAGGCATTTGAGATGCAAGGTGATAGCAATAACTTTTATATGATGATCTTCGAATTTTGCTTGTAAATGATTTTTGTTATCCTAATAGTATATATTCCTTATCTGTAAAATGGGAATAATACCAGTATCAAAGACCATGTGTGGTATGTTGTGTAGAGGGCCTGCTGGAGTAAATGGTCAATAATTGGTAGCTATTTATACAGTGGACTGTTTATAGTCACAGTGAAGGCATGGGTTATTAACTAATGTTGTTAATGCTGATTTACACTATATAAAAAGTTTTGTACTGTAAATCCTAACTTACGTAATGTATATTTTATATATTTTACATCACATATAATATATACAGTAGTTTCCCCTCATCTGCAGTTTCACTTTCTATGGTTTCAATTCCTATGGTCAGCCATTGTCCAGGAGCATATGGCCTTCCTCTGATGTATCATCAGAAGGTCAGTAATAATGTCCTACATCACAATGCCTGCATCATTCACCTCAATCCATCCCGTCACGTAGGCATCTTATCATCTCACATCATCACGAAAAGAAGGGCAAATATAGGACCATAAGATTTTTTCAGAGAGAGAGACCACATTCACATAACTTTTATTATCGTATGTTGTTATAATTTTTCTATTTTATTTTTAGTGTTGATCTCTTACTGTACTTAATTTCTAAATTAAACTTTATTATAGGTATGTAGGTATAGGGAAAACATAGTGTATTTAGGATTGGGTACTATCCTTGGTTTCAAGCATCCACTGGGGGGTCTTGGAACATATCCCCCACAGAAAAGGGGGGACCCTACTATACATAACTTTATATATATTTTAATTTTTTTGTAAAATATGCAAAACAAAAAATTTGCTATTTTAGTCATTTTTAAGTGTACAATTCGTTGACATTAAGTATATTCACAGTGTTGTGCAGCCAACATCATCATCCATTTAAAGAACTTTCCAAACAGAAACAGTGTAAATATTTTATTTTTAAAGACTTAGACAACAAAAATGCATTTAACAGATCTGTGGTGAAAATTTATTGAGTTCGCCCTTTTCATTCCAAGGGCATTTCACTCTTTTCTAAGTCACATTTACCATAAGGAATTAATGAATAAAAGTTATCATTATAAAAATCTTGATCTTCTCTTCCCCAGACTCCCCAGAACTGATCCCCGATCCTTTGCTCCCTCCCACCTAACCCCACATACATAAACCCCAACCCATGAGTACTTGAAGTTGAAAAGTTTAGCTGAGAAATCAGTGCAACTGAGATAGTCTCCCATCTCTAAATGAAAGCATTCTCAAACCAGGTGTCTTTCAAGAAATACATATTTACCAAGAAAAACATTTTCTATTAGTTCTGTTTAATCCACATTGTTCCAGGTTTTGATTTTGTTTGAACCATGAGTCTGAATCACCTATGACTATTTCCGCTGTCTTTGCTCCACCCTCTTGGTGCCCATTCCCTACCGCATTACCTTGGTTCATCTGAAGTTGACTGCACTCGAGTGTCCTATGTCTATGCTTCTTGTACGTATTGCCTGTTTCACCTTATGTGTCCCTCCCTGGCTTGGACTCCACTTCTTTGCAGACAGGCTGGTTCTTACTAGCACTTAGTGCTAAGCTCAGACTTCACCTTTTCAAGGAAACCTTCTCTGGCACTCAGCCTACCTGCATCTCCTCTGCACACCCATAACTTTCTATTTTTATACTGTGGTATGGAGCCTGCATCCCGCTCTTGTGAGAATTAAAACTTACCATCCTTCTTTCCCTCTACATTGGGAACTCCCTAAAGTTTGGGATTGTGACTTCAAACATTTGTATTCCTCTATCCTGGCACAGTACGCGGCACAGAGGAAGCAGTCAGTAAATAGTTACTGAATGTTACCATATTAGAATGTTTCCAATTGTAGCCAACCTGTCAGACCCAAGAACAATGGGTTGCTATATTTTCAGTCTATCAGAAACCTTTGGGGGTTACTCTAAAGAAGAAAGTTGATGAATGAGCAACTATGCATGTCAGGAGACTTAGGACAAGCTGAATCCCAGAACCATGGATAAATGAGCAAGCTCCAGCCCACATGAAAATCAATGTATTCAGAGGAGCAAAAATAAAAAGGAATTGAAAACCAACAGGAACCACAAAATTCTCCAAATTTGCCTTCTACCCATATCATTCCTGTTCTTGATTAATCTGAATATCAGTTTCCACAACAGAATAAGGCCCTGGGACTTGTGTGTCACGTGAAAAGGAAGGTACACAGATTAATTTTAGTCATTGAGAACAGATCTACTGAAACATTCCCTGCAGTAAGTATGGATTTTATTACAAAGTGCTGAATAAACCTCCCAGAGCTTTTCTTGCTTTTGTGAGACGATGTTAGTTCCAGAGACAAAAAAAAAAAAAAAAAAAAAAAAAAAAGAAAGAAAAGAAAAACCCACAGTATAAAAGAAACAGGGAACTAAGAGGCCATTTCTAGCCTCAACCTTAGCAAACCACTTTAAGCTCTATTCTGCTTCAATCAAGACCACATTGGAAGGGACCTGAAACTGTTTTTAGTAATAAACAGCAGACATAGTTCCCATGTTATAAATTCACATAACTTTGTACGTTGGGGATATAAACATTTTTGTATAATAAAAGCTACTGTTATTAAAATATACCATAAGATGGAGTGATTAGCATGCTTTTTACAGTGTGAGTGTTGAAATGTACCAAGCAAATAAGCTAGTGAATTTGATGAGTGAATGAAAGGAGATATAAGGGTATTGATTAGACCCATGTGAAAGGCAGGTGAGACACATCACAAAATGTATACAGAAACAAAATTTATCTTGATACTAAAGATGTGCCTGTGTGCGTATAAGTGCTTGTATGTGTGATTATATAGCGGCCCCGTATATTAAATAATGATCACGGCTCAAAACGCTTTAATTTCTTGTATAACTGAATAAAAGTAAGTTGAAAATACATGAGGTTCTTCTAAATGATTCCTGAACATTCTTCTTTATATGAAGTGGTTTTTGTACTCTGCTAAACCCAGGGTTCTGTGATTGATAATTTCAACCATCAGCGTCCCAAACTTAGGTTAATAACCGGCCCTGAATGCAGAGGGCCCCCACCTATGAGGAGAACAATCCTATGGCCCAAGCACTCATCAGAAACATCATGGAGTATTGTGCATGTAAGAGAAGGCCCTTTGATGTAAGCACCAAGGCTGTTACCATGGAGACCCCATGATTCAAGTCACTTCCTGATGCTAAAGCACCTGATCTTTGTGTCTCCACTAATTTCCACAGAACCTTGACCATACCTGACATTTTAAACTATAATATGACAGAATTTATTTTAAGAAAATGTGTGATTACTCATCATTCATAAAACTGAAGATGCAAAATTTTGAAAGATGTACAATAACCCCTATAAAATTTAGAACTTGATACAATTTTTCCTTCACTTTCTACGTCTTAGCTTTAGGACAAGATTATTTTACATGTAATTTTGAAAGTTATCTGTTTAATTTAGGTACCTCTGAGAAAGCAGAGATCTGTCCAATGTAAGGAGAGTGGTTCATGGGTGTTAGGTGGCAGCCACATTAAGTGGGAAGAGACCAGGACTAGAGGAAGAGCCTATTGTTCAGGGGTATGCCAGGAGCATGCACAGGAGTGTTCATTTTAGAGCCCTTGCGCTGTTCCTCAGAGCTTGAATGATCTCCAAACCTCTGTTACATTTGCATTAAACATAGGCTGCCGATGAACAGGTCACAGCTTGGGCATGAGCAGTGGTCACTGAAGGAGCAGCTATTGAGGGATGGAAGGACACTGATAACTTTTCATGTGGGCATGAGGAAGGAGCTCTTAATAAAGTATTTTTTGAGGTGTACAAAATGCGACATGCTATAGTTCACATCTTTAGATAAAATGAAGAACATCATAAGTTCTAATGTGTCATGTTGTTTTTACTGAACTCAGTAGTTAAGTAAGATCAATTTGAAATATAATTAAAGAGGAAATGGATGATTTAAAAAAAGGAGGCTATAGGACAGAGGAGCACATAACAAGTATCTCTACATCAAACGGCTAAGTCATTTGTGTTTTCCTGCTTTTTAAGGACAAGTTAATTTTGACTGGAATTACTGCAGAGGAATAAATAATTTAGGCTTTTCTTTCTTCACAAGAGGATGTAGGAAAAGTATGTGAGATGTCGATTCTCAAATTTTGAGCTGGCTGGCGCTAGTGTAGATGATTGTGAGATCAGTACGGTGTACCTTTAGTTCTCAGAGTAAAGATTTTATGTTAGTCAGTAGGAGTCTTAAAGCCAAATACGGGGAAATATTGATGGTCAATGAGAAGAGAGGGGATATTTAAACTTACAGACAGCTACAGGAACAGTTCTATATCTCTCTGGGCTTTGAACAACTGACAAAAAAAGAATCTGGGCTATCTTTTCTCCTATTTTTACTCATGATTCACTTTTTTTTCCCCAAGCCACTCCATTTCTATGCACCATAGTTGACTGAGTCATACGGGAGGCAATTATGCTTTCTACCTGTATTACATGGCCATTGTACTATTTCCACTTAGATCTTTTCTCTACCACATCGACAGTTACAAATTCACAGGGACACAGGGCCTTGAGGCTTGCACAGGATGCCTGGTTCAGCAACTGCTGTTTAAGGATGCATTCTACATGTTGATGTACATCGCCCTGTAGAATCAACTAGGTCATCTTTTTTTTTTAATTTTTTAAAAATGTTTATTTATTTTTGAGACAGAGAGAGACAGAGCATGGGGGAGGGTCAGAGAGAGCGGGAGACACAGAATCTGAAGCAGGCTCCAGGATCCGAGCTGTCAGCACAGAGCCCAACACGGGGCTTGAACTCACAGACGGTGAGATCATGACCTGAGCCGAAATCGGACGCCCAACCGACTGAGCCACCCAGGTGCCCTAACTAGGTCATCTTAAAACTGTTAAGTGAAAATGGGAAATGGGGGTTCATTTTTAAACATTTCTGGTTTTTTCTCACTCCAACTGAATCACTAGGAAGTTTCTACCACAATTATGTTTTAAATAATCACCAGCTATATGCTCTGTTGTCAAAGTACAATTAAAAGTGCTTACTTTTGTTATACGTGTACATAAGTGTGTGCTTATGCTGTGTTTTGACATACAAAGCAGCTTAGGTTGTACTTGAGATAATATGGACAGAGAGCTACACAGCTTGTTAGATGGAGACATGGAATATACCCCAATTTGAGGAATCTAATATCTCCAATGCATTAAAGTCTTTGTGAAGCTCCAACAAATGACGTGCAACGTTTTCTTCACAAAAATATCAGTTTTAAGGATAGTCCTTTTTAAATAATGTATTTCTAAATGTATATTCTAAACAGGAATTAAAGATTCTCTTCTTCCTGGGTGATTTTTCTTTTTTTCTTTTTCTTTTTTTTTTTTTTTTTTTTTTGGTAATTTGGCCTGAAGCCATTTTTTCTAACCAATGAAAAAATCTTGTTTCCTTTCTCTCCTTTCCAGTGTTAGAACTGTTTATTAGCATGTTACTTCCTGATCACACTAATTGGCTGAGTGTGGTGGAACAGTTGGTGGAACCAGATGCTGTTTACACCCACTCTTCCTGGGTCTCTATCTCCATTATCCTCACCTGGATTACTTATAAAGCCAGTGCCCTTTGTCGTTTTGGATGTATACTTCTGGTATAAGGATTCTTAATCAGTGACACTAGAAGGTTGAGAAAGCACAAAGGAAAGAAAGGAATAATCAAGAAGTGACTATATTAAGCAAAGCAGTGAAACCATGTAAATTTAAAATTAAAGAAATCAATCTCACGGTCCTGAAGGTGACAAATTATGTCGTAATTTTAAATGTGAAATCTATGCAAATTCACTTGCTACCTTCTCAACACTATAGGTTCTTAGATTAGGGCACAGAGAAAATGCAAAAATTTCCTTTTGTTTTGGAACCATTTTTTTTCAATGCTTTTCTTGACTTTGCCCTTAATTATCCAATAAGCAGTCTCTTTTCTACCCATTCCCACAAAATTATCCTTGGGAAGTATTTGTAAAACTTCTTAGGGTTTCATCAAATCACCATGGCTTGGATAGTTAGGAGCACACAACCCCAAAATAGTCCATTTCTTTATTGGCTGCTGTTTTGAGGTACATTCTGTGGACCAGCTGCACAACAAGTTAATTGTCACTGTGGGGATTGAACTAATAATGCTATCTTTGAGAGCCTCCCGTATGCCAGACTCTTAACACAAGTTTTCTTGAATCCCCAGAGCATCTCTATGATGTACTAAAAGCTTTATTTTCAAGGTTTTGAGAGTTCAATAACTTGCAGAATGTTATATTATAAAGGGAAGAACAAGAGTTGGAGCCTTCAGTCTACCTGACATCTCTGATCACTGCACCTTATGCCTTTGGAAAGAAAGCTAGAGATCACCTGTAGCATGCTGGACACAAGTGAAGTGGCTACTACAGCAGTAGTTCTGAAACCTTACGGTGCAAAATAATCACACAGGGAGCATTGTAATACTGCAAGCTTTTTGCCGTACTTGCATAGGAATCTGATTTTTTTTTTTAGTGTTTATTTATTTTTGAGAGAGAGAGAGAGAGCAGGGGAGGGGCAGAGAGAGAGAGGGAGACACAGAATCCGAAGCAGGCTGCAGGCTGCGGGCTCCAGGCTCTGAGCTGTCAGCACAGAGCCCAACACGAGGCTTGAACCCATAAACTGCAAGATCATGACGTGAGCCAAATAACCAGTGGAGCCACCCAGGTGCTCCTAGGAATCTGAATTTTTAACAAGTACCCTGGATAATTCTGATACAGTTTTTCACATTGTGAATCGCTTTTCTTTTTTTTTTTTTTTTTTAATGTTTATTTATTTTTGAGAGAGACAGAGACAGAATGCAAGCGCGTTAGGGGCAGAGAGAGGGAGACACAGAATCCGAAGCAGGCTCCAGGCTCTGAGCCGTCAGCACAGAGCCCGCTGTGGGGCTCGAACCCAAAGAGCTGTGAGATCATGACCTGAGCCAAAGTCAGGCGCTCAACCGACTGAGCCACCCAGGCACCCCAGTGAATTGCTTTTCTAAAGGCATTACCAAAATTAATTGTATGTATCTATTCATCCATTCATCATGTGTGTAGACATCTGGAAGAGTTTCTATAATAATCTTTACTTGAAGGAAAAAAGAAATCAACTTCTCTTGCCACAGGATGGTTAAGTTGTTGATGGCTTTAATGTCAACCCCTTCACAATCTAAGCATTCCTTCCCTGCCCACTTTCTTCTTCCCAAGAAAACTGAAGCCATTGGTTTGCTTTCTTCAGATTAATTCAAGAGGTCATTGGTTTTGAGTTAGTCATTCCAAGTAATGCTAAAGATGTTTTCATTTTGATGGGATCACAATTGTATTTAAGATTGATATCTATTAGTATTTTGAGGAATCTTTATTTTGACACACTTAGCCACAGACATTGATTTTAATTAGTGAGCACAACTTAATTCTACAAGATTTTTGGGAGGTGGGCTGTTCTGAAACCAGATGTAAGAGTAGGCTGCCTTGAGAACCCGTGTCTCTGAGCTACTAAGGAATTGGGGGGAAATAGGTGCAACACTTTTTTGTTATAAGACAAATTTTTAATTTAAAAAATTAGTTTTCCATAAGCCAGTACATTTTTCATGGAGAAAGGCGGTGGCTGACACTCCCTAAAGTGCTGCAACATTTTGCTAATTTAAAAAAGGTCTGCTTCAGATCGATTGCGACCTTATCAATAGGATGATCTCATTCGTCTCCTTCGGAGACTCCTGTCACTGGGAGCTGCGCTGGCTCTGAGCTGCCTCTACTCTGATTGCAAAATCAACATTAAAGAGGGTTTCAGTTTGTGGCAAACTGAAGCATTTTTTTGATCTTTCTTAGTTATTAGTTTTTAAAACTTAGTTATTAGTTTTTAAAAGTGGAACGTCTTTGTAATCTTTCTTAGTTATTTGTTTTAAAAAATCACATACTTGTGCTGCAGGTATTATCCATTCTAATTTTTTTTTTTCCTCTACAGACTAGGTTAGTCAGGTGCAAGAGAGAATGATTTTGTGAAATGTATTGAATTTGTGGCTCTTTTGGACAAGTATTTCCTCCTACTTAATGCATTAATTTTGTTGATATAAATGGCTATTATTTATTGGAAATCAAATATCAAACAAATATATATAAACAAATATAACAAATTTTATTTTCAAATTAACAAATATCAACAAATATAATAAAAAAATGAAATCCCTTATAGTTTACTAGTTGTCAAGATTTACTTGTGAGAAACGGCTTTGTAATTAAAAAAAAAATCTTGCCTTGAAGTTGCATAAAATTTAGAGAGTCAGTTTTCAAAATGCATTATGTGTTCCATACTTAACATATCTAAAGTCTATCAGTAAATTAATGAGATTAAATTTCCCGTGTGGCTTCTGGAGTAAATCTCTGGCTTTAAAGTCTATTTTGTATCAGAGCAGTCATTGCACAATCTATAGTCAGCTCCTTGAGCCTAATTTTATAGATAATAATAAAAATGAGAAAGTTTTCCATAATTACCCTTCTTCCACTTCTTTTCTGTTTTCCACATTTATTAATTTTGTGCTAACCATTTCAGCTTTCTGATTCTAGTTTATCTCAATTTCCCTTCATTCCTGTGATCAAAACCATTTTCTCTCCATCTGCTATCTTTTCATTCATCTCTCCTTTTAAAATCTGTTTCCTCTCCTGTAGACTCATGAATATGCCATGGTATGTCAACTTTCTTTGACTAATTAGGAGGGGGAAAACAATTCTTTACTTTTGAGGTTGTCATTCTCCTGTGTATCAGTCTGAACAATTAAATCATCTGTCTTTGCCTGCTAGTGATTCCCCAAGTTAGATGTGGGAAATTGGAATGGGATGTTTTCCTTCTGAG
The DNA here is from genome assembly GCF_018350215.1 of Panthera leo. Classification (NCBI taxonomy): domain Eukaryota; kingdom Metazoa; phylum Chordata; class Mammalia; order Carnivora; family Felidae; genus Panthera; species Panthera leo. The sequence goes on along the minus strand of NC_056679.1, from coordinate 167,888,688 downwards.
CACCCCTGCACTCTGTAACAGTGCACCTTCCATCGCCCTGCAGCCTGAGTGACTGCTATTCAGTACACCAGTCAGCCTACTTTCTGAACTGATCTTTCCTAATGAGACAGCACTGACCTCTTAAAGCTGTTGCTATTTTAAATTATTTTTGTGTGTTTCAAATATGTGTCAGGGAAAATATTTATTTAAATGCCCCCATTTTGGTAATATCCATAATACTTGATAGAGTTATTTTATATCCATTTTATTTTGTGCCTGTTATTTACCTTCTGCTCACTTGGAAATCCTGTATTAAATAAGATGCTCTTCTAAGAGAAATATTTATTCAGAACTCAGTTTCTTTGTTTTAATATTCAAAACTATCAGATAATACTTTTAAGCATCTTATTCATATTTTAGAGATATGTCAGCCAATAACAAGTTACAAAGAAATATGATTCAATAATGAGGATTTATTAAGTACCTACTATATGCATGAACTTTTCTAGGTCTTATGAGAAATGCAAAAAAGTTTATTAAAGTTTGGTCATTAGTGACACAGTAAGATATATGACTAAGTATCAAAATAATTGGTAAACTCGGGCAATGCTCTACGATTTCAGAGGAAAGAGAAATCAGTGTAAATTGATGACCTTGGAAAGCTTGGTTGAAGAGCTAGTATTCACACTTGTCCTTGAAAGATGGACAATATATATTTCTATATAATCTCTGTACCAAAGATCTCTTATTAATTATATTTAGCAGATTAAAGGAAGGAGTCAATAGTGATCTAAAGATTCCTGCTAGGATACCCTGGAGAGTGAAATATGATTAGTAAAAAAGATGTCATGGGATCTGGCTTGGGACAGAAGGTCAACAATCTCTGGTTTTGGACATTTTAAATGTGATATCCAGTAAGAAGGTAGAAATACATTAGATCAAATGAGACACCAAGGCTAAAAATGGATGCAGTATTGTATAGTTAGAGAGCAGACAACTGGAGTTGGCAGAGACCTATGTTCTGCTGCCCTCCCTGATGCCAACTAGGTGGGTAGGTTTAGTCAAGTGACTTCATGGCTTCCAAATTCCATTTCTTATGTATAAAATAAGAGAGTCCTGAGATTCCTTGCATTTTAACATTTCATAAAGAAACATTCCAACTTGCCCACATAGAAGCCATAGTTGAATGCATAAAGGACATTGGCCTTTGAGAAAAGAGGATACTTACTGAGAGTGAAGGAGGAGGGCTGAGTCTGGAGGAACACAGCAGTTTCAAATTGGAAAATGAAGTAGAAAGAAATGTGTTGTCAGGGGGCAGTTGATAGGGTTAAGGAGAAGAGATGACCAGCATGTGAGATGACAGAGAGCTTAGGCAGAGTAAGTAAGGAGAATTACGGAAGGAGTGACAGTTCATGTCTCCTGACTATCTGTCCAGTCTTTGTGTCCGATGAGACAGACATTGTGCTGTGGCACCAGAGTAGTGTTTCTTAGAAGGTTATAATCACAAATCACAAGACATACATATGGATTTCACCTTGTTATATCAATTGAATATTTATATATTATGCATCAGGAAAGTCAAATTAACTTATTGCCTGTTCTAAGAAAAGCTGAACCTCTTTAGGCTAAATCAGATTCACACACCCAGTATAGTTAAGTCTAAATATGTTTTAATAGCCCATTTATGCCATTTAAATAGTTTGAACAACCTCAGTTTCATCTCTTATTACTTATTCCAGGTCCAAGTTTTGGAAACAGGCCAATATTTTAAACAAAACTACTGAACACATCATTTGATTGTCTATGCTATTTGATGATCTAGTAAAAGACACGTTCTAGACTAGAACCCAAAATTTGACATACATCCGAAAACTGTAATTCGTAGAGCTCCTCAAAGGCCTAATAGTCCTTTTTGCACAATCTTTCGGTAAAAAACAATTGTATTAAAATACTCATCATTTCTAACCAACTCTGTGACTGGAGTCTCCAAATAACTAATAATGCTATTTATCCTCCGACATGTTACTAAGATAGTTGCAGTAATGTTGGGGGCAGATGTGGAAAACTGCCAACACCTAAAATATCCTGAGTTTTAAGACTGTGAGCAATTCAGGGGCACGTGAGTGGCTCAGTTGGTTAAGCGTCCAGCTTTGGCTCAGGTCATGAACTCATGGCTCATGGGTTCAAGACCCTGTTGGGCTGTGTGCTGTGACAGCTCAGAGCCTGGAATTCAATTCTCTCTCTCTCTCTCTCTCTCTCTCTCTCTCTCTCTGCCCCTCTCCTGTTCGCACTCTGTTTCTCTCTCAAAAATAAATAACACTAAAAAAAAAAGACTATTAGCAATGTAAAAAAATCCAATTTTTATCCTATCCGAAGAGATAAAATCATATAAAGGTCATTACAGAAGAATGCAAGGAGTAAATGTAAAAATGTTTGAAAAAGAGGAGCCATCAATGATTTTATGTTTTGACACTTAAATTGGCAGATATATTCTTACATATATCAACTGACTAAAAGTAAAAAGGAGTTTGCTTTTTTTTTTTAAACGTATGTGTATTCCTGTCCTTGAGTTTTTACAAGTGGTAAAGTAGTCAAGATTTTAAGAAACGTGTTGGGCTAAAACCAGGCAAGAAATATTAATTCTAATCAGTGTTTATTCACATGAGAATTTACTGTTTTGGGGGAAAAAGTTTTAGCCATTACAAGAAAAATGCCAAAAAGCCAATTAGATTTTTCTCTAAGTACTTTAGACAAGCACAGGTTATTTGTATTCACCCCATAGAGCACTATGTGGGAAACTTTTGTTGCTATCTTTGATGTATGAAAAGTGACTACGCTGGGCTTTTTTTCTGGCTTCCCTTACCTCATACTTCTAGGCAGCTTTCATCATTAAAATGTACTTGATGCAGTTTTTAGCACCACTGTGTACTAACTGCTTTATTCATTATTTAATTTAATCCTCACAATTGTTTTTCATTTTTGCAAAGAAAAAATGGAGACTTAACTGAAATAAGTTGCCCAGCGTCACAGAGGTTCGTCAATGGCAGAGCCAGGATTCCAAGACTATTTGCTTAACTCTCATATGTAATGCGTCCTTTTTTCTTGGCCATCTACTCCAGACACCATGTTTGGTGCCAGAGATGTGAAGATGAGAAAGACTTTCTTTCTGATCTCCTGGCACTCAGGCTGGTAGAGTAAGGTCATTGTCCTTTCCTGTGTGGTTCACCTGGCAGCACCAGGCCTGCCAGTGGCTGCCAGGCTGAGTGCTCCCTCCAGGTATCAAGTGACATCAGCTAGAGCCCCTGTTTTCACAGAAGCCACAGGCAGTTTTCTATCTTAACTCCAAGGTGGCTATTGCCTAATGCAAGTTCTTGCTGTAACGCTACCAAGTATTTTCCAAGTCTTCTGGTATTCTCTCAACAGAAAAATCAGGAAGAAATGTTGCACAAGAATAAAGCAGGAATATTACTTATAGGCATTGAAAATGTGTTTCTGCAGTGTAAGTCAGAACTGACAGGCACATAGAGCCCTGAGCCCGAGCCTGTAATGAGACTTCCTTTTTTCCAGCACCCTGTGACCCACTGCATGACTGGTCCATTATGACAGCAGCAGCAACCACTGTGCTCAGCTCACCACATGAGGACAACCTTCCCAGTGTGTGCCTGCCATTTATTGGGACATTAGTGGACGGCCATCCTCCAGATGCCCAGCCGTGACTGTCACACAAAGAAAACATTAGTTTTCTTGGATGTTGCTATTATAATTTGAAAATTAGTTTTGCCTTCATGGCTGCATCACATTTGGAATCTCTCTTTGATGTTGTTATTAGTTTGGCTCATGGTGTTCATGATAACTGTCACACATTAATCACGTCCATCACGTGATTCTTAATTTGCTCCATTATGACAAATGGATTTAGACACAAACTTGCAATTACCTATTTTGAGGTTAATAGCAGATTTGGGGTTGTAATTGGTTCCCAAATATTCAATTTAGGGGAATTATTTCTCACCCAGCTCTAAAACATGTTCTAAATGAGCAAATTGTATTTTTTACTGTCACTGCAAATTGTGCCAGATGAGACCATCTGAGACATTTGAGCATAGTAATACACCCAGAAGTTTTTATCAGAACAGATATCTGTGCATTCTGTGGGGTGTTTTGCTCTTTGTCATTATCTCATTTATCCACCCCATTTTTATCTGGATCTCAAAATACTCCAAAAAATTTTACTTTATCAACTCTCTCCTTATGGGGAATATTGTATAGTAATTCTATTTTCAGAATGTTACCAGTCTTAATAATGACCTACAATTACCATTTTTTAATCTGATGGCAAGAAGAACATATTTGTAAAGGTTGCTATTCCTTTTGGTTTTTTCTCTTGGATCTCTTTCTTAAGTATTGTATATTTTAAATGATTGCATATCTAAAGCCATCCCAATAATTCTCCTTATGAATAAGCACAGGGATATCTAATAGGGTCCTTTTTGATTACAGAGACTTTTTCTTGCAGAGTTTGTATAGATTAATGTTTCCCTTCTGCTGCAGCTATGTCTCCTACCTATGAATTCCTGTATATCTCCAGGAAATGGTACACATTCATCTATTCCAGTAAAATTTCCTTTTCTGACAGATCTTAGTAACAGGAAATTATAGGCACATAGGATGCCAGTTAACAAGTGACTGCAAAAAGGGGTGAGAGATGGAAACACAGGAATTACAGGTGGAAACATTCAGAAATCAGCTTGTTTAGAAGTTGTGTAGCATGGAGGCTAAGAGTCCAAATTCTGGACTTAAGCAGCCTGTACTTGACTCCTGTTTCAACTGTTTTCTGTTGGACTATAGGCAAGTCACTTAACCTGTATCAACTTTCTCATCGGCAAAATGATGGTATCTATCTCACAGAGTTGTTGTGAGGATTAAGTGAGTAATTTTGTAAAGCTCTTAACACATCATTAAGTGCTTAGTAAATATTATCTATTACCCTCTCTTGTCCAAAAAGGAAATTCTCTCCTCATGGTCCTTAGAAGATGATCATTCAGCCTGTGCTTAACACTTTTCCTGTGAAGGGCCATTTGTTACTCCTCTAAGTATTTTCCTCCTATTTTTTGAGTAGTCCTAATAAGGAAAATTCAGGTCTTCTTCCTTGTGACTTCTATACTTTGGGTCTAACTCTGCTCATTAAGACCTATGTAATGTGTTTTCTATAAAAAGACTTTTCAAATATTTGAAATATCTCATCCATCCTCTCTGTCAGGTCTTTCCTTCCCCAGGCTAATTACCTCGGTTCTCTTAACTATCTCATACATTGTTTGCAGGCCCTTTACCTTCCTACTTGTCCTAAATTCATCCTTAAGTCACATGTGAATCCTGCTATTATAATATAGTGCCTAGAATAAAACCGAGTGTTACCTGACCAGTGCAACATGTGGCTTCTCTTGCTTTAGTTCTAAATAGTATCATGGTCTAATATTTCTTTAGATTGTTTTCTGTGTGTGCATTGGGATAGGGAAGCAGCCTGGAAACCACCAGGCTCTTTTCTCTTACATGCTTGCAGTCACCTAAAATTCATAAGGTCTTTTTCCATGAACTGTGAAATGCCCTAAGCCATTTTTGGTGCTATTGATATTTTAACCCAAGTGTAAGACTTTATATAGTTTAGTTAAATGTAGTAATCTCCTTGTTGGCATAGCAATGAGAAAAGGGTGTATAGTGGGAGAAGTACTAGAAAGAGTTTACTAGTTTTTTTGAGGTGCCTAGCCTAGTGTCATACACACAGTGGATGTTCTCTGAGTCTGCTGACTGTAAAATATTCAGATAGTTAACACTCACTGAGTGCTTGCTGTGTATCAAGAAGTGTCATAAGCACTTTACAGGAAGGTTCTGCTCTTTAGCTGCATTTGATAGCATAGAAATTATAATGTAAAGAGAGATTCCATAATTTGATCAAGCTCATATAGATTGATAATGGTGGAAAGGTGGACAGGAACCAAATCCTACATGCTTGAAAGCTAGGGAAGGAGTGTATATTTGATTTGCAAGCCATCGATATGACACTGAAGAGTGTTTCCTGGGGAGTGGTGCAGCCAGGTATGGGCTTTAAAAAGTTGCTTTGGCTACTCTGTGGAGGGAGACGAAGATGGCCCGAGGGCAGAGAGGTCACCTCAAGACTTTTAAAGGTTAGACAAGAGATGGGTGGGTGGGCAAGGGAGCTGTGGAGAAGTGGATAGTTCAAGGTCTCTTATGGAGGTTGAGTCAAGATTTAGTGGTTGGTTGGACTTGTTGCCAAGGGAAAGGAGAACTCTGAGGTGACTCCCACAAGATGACAGTGGTGATTAAAAATACAAATTACTTAAGGAGAACTAGTTACTTAGATGATTATGTTCTCAGAAAATATCTTAGTGGGTGCTAAACGAATGGATGCTATATGTTAAAGTTAAAAATAAGATACTACTTTCAAAGGTTTACTTCTCTATTACATCATATCCTTAAAAATTTATATAAGACAATGCCCTTATGAGAAAATGAAGACTGTTTTATAGCCATAATACCTCTCTCTCTGGGAGAGAATGCCTTTTTCCCATGAGGAAAGTTGGCAGGCAACAATTCTCATTTGTTCCTTTATGTTTCCAATCTTTTTAGTCGTCTCTGATATATTTCTGTGAGATTAAATCATGGGTACATGTGTCCAAACACATCTGTTCTGTTCAGAGCATGTTTGAAACGTTTAGGTAGGAGAAGGAACAGAGCTAGAAGGAGGTAGAATAAAATTTTTTTTTAAAAAAAGGAAAGTCATAGAATTTTAGCTCTGTGATAAGCCTTATAGATAATGTCTACTAAATTGCTCATTTTTGAGTTGAGGAAGTAAGGACCAGAGAAGGAATTCTTCCAATCCAGCCTGGGAGTCTTCGATCCTCAGTCTAGACATCTCTCAATGGTCATGAATTTTCTTAAAGCCATCATCTAGAACCCTGTGCTTCAGAAAGGAGCTGTAGAGGAAGAAAACAAATTTAAAGTTAAGGAAGAAATAGCTTCCATCTGAGTGGCGACAGTGATCGTATCAGAAAAATACATCAGCAAGAACTTCACATTTTTGGGATCAGTAGGTGAGATGGGTGAGAAGAGACGAGAAAGGAGCTTAGCATAGATACCCTAGTGAGAATCAGCAGCACAGGGTCAAGGTCAGCCAAACAAGTCAGGATAATGAGAGCCAGTAAGCATCAGGAGCTAGGGCTCAAGGTATGACATGCTTGCCAAGTGGGCTGGCAGGCATATTCCAGACACCAAAAGGAACCTGAGCACCTCACAGCCCAGGCAAAGCCTGCACCATGTTACCTGCCAGTGCTTAGAGAGCTTTACTTAATTGCAAAAAGCAGTAGGCATTAAGCACCTGAACTCTGGAGTGAAAACGAAAGTCTTAGTACATGAGAGGCTGAGCTCTTGAAATTTGGGTCTATAGCATTGCCAAGGTAATGGCTATTGTATTCCACCTGTCAGGCCCTGACCATCACCATCCTTTTCTGATAAGTCTGTGAAAAAGTCGTGCAGGCATGAAAAGAAGCTGGAACTGGAATTCATTGAGAGAAGAAAGTGAGAAAAACGATGTATCTTTCATAATAGAGGAGGTATAAAAATGTATATAGTGAAAAGTCACCTTCCGAATCATGTCACCTGCTCTGCCCAGTACCCATTCCTGCTAATAGCTAACTGCTGTTTGGGTTTATCCTCTGTGGGTATTTTTCTGCATATGTGAGCCAAACAAATACAATATTCTTGTTTCCCTTCTTTTTTTATAAAGTGGCTCTGTATTATACATGCTGTTCTGTACCTCACTATTTTCATTTGATAAGTAAGAACTGTCATAATACAGAGCCATCTCAAGTCCAGAATGTATCCAGGGGCTCCTGTCCTTAATGAAGGTTTCAAGATACATAGTTGTGATTCAAGCTTAAGTAAGATTGACAAAAGTAATAATACTGGAATGTTGGATATTGTGCTTGAGAATCCCTCTGTTTGATTACACTCTGTGTCTGTGGTTGTAGCCGCTAGGGTACGGACCCAACTGCTCTAACCCTGTCACTGGCCAATAGACAATACTGAGTTATTCCTGCCATTTCTTACTTGTAAATGGGAGAGGGTTAGACTGGCCAACCTTTAAATTCTAATTCTAGGACTGAAAACCCTGTTTGAGTAGTTTAAAATCTCACCAGTTTATGAGATATTCCCATGTTCAGGGACTGGAATATGTCTGGCTGTTAGATTTATATTTTGGAGGTAGATGTTATGGCAACTTCCTTCAACAATAATGGTCTTCAAAGTGATTGACTTTTTAAATTGTGAAAATTCCAGGTATTCAGAAAAGCATAGAAAATAGTATAGAAACATCAATACACCTTAGCTTAAAAAAACAAATGATTACAGATGCAATTAAAGTCCCTAATTACATGCCTTCCTTCCTCCTCCAAAAGTAACCACTCTCCTGATTTTAGTATTTATCATTCTCACACACATCTATGTACTTTTGCTTCATTTGTATGTATCCCTGAACAATATAATTGATTGTTCCTTTGCAGATTTTAAATTTTTATATGTGTGTGTTTTTTTTAATACATATTCTGCTTCTCACTTTTTTTTTTTTTTTTGGTTATTATTCAGTATTATACCTCCAAGATTTATCCACGTTGGTATATGTGTCTTAATTCATTCATTTTTCCATTCTGTAAACAGCCCCAACTTAATTTTCCACTCTTCAATTGAAGGACATTTAGGTGATTTTTCTCTTTTCTGTTACAAACAGTGCTGCAATGAATATCCTTCTGTGGGTGTGTGTATCTTTGTGTCTAAGAATAAATGTATGAGTGCATCTTTAGCTTTATTAGATACTGCCAATTTGCTCTCAAAGTTGTGCTAATTTACACTCCTACCATCAGGTATAAGATTTCTCATTGCTCAGTATCCCTGCCAACACTTGGTGTTGCAGATTTTTTTAATGTTTGCCAGTGTGATTGGTGTGAGATGATATCTCATTATGACTTTAATTTGTATTTACTTGATTTATGATGAGGTAGAGAATCTTTAGGAATGTTTATTGGAACTTCAAGTCCAATCTTATTTTGGATTGCCTGTTCATATCTTTTTCCCCCTGTTTTAGGAGATTGCTTTTATCTTACTGGTTTACAGTCATTCTTAGGCCATCTAGATGTTCATCTTTTGTCAGTTGTATGCTTTGCAAATACCTTCTTTAAATCTACAATCTGACTTGAGTTTATGTATGGTATCTTCATGAACAAATTTTTCATTTTAATGGAGTTGAATTTATCATCTTTTGCTTTGTTTCTTCTATTTTGTCTTTTAGAGCCCTTCCCCATCCAAAATTTAGGAAGATGATTTTCTCCTAAAAGTTGTAATTTGTTTTTATACCTAGGTCTGTTATCTACCTGAATCCAATTTTTTTTTTTAAATGTAGCTAACCACTTATTGGGTATTCCATCCTTTACACAGTGTCATTTCATTAAACAAAAAATATGTTCTGGACCACAGAGTGTTCCCATCAAAGTTAACAGCCTAACAGAAGTATTTCTTTCAAGATGGCTGCCTTCACTGAAAATATTTTTGAAATTTCTCTTTTTTTAATTACATTCTTTTTTAAATGTTTATTTATTTTTGAGAGGGAGGGAGGGGGGAAGGGAGAGAGAGAGAGAGAGAGAACAAGTTGGGGAGTGGACAGAAGATCTGAAGCAGGCTCTGCGCTGACAGCAGTGAGCCCAATGCAGGGCTCAAACTCACAAACTGTGAGAGTGCCCCATTTTTTTAAATAACTTTTTTAAGTTTATGTATTTATTTTGAGAGAGTCAGAAGCACAAGCAGGGGAGGGACAGGGAGAGAGACAGAGACAGAGACAGAGAGACAGAAAGAGAGAGGGAGAGAGAGAATCCCAAGCAGGCTCCATGTGATCACACAGAGCCTGATGTGGGGCTCGAACTCACGAACCATGAGATCATGATCTGAGCTGAAGTCAGATGCTTAACCTACTGAGCCCCCCAGGTACCCTGAGAGTGTCCCTTTTTAAAATTGCATTCAAAGCCTGCTGTAAACTATTTATTACCTACCATCATTGGCAGACATTTTTCCCTTTAAGGTCAGATTTCATTTAGAATAAACTTGGTGATGAAGCTGGATAGTGACTTTTTATTTAACTTAAAATGAGATATGACTGCAAACTCCTAAAATTCTTTTCCTTGTATGAATATAAAGGGATTCTGAAGGCAGGCATCTAGGAGAAATTCTCAAACTATTTTGAAATAACAGTAGCCTCAATATAAATAGCAGCGTAAAATCTTCATTATGTTCATTTGAAAGTTTAATCCTGTTAAGTTTAAGCCAATTTCTTATAACTTAGCTAGGCAACCGTATCTGTAGATAGATGCATGAATGAAATACCAAGAGATGAATGTGAATAGAACAATATGTTAAGTGTTAGGAAATAAAGAAGATGTGTATGTGCAAGTCACCTTCAAGATCAGGAGTTTATTAAGTGGGCCAGAAATACTGTATTTGGCAACTACAGTTTGGTCCCTGACTACCAAATGTAGCCACAAAAATCTTTTAAGCATGGAAGCAGTGTGATCAGATTTATACTTTTAATCAAACTCATCCTGGCAATAGTAAACTTTTTCTATAAAGGGCCAGATTGTAAATAATTTAGGTTTTGTGAGCCACGTGGTCTCTCTCTCCACTGTAGCATGAAAGCAGCCATAGAGAATACATAAATGAATGAGTGTGGCTGTGTTCTGATTAAACTTCATATACAGCAACAGGCAGAAGGCAGGAGCCGGCCCTTGGTCATAGTTTCCTGACCACTGAATAGGAGACAGATTGAGGAGAGGATGTAGCAGAGATGGGAAGATCGCCTAGAATGATTGGGCGGGATTGGGGGCGGGGGGGAGGTGGGGAAGAAAGGAAATGGAAAAAAAAAGACTGGATGGAGAAAAAGGGATGACTGAGTAAATGTTGCAGAAATACTTGGCAGAACTGGTGGTGTTCTGGAATGGAGAGGGGCTGGTATTGAGGTGAAAATAATGGTGGGATCTATCTCTGGGAAGGCTTAAATGTCCGTGGAGATCCCGTCACCTCTTTTTGAACTCTCCAGGAGAACAGTCGTGGTTTGGGCTTTTGTTTTTGTTTTTTAGAGCCTGCTTTATATGATTTGACGGACCATGGTGGTAGGGAAAGGCCTAGTGAGGGAATGTTAGACACCCTGTGGACAATTATGCAAGCTCAGCATATTTGCTGGTATTGCTACTTTAGCCTTATGCCAAGAGGTAGAAAATTCCACATGGGAACATCTGTGTACAGTGGACTTCTATGGGCAGTGACCATCATGGCATCTCTAAGTTGGCAACAGACATTTTCACAAGGAGATGCATCCTTTTGCCACTTGAGAGCCAGCTGTCAGAACCACTAAGGGACAGTAGTTCAACAACAGAACTTTCAGTCATGACAGTCTCTGAATAAGGCCTAAAAAATCTCTCTTCTTCTCTTCTTACAGTTGAAATAGTTGAGCTATATTCTGCCACTTGAGCTCTTTTGGGGGAAAGGGTATGTGCAAGATGCTAAATTAGGTTCCACTTGAATCTTTAGTTCTGTTGACACTGAAAGGTTCTTCTTATCTTTTGAAATGTGAGTGCTAAGTTGAAGACAGTGAAGAATTTCTCTTTCTCTATCTCTAACATGGGATCAGGATTACATCCATGCTCAGCCACCAAGTCTTGTGTTAATGGAACTAAAACTCTCTGGGGAAGCATCCCAAACCTACTTAATGTTCCCAAGCACTAAAGTTTGCATTAGGACTTTTACATTAGCTGAGGTATCTATAAAAACGCATGCTTGCAACTAGGTCCCTGGTGGCTTCACATTGGAGGAAACTCTGGAGCATCCATCATTCTACCCAAGAGCTAGAATAACTTTCACTGCTGCAGGTACTTCCATTACATAACTCAGTTGAGAGTGTTCTGCAATTGCCATGGCAGAGCTTAGCCATGATTCCATAGAATAATGTGAAGATAAAAAGGATTTTTACCTATTTTTACCCAAGATACGTTGGTAGGAGATTTGAGGAAAAGGTTTTTAAGATGAGCATTTGATTTTCTTTGTACCCCTTAAATGTCATGGCTTTTCCACACCGTCTCCTCATCTAGTGCTATAACTTAACACATTCTGGCCCACATCTTGCCAGCAGACCCTTACCTTCAGCATGCAATCACAAGCAGAAGTGTTTTGTTTTTAATTTTCACTTTATTTAGCAACAATTTTGTGAGACATTGTTTAGATTTGTATCTTAGGTGGAATCTTCTGGATTGGTGGTTATGTTTTGCTGCTTGTGTGGCAAATATTTAATGAAAGTGAATTTTTTTATAAATTAGACACTGGAAGCCAAGAAACATGATTCTCAGCCTAGCCTGCATATTTGAATCACCTGGGGAGCTTTTTAAAAGACTGATGCCCAGGCCCTGCCCCATATCCTTAGAATTCGATTCTTTGGGAGTGAAGTTGGGGCTCCAGTAGTTCTTTGAAAGATCCCCTGATGATTCTAATATGCAGTCAGGTTTGTGAACCACTGCCTTTTAAAATGGAAATCCTACTGCGCGCCTCTACACTTTATAACTTTTGTGAACAGAAAACAGCCTAACTCCTTAGTATTTAAGATCCTTCATAGAATGGCTTCGCTACTTGTCCAGTAAGCTCATGCTAGTCTGCTGTATACGCCCTCTAACTACACCACTTTTTTGTGGTTCTATTTAGGTATAATTGACATACAACACTATTTAAGTATATGGTGTACAGCATAATGATTTAACTTACATATATTGTGAAATGATTACCACAGTTATACTCCGTTTTCTCAAATAGGCGGTCCTACCTCCATCTCCATGTGTTAAAAAATACTTTGGAGAAGAGACCCTATCATTGCCCACCAAAGTTTTCCCATTTCTTAAGATGCCCCTTAGGCATCAGCACCCTTACTTAGCAAGCCTTTTCTGGTTCTCTTGGGTGAGGTTTTCTTCCCTCTGCACTGTGTATCCTTATCACCTTGCAGGTACTCAGTTGTCTGATGTATCACTATTTATCTATATGCCCCCCTCCTCTAAAACACTGAGGTTATTGAGGATTGGGTCCATGTTTTACTATTCTTTGTACTATTATACAGGGCCTAGAACATAATGAGTACTCAACCTATGAATAAATGAAATTTATTCTAAAAACTCATTTTATGGGGAGCAATAGCATGGGTTCCAGAGTCAGACAGCCTGGGTTCCAGTGATAGCCCTGCCACATACTAGCTTTGTAACCTTGTGCAAGTTATTTAATATTTCTGAGCCTCAATTTCATTATCCATTAAGTGGGAATAATATTATTTGCTACTTAGGCTTGTGAGAATTAAATGGGATACTATTTATAAAGTGGCTAGTATAGTACCTAGTGCATGGTAAGCATTAAATATTCACTGGTATTATTCTTACTGCCTCCTCATTGATTTCCATATGGATGTAACTGTAAGTACTATGTGGGATAGTGATAGAGCAGGAAACAGGCGAAACGTGGTCTGTGAAGTTTGGATTCATCTGGTGTAGGTTGGTTGAACCCTCTTGCCCTTTCTTTCAAGGTCTTATTGGCTGGCTGGGAGAAAGGAGTAGACAGAGCTCCATGGAATCGACTGTTAGAATACTTTGTGAGTTTTTAGGGCTTGAACTCAGGACCCTGAGGTCAAGAGTCGCATGCTCTACCAACTGAGCCAGGCCCTTGATAGGATACTTTGAAAGACAAACAGAGGATCCTGGGTTTGTAAAGGATATGCTATAGCAAGAGAGTGAAACAACTGAGATTACATATGAACAGAATTATTCTATACAATTTTACATGATTAGAAATAGGAAATACTGGAAACAGGGTAACCCCTCTCCCCCAAACTGACATGAAATAATGAGAATCTACCAAGGGTAGACACTTACTATGAATTTCTGACTCTAAGGCAGAAATAAAAAATTGTATACACACTTGATACTTTATGGCTACAGTCATCTGCCCAGAGGCATTTATTGAAATCAGATCATCACAGCCCTTCCTGATCCCTGGTCTGAGACTGGAGATTCTAGTAGTTAGAAGGTTAGAAGAAGAAGAGGATGGGGAACAAAGACAGAGAGTAATCAAAGAATCAGATCATTTATTTACTCTTTCTCATGTTGCATGCCCTAGAAGCATGAGGATTATCAGGGTCTGATATATATGCAAAATCACCATTGTGATGACTGAAAATTACAGTGAGTTCAACCTTAACTAATGTAGCTATAAACATCATTACTACATTTTTTACTACATTTTACTTGTAGGTAAAATAAAAATGACGTATTATGTTCCATAGCACAATACTTGGTCTGTCATCTGTACTCAGTAACTGTAAACTGTTGTTAATCTCATGAGATTGATGCAGATGATTGATGATAATTATCCATGACTCATTCGTCAGTAGGAGAAAATCCTCTACTTTTAGAGTATACTTAGGAACATTGGTTGGGATGATACATTGAAATTCATGCTAAGGTTTCTTTGACCCAAATTTAAACAATAATACTACCTTGATACTTGAGCGTGGGGATTTTATTATTATAGAAAGAAGTTCCTAGGTCCTAGAAAAGCAGTATTGTGAATAATAGGGATTACTTTGAACTGATTTTAAAACAATTCTTTTCAAATTTAATTCCCATAAATATTTCAGAATCCACAGAAGAGATAACAACCAAAGGATAAAAAAGGGCCACTATTATTCAGGTATAAAAGTGAAGCATATGGCTGTTTTCCAGAAGACATGTTTATGGTAATATAACATATGGGTAACATATGGAGAAAATCAAGTTGGAAGCCCTCTGGAAATTAGACTAATATATCACCACTAAGCAGATGTAAATTGCAGTGCCTTAGTTACCTACTGACGTGACTATCTCTCTTAGAATTAAAGGAGCTTTTCAATAGCTGAAATCGTTTGGACGTATGTTTACATACAGTGTATTTATTTATATCCTTAGTGTTTAAAGATAATGCTACTGCTTCTGACTACCATTCGTGACAATTGATGTGGCTAAAAGACAGAGAAGTGACTAATAACCCTTGTCACCCTAGATTCACAGAAACTAGTGACTTTGATGGCTAGGACCATGTTTTCCCACAGTTTTTCTCAGTGTGAGCTGTCCCATTTCTTGATTACTGGTAACCAGATTCATCTCATCTTCCCTGTTTTCCCAGGACTTTTTTTTTTTTTTTTTTTTAACAGTGAGGCTGTATCATTTTGAATGGTACTTCACTGGGTTCTTTAAAGAATTTCTAACACTCGTCCAGTTTACGTTAATCCCATTTCAGGTCACCATAAAACAGTTGTTTTCATGTCTAATCGGCAGGCTTGCATAATCCACAAGAAGCCTGTTGTCAAGTGCACTTCTTTAAGCTGGTAAATTTGTTGCAGTCTGGGAATGTGATATTTGTGCTTCTCTCTCATTGCTTACTAGGAACTTAAGTATTACTCACAGGTGATGCTGATGAAATTGCGCAGATAATCCGATGTGGTCAGTTCAGGTCTCTAGCCACATACTAGAAGGTTGGACATTCGTCACTTTGATCTTGACCCTGTTGCTACAGTGAGTGCGTTCCCTGTCTGCCTGACACAAAGGTCATGCTGGCCTTCTTGATTTGATTTTCTACTCTGTCAGTCAGCACACCATTAGGCAGAGTGCTGCCGGTGACCCCTGTAATCTCAATATTGGCAGTGAGTGGTATGTGGGGTTCTGCTGATGGGGACAAGTACGTGATCTTATGGTGGAATTCAATTCAGCATCTATGTATTGCGCATCTTCCATTCACCTAGAAACATACAAGATGCCACAGGATAGAAAGAAATACAGGCACAGTTTCTACCTTCAAGAAGCTTACATTATTTTTGTGTGATGATAAAAGTCCATCTCATGATTTGGAGGGACAGACAAGAAATGATATTGGAGGTCAGTAAGCTTTTCAGTGTTTTGGCCCCTGGACTTATTCTGCAGAAAGACCTATAACCATGAGCTGTCTTTCTCTGTATGCATTTTGAAAGCTCCCATGTCAGCCTACAACAGCAGCCCTTGAATGACTATCTCACGGGCTTTTAATGATATTCTGAGCTGTTAAGTGGTGTTTCCCAGAAGACAAAAATCAGTCTAACACAGGCTTTTGAGCCCTTTATTCTACTCTCAGAGAATCACTGCACACAATAGATTGAATAAGACAGGCTGATTTGCATCCCTGCTTCACCAGTTGGTGACTGAGCATCTCAGCCTATTTATGTTCAGATGATTATTGGATGTTTCACATGCGTCCTATAATATGTTTTTATCACTAAGTTAATTCATACCCTTTTGTGTTTACAAATGAGAATATAGAATTTTTGCTTAATAATAAGATTTGTTACTCAAGTTTTATCTTGACTTTTTTTTTTAATTCAGGAAACACTTTCCTATGCTGACATTGGCCATTGTGGTTTTATTCTCAGCCATTTTTCTTATCCATGGTTATTTTCAGTGATGAATTGTTTAATTTTTTTCCTCTTTGAGTTTCTTTAACTGCTAGTTAAACTCTTGCCAACCTGCTTAATATAATATAAAAAAGTAAGTGCTAAAGACAAGTTCATGGTGGATAAAGCTGATCATCTTGTTTCTGTTGTAATTTATAACCTGCAGGGTTTACCAATGTAAATATTTAGGAAAGTAGTCTTGCCACCCAGCCTCATATTTACACGTGGGATTTACTGGTCCAATGTTAGGTCAAAAGTCAATATAAAACAGGAGTGGAGGCTCTGATGTCTTGTCCCTTGGAAATGTTTTCTGAAAATTCCACAAGCAGATCACTGTACTGTGAAAATAATGGGCTGCTTAGCACATCTCCAGACTTCACCTACATAGGGGCCTTTGTGTAACACATCAGTCATCTTTCTAATGTAGAGTCATCAACAGTTTTGAATTCAAGAAAAGTAGGACAAAAGAATACTTGTTAGATCTGCCAAGGTAGAAGATGACACAAGGGGAGGAGGAATACTTAGCCAGAAGGCAAAAGAAAAGTAGCAAACTTAAGAGGATTCTCAGCCTTTGGGAATAATTTTAGAAAAAATAAATAGTAAATTAAGTGACTTATAAGCTTTTTTGACCCCACTCAACAGTAAGTTGAATAATCTTGCCACACGAAACAAATAAATCTTAGGAAGGAATTTATACTTTGACTTCTTAAGCTATTAAGAATTTGCACAGATTTGAGAATATAAAATAGTGATGTAAACGTCAAAGCTACAGGATGCCTTGGTGAGAAACTGCATTTGAAAAATCAAGTTCATTTTCAAACTCATCTAATAGCGCAATTTAATGCAAACTAAAAGGAAATTATCAGCACAACTTTTTTATGGCTATCATACTTATAGTAATAACAAAGAAATAAGATTTCTTGGAAACATGGCATATAGCAAAGTGGCTGGTATGAAATATAGTATTATTAATATCTGGGTGTTAACAATATGGTGGCATGTTATAAGTTGAAAAGAGAATTCCCAATTAAGTTCCTGTGTTACTTGACTTTTATCTATAGCAGTCTCTACAGCACTGCTCAGATTCTCCAGGATTTCTTGAGCTTGCCAACAGTTCTCCTAATTGATTAGCAGGTAGCATGTGCTTCCCTGCCTTTCCCCACCCTCTCAGGTTGCTATGGTGGTAGAATCTTAGCTTCCCCTCCTTTGCTTCTTCCCCTGCTCTGACTTATTTGTAGAGTGAGATCTTGTGAACCTGTTGGGCAAACTAGTGGTGGCATTTCTATTCATATGTGTTACCTAACATTCCGTTTTGGGTTAGTAGAAGGAAAGTGGCCTTTCATGCCAGCTAACATGCTTACCTTTTGTAAAAGTGTCTAAGAAAAAAAATGATGTGATTCTACTTTATAAAGCTTTTGTCTCATCATTACTTCTAAAACACTGGAGTTAAAATATTTTTAAGGTAAACCCTGAAAGCTCATTTACCTTCTTTCTTAAAGACTCCTAACAATCTGGGGCGCCTGGGTGGCTCAGTCGGTTAAGCGTCCGACTTCGGCTCAGGTCACGATCTCACAGTCCGTGAGTTCGAGCCCCACATCGGGCTCTGGGCTGATGGCTCAGAGCCTGGAGCCTGCTTCGGATTCTGTGTCTCCCTCTCTCTCTGCCCCTCCCCCGTTCATGCTCTGTCTCTCTCTGTCTCAAAAATAAATAAACGTTAAAAAAAAAATTAAAAAAAAAAAAAAAGACTCCTAACAATCACTGTGAAAAGTGTTCTGTTAACGCTGACAACACTTTTGAGAGGAGTCTGTGTGTGTGTGTGTGTGTGTGTGTGTGCCTTATATTTTAAAGTTGTTTTGAGAATCAAGAGCATTGTTTTGTTTGCTTTAGTATGGTTTTTACAGAGAAGCTAAGGCAAGTCAGTAATATTTATATACCTTTCCTATAGTCTCCTGCTAACGTAAAAAGGACAGCAATTACTTTCAAATCAATTCCTCAGAGTCCTTGATTTTTGAAGGCAGCTATTCACACATAACAACCAGAGAGTCTAATCTAGGCATTCTTTGCATCTTCTGTGAGGAAATATACATTTAAGTAATATATAAAAATACCACTTTTTATTTAAATGGCATATTGTGTGTAAAAAGTACAGTTAAACAAAAGACATCATCTTACTATTCTACTGACCATTCTTTACTGTAGACAGATGACAATAACTCCTTAGAACAATTCATTTCACAGGCCACCTGACTTGAAGTCCACATTTTTGGAACCCATTTTACTTCCAGTCATGAGAGCACTGTGTTTTAGGGTGACATTTGGCACCTACCTTTTTAACATGACTTTATGTACTTCTACAAGTACATAAATGTGATAAAATGTGTGTAAGTGGGGCAGTAGTTCAAAATGCATTCCTGTGCATTTATAGGAAATACAGTACATAGTAAGAGAATCAAGCTCCTAGACTCCTGCCGTCAGGGCCCAATCTGAAATGCACTCATGGTGACAGCTGGAAATCTGCCTCTCCACCCACCTCTCCCCAGTAAGGGACATGTTTCAGAACTGGTAACCAGAGTCACTCTGCAAATAAAGAGCACACAGTGAAAGAATGAGAAGAAAATGAAATTAAGAAAACAAAATAGGAAAGAAAGTAAAAACAAACAAAAAAACCCGCCCCATATTTAACATTGGGAGCATGTACCTAGTTTCAAAAAGAAAAAACACCTTTGGTGAAGTTTATCCTGCTTCAAAAAAAGTTTTCAGGCTTGACTAAATTTTCAATAATTTTGACATAGGGATAATAATTTTAAAATATTTTTTTAAATATTACAATATCATGTGATCTGCTTATCTGTTATGTGATCATCTGCTTATTCTGTCATATTGACTATTTTGAAATTAAGAAAATAATTCATTTAATTTATATAAAATTCTCATTTAATGTATTGGGTGACAGTCAAAGAATGATTCACTAGAATTTTTCTCTTTGAAATCTGCAGAACAGTACATATATGTCTTCAGAATAAGCCTGTAAATTCCATACTATTTCATACCTTAAGTAAGAAAACTGAGACTTCTTTTAAAGTGATCCAGCTAAGGTCATCTATCTGGATCTCAGACTTGTATCTTCTGATTCAAAATCCTGTCCTTTCCTTACATCTGTCTCCTCCTGTCTTCTGATACTACTCATTTACCCCTTTCAAACCATCTCTGTCTCCATTTTTGCTCTCATAATAACCATAACCTTATACCCAATTTCTAGAATTCCTATTTATATCCACAATCAACATTGAACTAGACATCCTGTGTATTTCTTAGCAGGCTCCTTACTATTGGTGGTGATAGATTTTTCAGGCTTAGAGTAATTTGGATTCTAAACACTGTTTTAGAGAGAGTTATGGGGTTCCCCCCCCCCTTTGCTGTTCTTTCCAGTTTCTCTTTAAACTTAACAGATATCTCTTATTTTGAAATAAATCATGTTCAATTTGAATATTTTAAGATTGTCTTTGATTCTTAAAAATCTTTTCACCATATGCTAAAGAAGAAAAAAGACTGTCTTATTTTGAAATAAATCATGTTCAATTCGAATATTTTAGGATTGTCTTTGATTCTTAAAAATCTTTTCGCCATATGCTAAAGGAGAAAAAAGACTGTCTTAGTTCAATGACTTGAGATACGATAATGCTTTTAAAACAAATCAAATTTGTTTTATTAAATATATTTGGGGTTGAGAGTTCAGTAGACAACAGTCAGCACTTTATTTCAAGCCGCTTAATGGAATTGCATAAAATAGATCAAGTAGGAGAAAGTGCTTTCCTATTCTTCACAGTAATTCCACCTGCTGCTAGCCACATGCAGGTCATTAAAATATCCAGTTTCGTTGTATTCTTAGAAAGTTTTAAACATAAATGTATTCCTTAAATGTAGCTCTTTCCCCCCCAAAAAACTAGTATTTGCTAATGTTACTATTTAAAAGATATATTATACCAATGAAAATATTCCATTAGTTGTTTCATAAAATCATATAATAAACTTTCTATTCTCATGAACAGTTAGTTCATTCAGTGAAAATTTATTGATGCCCATGAGATGCCAGGTAATGTGCAAAGTGCTGCAGGAGACATTAAAAAGTGCTAGATAAAAATCCTTCTGCAAAGGAGGAAAGACTAGACCGGTGGCTTTGAGCATGTGTGCCTCTTTCCATCAGCATCCACATCACCTGCCAAATTGGTTAAAAATGCAGATCCCTGGACCCCACCCCAGACTTACTGATTCATAATCTGTAGGTAGGACCCAGGAAGATGCACTTTTAAACAAGTTATTCAGTGATTGTGAGGCTCATTAATTTGAGAGGCACCTGTATATCAAGAATATAGATAGACACAGAAAGAAATTAGTGTAACACTAAGTGATAATTACTCTTAGTGATATTGGCGTTGATAAATGCTTG
This sequence comes from Panthera leo, assembly GCF_018350215.1. Lineage (NCBI taxonomy): Eukaryota > Metazoa > Chordata > Mammalia > Carnivora > Felidae > Panthera > Panthera leo. The sequence goes on along the minus strand of NC_056679.1, from coordinate 167,867,665 downwards.
ATTTAAATGTATGTTTATAATGAATGTAAAATGTAAACATATGACCTATCACGTGGAGTGAGCACATGGGTAAATATTTATCTAGAATTCCATGCCTCAGATGCTTTTATATTTTCACAGAAATTAACTAAACATATTGGTCTAGAGATTCTGTCTGTTTTAAACTAGAAGTGTCATAAGTCATGTTTGGAAGGAGTAAGAATAAAATAGAAAGATACCTGTTTAAATTACTCAATTAAAAAATTCTCTTTAACTTGAATAGCTCAAAAATATTAAAGAGGTCTTGGCTTCTTACATATTTCATAGCAAAAGCAGGATCAAGTGGCTCTACTTGAGGCTAACCCTACTGCCTGGTCTGCTTAGATGTGCAACTGGGAGTCTCAGAAGTATCCATCACTTAGTTTTACTGTTTGGTTCAGTTCAACTAACTGCTCAGCTCAACCACAAGTGGCGGTTCACAAAGGCTAGCCACATGGGCTGTATATATAGCCCCAAGGAGAAATGTCCTTATTTACTTTTTACTCAGCACGAAAAAGTGATAGCGCTAAATTCCAAAAGATGCTTAACAATCAATAGGAAATGTCAAGGTAGAAATTATTGACAAACTAGGGTAAATAAAGCTTTTGTTTTAAAAAAAGGATATAACTTTCCAGTATTTATTAGTAAGGTGTGAATTTCTAAAATCATTCACCTTTTATAGATAAGCTTGCAGTAACAGTTTGAACTGTAGGTCACAGTTTCATATAAACAGGTAACACAGTGAAGTGAAATATAAAACAACACTAGGATGCTGCTAGACCTCCTCTTCACCTCAGTTTTTTCTCTTGTGTTTATTCATCTAACAAGTGATTATTGAGTGGCAATGCCAGGTGCTCTCCTAGCCACTGGGCTGCAGCCTAGAATAAGCACACATAATCCTGCCCAACACTTGGCATCTGTATACTGGTTGGAGAGTGGTCCATAACAACATGAACAAACCAATTAACAAAATTGTTCTTAAGGAAATTTACAGGACTCTGTTACACAAAAGAACAGGGTGGGGGTCCAACCTTACAGAATTATCAGAGAAGACTACTCTTAGAAGGAAATATCTAAACCCCAAGATGAGAAAGGGGCAGGATAAAGAAACTAAGGAAACAATAGCCACAGAGGCCCTGCAGAGGGAGAGAAGGTGGTGAGTTGAAGGAACTGACAGAATTCCAACACAACCCAGATAATAGGGACAATGTACAGAGGAAGTCAGATAGGTAGGTGGACTATCCTATATAGGCAGTGGCAGTGTGCTTGGGTTTTATTCTAAATGCAATGAGAAGCCATTGAAGAGTATTATGCAAAGCAGTGCTATCAGAAATACTGTTTACAAAGTTTTCTTTGGCTACTGTGTACAGAATTAATGGAGGGTGGTGGTGGAAAGATGACCAGTTTGGCCACTCTTGCTGTGGTCCAAGGAGAGATGATGGTAAGCATAGAGATGGACAAAAGTGAAGGGATTCAAAGTATATTTTAGAGGCAGAATAAATGGACTTTGCTGATAGAAAGTACATGAAGTTTTTAAGAGTATTATTTTCAGAAAGGATATATATAAAATCCAGACTAAATAGGTGTAGAAATGTAAGGAAATGGGGAAAGAAAATTTCACAGCTGCTAGCTCCCATTCCTTTTCCACCCTATGCTGCATCCTCTTTGGGGAGGTCATAACAAAAACATTTTGCCTTTGCGTACACTGATGGGGGAGGAGATGGAGTGAGCCTTTCTCTCTTTGATTCCTCCCACAGAGATCTGTAAGCATTATGTAGTCCTCTAATTGTATCAGCAAATGTTTCTTGGAGCCATTGTGTTTCATAGGTATCTGATTCCAACTCCTATTTTTGCCTCTTATTCCATCTCCATATTTTTAATAAATCAACATTTTAGATTGAGAGTAAAATCCAAGAAAATCTGCCAAAGTGTTTAGAATCTCTAAAAATAAGAAAAAAAATACGTATTTAAAATATTTTCACTTTTACTAGCATACACTTACATACCCATCATAGTTAAAATGTTGTTTTCATAATAATTTAATACGTTTTTCCATTAAGTAGTAGTAAAAGTAATTTTATAGCATTTAGGTTAATTTATCAGATTTAATAATGCCAAACAAATGCGGCTCATTTTAAGTAATGAGACTAGAGTAGGAAAAGAAGCATCAGGAAAAATCGGAAACCACAGAATAATTAGATTTAGGCTTTCAAAAGCTCTTGACTCCATATCCTCCACCCTACCTCAAAGGAAATAAAAGACAAGCCATTTAAAAATAAATTCTTTTCTGAAGACTTTTCTTATTGTGTCTGTTTAGTCTTCACAGTTTTCAATATTGACAGTGAGTTTCTTTTCACCACCAATATGGCAAGTTCCTTTGAGGTGGAGAGAGATTTCACCTTTCATTGCCTTGTGTTATTTCCCCTCTACTGAACTATGTAAAGAAAGGTAAATGGTAAAATGGCAGTGCACGAGATGGAGAGCCTTAGATTATTCACTCCTGCACAAGGAGATTGTTTTCTTTTTTTCTGGTGTCAGTGTGCATTTGGGGGGGGGGGGGATCTGCTTTAGCAAGAAATTCTTCTTCCAGAGAGGTAATTAGGAAATACATAACTTCTGTTTTAAGAGCACGTCTTCTACAAACGGCTGCATGCACTTACAGTGATGATTGCATAATCATAGGCAGGCCTACAGCTAAATAACAGATGAAATAACTTTATTCGGAAGATTAGGGATACATGCCTTTTGCTCACATAGTAATAATATGTTAGGTATTAATCCAGTTAAAACCACTACCTCCTTCTCTTTAGACACTGTCCTTCCCATAAAGTAAAAATTTGAAGCTATTGAGCAGTGAATGAAATATGCAAAGTGTATGCCTTCCTTAAGCCCAAGCATATAAGATCCTTTAAGAAAAAGAAGTAATTGTTGAGTTTCTGTACGTAAAATTAAAATGTAATTTTATTTTTAAATGCAATATAGCTTCTTCAAAAGGAATATCTACCGCACATTTTGGGAGGTCATCTTTGCTGACTTGTTTAAAAATCAAAGTAGCTTTTTGTCTCTTAGAACAAATCCTACAGCCAAACTCTCTTAAGTAAATAAAGGTTTAAAAGAATAAATGTTTCACAACTAAGGATGTGATGGATTGCTACTGTATATGTATTTTCCTGCAAAGCTAGTCAAAGGCTTTTTTTCTCCCACTACCTCTTTAATCTTAGTGAAAAGCTTTCCTTAGAGCTTCAGCAGGCCCCATAGGAGCCCTATTTTCTCTTTATGTGTTTCTGCACGCTGCTTCTCTTTACCAGACTTTAAGATATACCCACGTTTCCTACACCAGTGCTCGCAGAGCAGTCATATTTTCTCATATTAATTATTATTTAGAATTTCCTTTGTCATGGTTGAGAGGAACTGTCCCAGAATTTCTTTTCCCAGGGTAACCTTAATGTGTTTAAAGGCTCTGAGGATGAATGGTAAGAAATTAGTCATTTTATAATATTGTTTGCCATCCTTAAAATATTTGGATACTTGATATCTAAGTGCCAAATGAGGTCAGTTATAAGAACAGGTGAATTTAAAAGAGTAATTGCTAACATGATATGAAAAAAAGCAGTGTGCCACCTCCTTCATTCTTGCTCCTTAACTTCTTGGAAGACATGTAGAATACCAATCAGTAAGTTTCAAGAGAAAAGGTGGCGTATGTTGGGTGTTAATTTCTCATAATTTTTTTTTATTGAAAGTTTTGGTCCCTTATAAAGAACGCTTATGTAAAGTTAAAGAACCTTTTCTTCAGAAGAAAATTACTATGTTAGTGAAAAATATAACCTTGTGATAGATAAAATGCTCTTTTATATCGAGTTTTATTTACTAGAGAATCATTGTGTGTTTACAGTTAAAGTCTTATGAGAACTTATTAACTGGAGGAATTCTTTTCTGTATGTTTTGGTTTCCACATTTGGTTCATAATCTTTTATATAAAAGGAAGCAATTGTACTTAGCTATTGGACAGATGGGATGCTCAAGAAACAGACTTTAAAAGCTTTCCAAAGACTCTCACTCACGTGCTCCTCTACAAATCATGGGTAACGGAAGTCGATAGTACGAGTTACCATTGCACTTCTTCCTCCTGTAGCGAATTGCCTAGAGCATGCATTGTGGCTCTGAGCCATAATTTAAATATTGCTATTATGTAATGTAGTTACAGTTCTTATTATTAGAGGTCGTTTATTATTTACAGCATGTCAGTTTGTCATGGCTAGTTCACCCAAATAGATTAACCTTTAACATTTTAAATATTTGAAGAGAAATTGATTTAGCATTTATTTTTCTAGGGAGTGTTTTTATTAAAAGTCATAGGACTTTAGGGGCATTATTTTAATAACCACTAAGACCTTTTCTATAGATCACTTTAAGTTTAGCTTATTTTTTTAATTGCTCATTCACCTGTGCAATTTATAATTGTTTTTAGATACATCATTTAAATTGTTTTGTTGTCTTTACATGTTTAATTAGCAATTTTATTGTGCTGTGTTTTCAAACAAAATTCAAGTCAAGAGTCCAAAAACAAATAGGTTTCCAGTTGATGGGCTAGCAACATCATTAACTTATTAAAGAAAGGTATAGATAGCTCAAAAATGTGCATTAGCAACTGAAAAGAATTTTTTTTCTTGACGTACTAAATGTTCCTAATTTATTTTGAGGCAGAAAATAAATATTGCCACTAATATCACCTCTACCTGCTTCCCTCCATATTAGTTTCTTTTTTTTTTTTTCATGATAATGATGATGATGATGATGATGATAAAAGGGAGCCACTCACTTCTTCACCTAGCACAGGCAGGCTAGTTATTCTGCCTTTCTAACTTTTGACCTGAGAAATGGCTATTGGGCAAGGGATTGTGACACATGTTAATCACCAAATTGAATGTTGCAATACTCTTACCATACATATACAAGGACAGACGCATGAATTTGCTTATTCAGAAGACACCAGAAGAAAGAGTAAGGAAGGATACAGGCAGCCAGAAAGATTATGACCACTATAATCAATAAATGAAGATACAAGAAATGCAGATTTTATGTGTGTGACAACGATGTTAGCAACCCCACATATAACTTAATCTCTCTGCAAGCCTAGAGCAAATAAATATTTATTAACTGGACTCCTTAGTCCTCTTCCTCATCTAGGCCATCCTCTAGGATAGTGTGGCGTTAAGGGCTTGAACTCTGGAATCATCTCTGCAGTTTACAGCTACAGAACCATCGGCAAGTTACTTACCTTTCTTCTCTTTTCTTTTCTTTTAAGTTTATTTTATTTGTTTTGAGAGAGGGGTTGGGGACAGAGAAAGGAGACAGAGAGTCCCAAACAGGCTCCACACGGTCAGCATGGAGTCCAATATGGGGCTTGAACTCACAAACTGTGAGATCGTGACCTGAGCCAAGGCTAAGAGTCAGATGCTTAATTGACTGAGCCACCCAGGCACCCCAAGTAACTTACTTTTCTAAGTCACTATTACATCATCTGTAAAATGGGATTTAGGCAACAGGTATTTAAGGAATGCAAAGAGCTAAGGCTCAACAGTGAACCAGATAGTCTATTCCTTCAATAGTATCCACCTCACAAGGCTGTTGAGAAAGTCAATAGGATATAAAGTTTGATACAGTGCATGACATAGATGTGTTCAGTTGTTGTTAGATGCTTTCTTCATCATTATGTATGACACATATTATGTACAAAGTACTACATTGTTTTAAGAAATGCACAAAAAAAGGTCTGTTTGGGGCCTATTCTTTAGCATTAATAGTCTGTTTGCATACTTAAGATGTAGATTACTTCAGGTTGTAATTCTCGAGAGACTCTGAGGCAAGGATTTGAATGCAAGTAGCTTATTTCGGAGGCTATCCCAAGAAGCACTGGTAAGGGAGTAGAGATGGAAAACGGGGCAGGAAGGGAATGCCATTAGAGGATACATTAATGAACACATTACAGCAGTAGGCAGCTGGGACTCTGTCCCACTTGGGGGGGTCTCTGGAAGATGACATAGGGAATGCCTCTGAGTTGTCTCCCCAAGGGGAAAAGAAACTGGGGTATTTTTCAACCCTTGCCTTTTTGTCATTGGCCAAGGGCTGTTTCTGGGGAGTTAATTCCATAGCATTTCCATCCAGCACCATGTGCAGTCCAGGCATGCTCTGGGGCCAGAGATGCTCTCAGCAATCACAGGTGCTTGCAACAGGAAGCGCTTGGCCTTTTCAGAAACTATGATTTTGAAGGAATCTGGGAGGGCACCAATAGCATTTGCTACATAGCTCTTCACCCAAAAACCACAATATAAGACTGTATGTGGTGAGCTCAAAATACATAGAAACATGAGAGGCGGGTACAAACACTAGATTTATAATTCCTTTTTCAGAGTAAGGGTGGGAGCATTAGTATGGAAACACAACACCTGACTTACATAAAGGAAATGTACTTGAGCATTTTTCTTTCTAAAAGCATTACAAGTAATTGTTTGGCACCGAGGAACGTTTCAGAATGGTCACCATGTTTTGATCAGGTCTTTTATCAAATTAGAACTTAATTACCTAACATCTATATGAAAAAAAATCAATCTTTTTTTTTCTTAGTTGCTGAATCACTTGGACACTCCAAAGTAAATTGAATCTTTACATCAATTTTCCAGGAAAAGAAACGATAAAATCTTTGTCCTTGAGGTTCCACTTGACAGGGTCAGAAGCAATTCTTCCATTGTATTATACCATAACACAAATCAGAAAATGCAAAGATTTCAGAATCGCTCTATTTCACATATTATCTTTGTAGCTTTCCTCTGCAGCAGAGTAAGGGTGTTATTAGGCACAAGAAATTTTGTTGAATTCTTAAATTGGTCTCAAGAACTTTGTGATGGATGGTTTACCCAATTTAAAACAGATCATCGGGTGAAATTGCTTTTAGGTTAAAAGGAGGGTTCTTCAGACTCTTTTTAGGGCAGATCCTTTCAATTACTTGGTTAAGTCCAGAATTGCTAAACTGTAAAGTATGATGAAGACTCTGGGTACATTGGTGGTGAATATGATAAAAAGAGAATGCTAGAAGGAGAATAGAGCAGCCTCAAGGCCAAACTTTGTCTGCTTGAAGGTTTTACAGGGAGTAAGGAGTGGCCTGACGACTTATTTATCTTTGTTCAATCCAGCTTATTCTGAGTAATCTAAACCTTAATTAATGATTATTAATTTGACATGAAGCTCAATGCAAATGCCTAGATACCATCTGGAGCATTTTACCCAGTTTCATGAAATAAATATTTCTCTAATAAGACTCCTCATACCCAACTAGAAATGTATGTGGCTCCTTGCCATGAAGCTCAGCTTTTAGTGGAACCTAAACCACATAAATGCAGACAAATAAAAAATATTATATGTACTTCTTTCATATTTTTGGTATTTCCTGGTGAAAGTTATAAACTGACGTCTCAAAGGAACATGCTCTCAAAAGTCGAGTCTCACTGAGCTCAGATGTTACCTCCTCAAGTAGAACTTCCCTGGTTATTCCATTTAAAATGGTCCCTCATCCTGGCCCCTCACCTCCATCCCCTCACTATTTAATTTTCTTCAGCACACTCATCACTATCTTGTGTTCTTTCTTTACTTTTTCATGTTCCTTTATTTGTTTATATGTTCGACTTCTCGCACTGGAATGTTACTGCCATGGAGGAAGAGAATTTATCAGTCTTATTCATTGTGATATCCCAATGTCAAGGGCAGTGCTTCCCATAGAGTAGGCACTCAATAAATTTTTGTTGAATGAATCAATGAAAGAGTGGATATTAAGAATCCTGTGTCCTTGAAAATAAATGTAGCATATCAAGTACCCTAGTGTTTTAGGGAAGAATCTTAACTCTTTCTAGCTTAAAAAATTGCATTTAATTTCACTGCAGCAATAATGTAAAATCTGACAAAGAGGCAGCCTCTCAGTAGAATCTTGAGCTGTTGAGCACAGATTTGCTGACAAGGGAACAGTAGATGCAGGGATTGGGTGGCCAGAAGGTCAGTGTGCCAGGAAGCTGTGGAACTGTATTTGGAAAGTACCAGGGACTTAAGACAATGTGAATCAGCAAAGAAACAGGAGGGATCAAAGGCTCAGTAAATCCCCACCTTCTCAGGGCTCAGGCACCTGAGGCATCCCCTGGTTATAGGGGCCTTCTTACTGAGACCAGGAATAGAGAAAAATGCCATAATAGGCCACCAGAGGAATGGACGGGCTGAGTCTATTTGAGGTAAACACACTATGGGACTTTAGAGCAATCCAGTCTTTCCTTTCCTGAAAAGATAAGCCATTTATTCTTTTAACAAATATTTATCAAGGACCTCCTATGGACTAACACTATTTAGACTCCAGCCTTCATCGTCTCTTCCTTCTCTGGCCCCCAACACACTTGCATACCCATTGCTACAGAGACACTTTGCTTTTGGTTTTATTATTTATTGGCCTTTTGTGTAAAATTTGGTTTGGAGAAAGGGCTTTGCCACTGTAACAAGGCCAGCAAGCCTTCTTTTCACACCTTATTAACACTAGTAGAGAGTGCTTTAGGTATAGGTAGAATATACCTATTCCAAAACACAGAATGAATCCCACTAGAATACTCCCTTCTGCCCTCCCAAGAAGTTTGGAAGTGTTCAAAGTTTACTCTTGGGATCGCATCATTTATGTGCAGGCCTGTTTTTCTTCAAAGGTACCAGGTGACCCTGTGCCTTTTGGGCAATTGAGATTGAAAGTTAGGTTTCTGCTGTTGTATTAAACTAACTCTGGTTTCTTATTTGACTGAAATATGAAAAAGCAAGGATTTTTGGATTGCTTCTGTTATATTTCCCCAGATGTGAGTGTGACAGGAAATTTTTATTTTAAAACAATACCGTGATCCGTGTACTTACTGACAGAAGACGTTGGCTTAAAAGAAAAAAAAGAAAAGAAAGGAAAAGACAATGTCAATCTGAAAGAAATTGGGTGCAGCCAGACTGTTAAACAGACAAGTCAATTGCTGAAGATATCTCATCCTCATTCATTGAGCTCTCGGGGAGAGTTTCATTAACCTACCGTGTTTTCAGGGTCTATACAGTCTTCTGCCCAGTGGGCCATTACCCAGTGGGATTGAACCGGGTGAGATCCTTGCATAGACTCAACATCTTCTTAACAAAAATGAAAACAATATCATATTGCCTTTGAATCTGTTTGAGGGGAGAAATATTTTTAGGGAAAAAAAAGATAATTGAAAAGCTCTGTATTCATCTCTCTGTGCCCTAGGACATTGATTTTTCAGACGTTGTAATGTATTACATGGTGAAAGAGTCCCATGGACTTTCATACATATTAGTGACTCCAGTGCCCACAGCACACACTGCAAACCTTTCACATTCAGAGATTCAGCATGCCTTGTGGTATTTCTGTCTGACCTCAATCCATTTTGGAAATAAAATGTTCCATACACTAAGGGAAAGCAAGTCTTAAGGGCCTCTCTCTAGCTTTCCTGCCATCCCTTGGTAGCTGTGTAGGGAAGCCAGTGGCAGGCATTCTTGCTCAGAATCTGCCTGGTGATACCCAGGTCTCTGCCAAGGGCTTTAGGATCCATCTTTCACTCTTCTGTTTCCCAGCAGTACCATCTGCCCATGTGGTCACAGGAAATATGAGCTTTGTATTCAGCAGGTGCTCTGTAGATATTAAAATTGAATTGAATCAGGACTTAGTAAATCCAAGCCAAATCAGGTTTGAGTTGTGTGAACTATATCTTCACTGGAAAGCAAGAGGTAGAGGGAGGAGTAGCAGTGACAGCAGAGGAGAGAGAAATCAAGTCTTCTTCAATTTCAGGCTTCAATAGAGGCCTTCAATAGAGGCTCAAGCACAATAAAAGAGAAGAGATCTCCTTTATGTATAGATTGAGGAGGGAGTGTCTCCCTCTCCCATCCCAGGTTGTGACTGTCCCTGCACAAATCTCTGACCCATGCTTGATTTCTATTATCAGATGCTTCTCTCCTGATCTTACCTCTCAGTCACCCAGCTTCCTGGCCAAGAGCATGGGTGTGACGCAGTGTTCATCCTGGGCCCCCTTCCTGGGTCACAGGAGACTGCCCCAGACACTTTAACCCCTCACCAGGGATGCCTGAGTGTTGGTCTGTTCACCCTGGCTGCTCCCACAGCCCCTTCCAAGTTTTCATTATCCATAATGACAGCCAGCTTAGATTTAACTCCTCAAGTTCTATGTGTTGTGTTTTGTATAAGAAGCATGAAAATTTTGGGGTGCCTGGGTGGCTCAGTCAGTTAAGTGTCCGACTTCGGCTCAGGTCATGATCTCGCGGTCTGTGGGTTCGAGCCCCGCGTCGGGCTCTTTGCTGACAGCTCAGAGCCTGGAGCCTGTTTCAGATTCTATGTCTCCCTCTTCCTCTGACCCTCCCCTGTTCATGCTCTCTCTCTCTCTCTGTCTCAAAAATAAATAAATGTTAAAAAAAATTAAAAAAAAAAAAAGAAGCATGAAAATTTTGGCGTGCTGCCTCCATTTTCTCCATTCTCTTCTATGACCAGCCCTTTCCTTCATGCCATGCTACCTGCTATGCCTTGCCCTTTGCCACATTGCTTCTCAGTTGCATTGCTTTCTGCTAAGAAAAATTCATTAGAAGAGCTGATCGATGCCAAGTTTCGTGTTGTTGATATCTTAATACTCTATGTGAAAATAGTGGCATAATATGGGAATGTATATGAAGTTTGGAATATACATGCCCAGCTACTGCTCTCTGCATCCTATATGGTCCATAAAATGGAGGCAAGGGAGGTATGAAGCAAGTTTCATTTGGAAAGCAAGCACTTCTGGGCCAAAATCAGAAACGTTAGTCAAAAGGCAGGGTTACATACTCAGAATTTTCAAAGACTAGCACCGAATCCCTCTTAAAACTTTACATAAAACCCTACCAAAGGATATTCTGAACTGAAATCTGAGAAGTTCAAGTTTATCATTTATGATAAAAAATTCCTCATGCCCTACCAGTCCTCTTGTGACTGTTTATTAATAAACAGTATTGTTATAAACGGGCGTGTCCCTGAAAATGGACCCTGACATCAAATAAATATGTGTGCGCCTATAGACTTGCATAATTTTTTAAATTGGTTTGTTTTTAAAGTAGAATAAAAGGAAAATAAGTCTTTGCCAACTGTGTCTTTATTTATTCTTTTTATGTGTTTGGCATGTAAATACAAAAAAAAGTTCTCTTTACATTTCTGAAACACTAATTTTGAACACTATTGCTCTTGGTAAATTTAGCACACATTTTCTTTTACAACTAGTATGATGAAAAGAATTCAGGGATGTTCAGCTTTACAGAATTCCTGAATAAACCTCATGGACTCTAATATAGTCACTGTGCTAAGAGTATGTGAATAATTAATTTTATGACTAGGCTGGAAATAAAAATTCAATGACCACCTCCTTCATTCCCATTTACATTTGAAACCTCCTATTCAACTTGTTGTGCCATGTCAAATAAACAATATAATGCTGTTTTTACTCAGTTTATTGTAGTCTTCTTTTTAAAATATTTTATCCTCTGAATTTTCATGTGACTATATCCTGCAGCTCTGTAGTATATATAATAGCATGTATTTTTTTTTCAACAAGGAATAAACAAAGAAGTGCTATGAAAATAGAAACGAATTGTAAACCATGGTCCTGACATAAGAAACTTAGTTCCTAGTGGGATTGTGGGGCAATTTTCATGGCTTTTAAAGGAAAGGAGAAACTTGTAGTGGTGATAAATTATACCACGGGGACCTCTTAAACACTTAGCCTTGCCGAACATTAAACCTGTCTCTTCAACAGGTTTATTGCAGGATTAGGCACTTCCTGGAGAAAGATTCACTCTGCCTTTGGCATTGATGTAAATTTGGTTTCTGCTAGATTTATAAAAGGTGCTATACAGAAGTCATTCAATTTTCTCAAAAGTTCACTTCAGGATTTGGGATGTGGATGCCATTGTCTTTAAAGTGGACCATCTAAAAAATTTTCCCAGATTCATACTGAGCCAGGTTGTTCTAATCCTTTGTAGTACTTCATATATGCCTAAACATTATATTAACTCTTTCTGGCCACCAGAATTGTGCTGATTAAGTGACAAAGTCAGTGGTGCTAAGACTTGTGAACCATATGTTAAGATTCATATACACACTTCAGACGTGAATGTGGCAGGCCCAGTCACTTCAGCTCTCAAATTGCAGATTTGTCAAACAGAACCAGCATGTCATTTAAAAATATCTAATGGCTGAAGAGTCAGGACACTAAATAACTTTGCTTTTTTTGTTTAAGTTTTTGAATATGCATTTTGCAACTCGTAGTGTAAAACTGGATCTTAAAAAGTTGCTTGGTTGCACTCTTTAGCCATCATTCACTTATTCTTTAAGTATTTATTGAGCACTGTACCCCAGGTTTGTCCTAGGGCAACTGTAAGCAAAGCAGTGAAGAAAACAGGCAAAAATCCTTGCCCTCTTCAGAGTGGAGGAGGTTACATTCTAATGTAACTAAATCAATAGAATCAGCTGATAAGTTATACGGAGACAGATAAAGCAGATCAAGGGGGATAGGAGAGGGTGGGAAGAAGTGTCATTTTAACAAAAGGAGTGAAGGAAGGCCTCACTGAGAAGGAAACTGTAGAAGAAAGATCTGAAAGAAGTGAGAGTGGAGCCCATGAGGATTTGGGGGGACGGAGGATTGAGCATATCCGGGTAAAGGGAACAGTAGGTGCAAAGGCCACCAAGTTGGGAGGATGGTTCATTTGTTGGTAGAACAGGATGAGGGCAGTGTGGCTGGAGTGGAGTGAGCAGGATGGGGAGCAGTAAAGAGATGAAGACCAGGAGGTAAAGGAGGCCAGAGCATATAAAGCCTTTATGGCAATACTCTGAGTGAGGTAAGAGCCCTTACAGATGGCTGATGTACAGAGGAGGGACTTGAGCTGATTCACTTCATTTTTTTAAGGTTTTATTTATTTATTTTGAGAGAGAGAGAGAGAGAGAGAGAGAGAGCACGAGAGGGGGAGGTTGAATCCCAAGCAGGCTCCCTGCTGCCAGTGCAGAGCCCAGTGCGGGGCTTGAACTCACGAACTGAACCATGAGATCATCACCTGAGCCAGATCAAGAGTGGGAGCCATCCAGGCACCCTGAGCTGATTCACTTTGAAAGAATTCCTTTGGCCATTCATAAGAATAGATCCTAGGGAGACAAAGGCAGATGAAGAGGGATGGGTCAGGAGGCTGTCACAGTCACTGGTAATCGAGGCAAGAGAGGAAATTGCCTTGGACCCAGGGTAGTAGAAGAGGTGGGGAGAACCAGTTGGATTCTGGATCATTGGAAGGCAGAGCCAATAGCACTTGCTACTGGATCAATTAAGGCTGTAAGACCAAGAGAGGAGTCAAGACTGCCAGTCTTATAATCCCAATTACTTGCTAAGGTAATAGCCAAAACAAGAAATCCCATCTCCCTCTTTTCAGGACCCTATGTATTTTTTCTCTTACTGACTGTGAAAACCTGTTTCTTTGTCTTTAAGAAGACTAAAGTGATACAAGAAGTATTTGTTGCAAAGTCAACAAAGTTCCACCAGGGGGTAACGTAAAATAGAGATGCTATTTGAAAATTAAGTTAACAAATACCACCCCTCTAACACAGCCCCTCCCCCAGTACATCCATGAGTAAGGCAAGCAAAGAGAGGGTCAAGTTTGAAATATAAGTGGAACTACAAGAGCTCATGCATGACTTTCCTGGATCAAGACACAAAATCCAGAGGAGGGCTGAGCAAAGATTGGTTGATAGAGTTAATCACTCAGCAAGGCAAAGTGCTGTTAAATCAACAAAGGAATATGACACATTCCTTGCCTTTGAGGAGCTTAAAGTCTATTGAAAGCACTTGCCTTCCATGACTCAGTGGAGCACCAGGATTTTATTTATATCATTTGCAGAGATACATGTCAGTGATGAAACTGTTACAAATAAACGTATAGAGATATTAAATATAGATTCATATAGATATTTCAATGTATGGTCTTTTATGTGTGTATAGGCCAGCAGTATAGGTATGTGGCTACAAACTTACTCGTATCCTTGTTCCAAATTTTAGTATTCAGAACGTGTTTGGCCACTGTGATGAGTAAAAGCAATAGTAAACTGGAGAGTCCATTAAAAAGTTCACTTTGGAAACTTAATACCCAAATAAATGAGAATATATTGAGCAAGATTTCTTGAAGAAAATCTCTGTGCATTGCATAACAGGTATTAAAATCTCAGCAACTCTCCCAAAGGTGCCCAGAGTTCCCAGCCAGCTCCAAAAAGGTGTCCGTGGCTGTGTTACAGCTCTCCAAGGAAGCTGGAGAGCAGTTGTGTGCTATTCTCAGTCACTTCCGGCTTTGCCCCCTTTTGTGCCCTCCTCAGCCTGGCAAGGGAGATCTGCCTCTCCTTCAGAGGAGGCCCCCCTTGCTCTCACTCCTCCCACCAGGGAGCCGAGGAACAGCTTGCTTTCCTAAGCATCAGTAGTTGCACTTCTCCCCTGGCTGAAAGGCTTCTACAGGAAGCAATGAGGGGACACAAAGCTGGCAAACCAAAGTGAGAAAGACACAAGACCTTGGCTGAGGGTCATCATTCTTGTATCTGTGTTCCTCAGTCTGCCCAGCGGAAGGTATACTCACTAAACCTATTTGTTTGTTTTTAATTTTTCTGGTGAAATTTTGTTGCTTTTTAACTCCTATAAGTTCTTGAGCTATTCCTCCCCTCCCCAGCTCTGAGCTTCCTTTAACTTGTTTTGGAATAAGCCGAAATGAAACAAAATCGTACATTCTAAATCAAGCTCTTAAGACGGAACTGAGTTCATTGATTAAATATGAAAGAGAGCATCTTTAGCAAAACGAAAGCCAAGCTTTTAAGTCTTCACTGAACACTGGTTGGTCTTACCACCGTCTTGGCACTAGTTTCCTCATACAGTTTTGCATATCAGGTGTTTACAGACTAAATAGTAGATGAGCTTCAAGTACACTATGTCATTTAATGTCAATGAGCTAACCCTGTTTATTCGGCTCTGTGCTTAGCAATTGAAATAATCTGCCTCGAAGTGCTCAGTATGCTACAATTAAGAAGCGTGCTTGTGGAAGGCACACTCTTGGTTCATTTTTTAAAAAGACCATCTGTTTCTTGGTGTGCCACTTGTACAGGTTTTCCTTTCATCTTTCACCTTCTTAAAAAAAAACCCACAGCTTTCTAAAGCTTCCGATACTATTTCATATCGGGCTTTATAGAATGCTCATTCTCTGGATTTTCAGCTGTGGTTTTACCAGCATTCTCACAAGAACATTTTAAACCCTCAGGAATCTTAGAAATTGGAATAGGAAAATAGGAAGCCCTCCCCCACCCTGTATCTGTTCCCTTCTGGTGAGCTGACAGTTCCTGTCGGCAACTGGTAATGATACTTGTAATAGGGGCAGTGGTGGTGGCGGTAATCTATTAATATTTGCAAGTTAACAAGGTAAAATATATTTAAGGTTTATATATATTCAAGAAACTTTTACTCGTTTCTTTGAAGTGCCCTTAGGAAAGGATAGAAATGCCCTGACAGGCTGTGGAATAGGAAATCCTGAATAGGATTCTTCAACCAAAAGTTGCTATGTCTTAGTGGCATACCTTTGATCACGCTCAAAGACTAAATTTTTAGCATGTTGACAAAACAGTTTCTCATTCTGAGTATTTGTGATTCAGAAAGCAAACTTCTTTAACCACATATTTTTAAGACATTTTCGTATTCAGTCTGAAGGTGAAGTGTGTACATTATTTTGTGGGAAATGAACAAGATAAAGGGAAGAGGTAAAATATTCTTCAGTTAAATAGCACATTTTATGCCCAGCAGCCACGGGAAATAGGTTAGCTTATTTAAGAAGTTTATTTCCTAATATAAGAAAGAAGAAAGATGTTTGTATAGCCTGTGCTTTGGAATAAAAATAGCAAATTTTAGACTTGACTTCATTTAAAATGATTAAACATAATGCCTATTTACTGCTGAATTTCTTGGAGGAAAGAACCGTCTTGTCAGAATTGTATATTCCCAAACTTCTTTACTTGGTGTCATTTTTATCTCATGAAACTACATTTAAAAAGGGAAGTAGGAAGTGAGGCAGCTTTAAGGAAAATCACGATGTCAGAAAAGAGATTGGGGGAAGTGAGATAACCCTACGCACCCCTGTGTTCCCCTGGGATGTGGAGAAGGTGGGGTTTTATGGTGACGTCAGCCTCAACTAAGAGCCTTCCCAACCTCTGTGGTATGTTTTGTTTTAGACTTTAAAAGCATGACCTTAAACATGTTTAGGTGGTCTTCCATTTTATAAAACCTTGTGAAAACAACGGATTGATTATTATAGTCCCAAACCAGCTAGTCTTTATTGACTAAATGTGGACATAATACCTGGGATCTGGACTTTGTGTTTACCACACCATCTCCACTGCCCGGCAGGGCTTAGGTGAGGTCTGTGCTACACAGAAGATATTTCAGCAACCAGTTTAGGTTCTCATTAGACTGCCCATCACAAGAAGAAAAATCTATTGTTTGGAGCAAAGAAAGTATCAAGTGAGCCTTTATATAGTGAGAGAAAATACCTGGAAAGCGATGAGGTGAGAAATCCAGAGGTGCCTATTGGTAAGCGTGGAGATCTGGCACCAAGCATCCTTTGCTGGCAGATGTGTAAAGGTCTCTGAACCAATAGATGTCAGCCTGATTGAACACAGACGGGAGACAGCAGGAGCTAGCAATAACGATGAAATGTTTGGGAAGTCAAGTTTGGATTAAGGTATTTGGTTCTAGCCGTTGAACAAGGCAGCGGACACGGCTGGAGTAAACACAGCTCTCCTGTTTAGCTATTGATTTATTATCAGCACCAAAATTACTTTTATTTTTACATGCAAAAAGGTACATTCAGGTTCTAAAATTATATGTCCCAAGACTAGATGACGCAAGAACAATGTGGCTCACTGTACATTTCTTAGAAGCTAAAGGGGGAAAATCTCATTACTTTCATAAGTTCTTACAGAAAAGACTGTTGTATATTTTTCCAGACTTTTGGTGGAGATTTTTCTTAACATATAAAGAATAAACCATTCCCCTACCCCAGCCCCTACACAATCTGGGAAACCGCTCTTATGAAATAGCAGTTCTCTAAAATAAAAACACCAAAGACATATTAACTAGGCTTCTTTTTTCTTTTTATTGTTGGCATTGAATACAAATCAACATTAAATCTGAGACCATTTTTAGTGTCAGATTCCCAGATCTAAAATAGGGTATACAAATAAAAAAAAATTGGCAAAAATGTTTTACTTATGTTTTATGCAGCTTGTAATGGTTGAGACTCTTCATTTAGAATTCAAACATCCCCCTCCGTATTCCATATGGAATAAATTTTAGGAAGTGCCAAAAATAATGAAGGGATGCTTGGGTCTAAGCAAATAATATATTTTAAATTTTCAATTACAGTAAGAAACTAGTTTTTTCTGTACACAAAAGATAGTTTATTAGCCTCTCCATCAAAGACCAAAATGTATTTTGGCGTTCTATCTATATTTTTAAAACACTTAATCAAACAAATGAAATACATTCAGTTAGGAATCTTCTGGTTGCAATTAATAAAAATACAGACTTAACTGATCTAAACAAAATAGGAGGGGTGAATTTGATTGGCTCATGGAACTGGAAAGGTAGTTCTAGCTACACATAGGGTTTGGACCAGCAGTTCCAGGCTCTCAGCCTCCGGCTCTGTATTTCTGTAGCTCTTTCCACTCTGCCTCCCTCAATGTATTGGTGTTGTCCTTAGGCCAACCCTCCTTGTGGTAACAAAAAGGGCTATAGTGGTTCTAGACCTAAGACATGATAAGTACTGTCCCAAGGGAGGAAAAAGTCTGTCCCAGCACTCCCAGCAAGAAGCCCTGGGATTTACTCTGGTGGGATTGACTAATGTCAAATGTTCACTAATCACTTTGGCCAGGTAGATGGGATTCACACGTGTGCTTTAGCTCTTCAGAGCCTTAGCAGTTGAAGATATGTTGAATTCCATCTAGGTACAGCTAAGAATTGGGGGATGGGTTAATTCTTAAAGGAAAATCTGAGTGTTTTTGGAACAAGGGAAAGAGGATGGAGACCAAATAATTAGGAGGCAGCCAGTGAGTATCTTTTGCAACTGTATACCTAAAAAGAGTAGTGTCTTCCAGACCTAGGCTTAAATTGGTTGGGGAAAGTTTATCTTGCCCATCATCTCTTTTACCTCTCAGCAGACAATGCAATTCCGTTGTGTGGGTGTTTTCAGTAGCGACGTAGCAATCTTGTTTCAAAATGTTAATTTAGAAGGGGTGTGATCCACAGACATAAGTGGTCACTTCCCCATTGATTCTAGTACCTCAGGTGCCCACCTCAGTTGACCAAACTCCGGTTTGAACACTGTTCTGGTTTCAACAAACTGCATGTAGGATTTAGAGAAAAGCTAGATTCAACAGGAAGCATTTTACCAGATTTCCTACTAAATCTATAATGAAATATTCCTGTAGAATGCTGAACTTTCATATGATGAACTTATGGTTGCATTTTATATTCATGTCATTGTGTGAAGTGCTTCTTGTGTGGAAAAAAACAAAAACAAAAAACCTCACAGAATGAAATCGCAAGTTTTTCCCCTCTATTTTTTTCTGTTTCTCTGAATAAGCTCATCCAAATATGTTCATTTCAGTCCTGTGTGGCACATGGTCTTACATGTTTTTAGCAGCCCTAAATTGCCCCAGTTGGCCCTAACTTGGATTTGCATTTCCACCCCCAACCGTCCGTATTTTCAGAATGAGCAGTGATACTGTTGCCCTTAGCAGATAGTATCCTTCTGTGCTGAGTTTATGATGCCAAGCCCTGAATGCTCTCCTTAGACATACATAAGGAGAGGAGTCTAAGGATTAGAATGTGGCCTTTCATCCCTACCAGCCTGCACCCCTCTTCTCCAGGGTGGGGTGCAGTGAAGAGATCCTGGATCTGCATCACTGAAGGTTCCACAATTCTTAAGGCAGCTCTAAAGCTTTTGTACCCAAGTAGGGTCCCCAGAGGATCAAGGGAACCATCATCAGCATCCCCACCATCTCTTCATGGTTCTTCTTTTCCTTTGCTCCTATCCCAGAGAAAATGTTTCTCTCAACCCAATGATCTGCGCATGTGCTTCTCTCGTCCCATGTCCTCTGCTCAGCTCCGAGACTTGACATTGTTTCTATACCTCCACTTCTGCCTACTCAGAATGCAATGAAGGCAGCTTGCCAAACCCCTCCAATCTGCCGGTCCCACAAAAATGTCACCATCTCTTTCTCCTTCATAGCTGCTGTCCTGTAGTCATTCAGAGTCCATACCAGCTTCCTCAGCTTTTGCCCTGACCCACCCATACAAGCACACATCCTCCTAAAGTTTCTAATAATTCAATAAATATTTATTGTGAGGTATTGTGTGAAAAGACAAAATGGTGTGTTAAGATACAAAATAAATTCAATATAGTCACTGCTTTTAAACCGCCTAACAATCTTATGATAGCTGTTTCCCACCTAGTCAAGCCACTGAAACTCTCTCTCTAAAAGGGTCCCAGGGCTTGCCTACACATCAGACATAAAGTCTTCCTTAAGTCCTTAAAGTACACCTCTTTATAACATTTGATTCCTTGGGCAAGTATGAAAAGTAAGTGGCAAAGCAGGAACTTGAACCCGAGCCTTTTGGGCCAAATTGTGAACTTTATTATTACATTTTAACTGCACTGATAATACATGAATACTTTGTCCTTTAAAAACATGTATAATGTTGCAGGTAAATACCTTTTAGCCACCACCCTACTTCCCAAGTGGAAAACACTGTAATATGTGTAGTTCTTTTAGGCTATCTTTATATATATTCATATGTGTATGTATTCATCAAAAACATGTAGTATTGTATTTATTTTTTATGTAAAGGAATTCTAGTGTAAACATCTTTTAACAACATGCCTCTTCATTCAACAATATTGTTTTGAGATTCATCTGTATTGATACATACAGATTTAGCTCGTTTTTTTAACCACTTTGTGAACTCCATGAAATGAATATACCATATTTTATTCATCTCCCTTTTTGAAGAACATTAAGTTCCTTTTTTCATGCTTTCACTATTACAGATTCCTCAGTGGCCCTCCTTGTGCATAGTGATGCAATGTATTTTGCTGGTTAAATCCCAGCTCTTGACTTACTAGCTACGGGACCTTGGATGAGTTACCCAAACAATCTAAGCTTCATTCTCCTCATCAGAGTTGTTTTAAGGATTAGATGGGTTTAGGTATGCAAGGTGCTGAGTTACAGGCTTGGCACTTAGTAAGCGCTCCATAAAGTGAGCTGTTAGTATCATAAATGTCTGGATCCTAAGTTGTACTCATTTTCAGTTTAATTGGTACTTCCAAATTGCTCTTTAAAGTGGTCACATTGATTTATAATTCCCTGAGCAGTATAAGAGAGTGTTCATTTTCCTTACTCCTCCTAACACATTATATCATCAAACCTTTTTATTTGCTGTTCTGTCCAATAAGAAATGTCCCCTAAGTGATATTTT